>NW_017296201.1:3792609-3941386 GCF_001594075.2 Trachymyrmex cornetzi
CGACCAAGTCAGTAATTCGCGTCGCGAGGTCGTTGAGACTACCAACCTCGCTTCATAACCGGCGGCTACTCGTCGCTGCCGGGTGTCATTGTTGTAATCGTGCTCGTCACCGATGTCATTTAGGGAGCGTAGGCGAACTACCTCGGGGTCGGCGAACAATGGCAAATAGTTGGCTCGTTATTATCGTTCGCTCGCATGATGCGAATACCGTCGTGACCTGCTCGCGGCTATCAAACGCGAATCAGCGCGAACGAGATCGTTTACACGATGTTAATCGACGTCGAAATTAAGGATTTATCATATCTATTTTTACAAATCACAGTATTTGTACTTTAAATAAGTTATGTACATATAAAAGTTGTATTTATAACATTCTATTTTTTTTTAATGACGATTTTATTGTTTATTTATTTTATTATTTATTATTTTTATTATAAATTAAAATTGAAAAAACAATGATAAGAATTAAACATTTTTTTTGTATAAGTACTTTAAAGTGTTCAAAATGATTTATGCGAAGTTTCATTGCGAGTCAGAGATTAATTACAAAGGAAGAAATAAATATTTTGTTTATTTATAGAATAACTAATTTCTGTATCGCAATGTAACTTTCCATAAATTATCTCGAATATTTAAAATATTTTTATTTAAAGAATTGAGATTTTTGTCAAAAATATTTCATAATATAATTACAAAACAAAGAGTAACTCTCGAGAATGTCAAATAAGACAAAAACAAATCGGGCTAATGAGAGTTTTTGCGCGGTAATTAGTGCGAAGATGATTATCAAATTTTTCAATTTATGAACTTTTAATCAATGTATTATATAACGCGGATAATAATAATTACAGACGTTTTGGCTTTATTTCGAACCGTCTTTAGTGTTTTGAGCTAAAAAATGAATTCCTACTTCTTTATTTCATAATATATTTTTATGTATTTCTATTAGAATTCAGATAAAAAAATATTACTATTTATTGAAATAACTTTTGATCCAAATGACAAAACGTCGCAAAATTTTTTGTATTATTTAAATGCGATCTAGAATTTTTTAATAATTTTTGCATTATTTTGAGAATATTTATAATACGATTTCAAGCGTGAAATAAGCGAACTATGGGTCTTGTGAGCTAAGAAGTTTACGTCTTCGGAAGGATGCGAATGGAGGAGATCGGTGATTTAAACGGCTGCGACGAGATCATTATGCAAAATACGTTGCATGCCACGCTTTTGAAGAGTGCTCAAGTTACGTCATCGTAGATTTTATTTTCGGCTTGCCGCGCGAGATTGCCCTTGTCTTCTCGAAATTATATGCGCCGGAGTCACGTCGATGTTCCAAATCGCGGGATCACGTTTCTATCGATCGGCTGTCAGTTTTATATTCATCGTACTTTACGATCTTTGGACGTCTCTTCAATTCGTCGCATGTCGCATACGGAGTCCTTTGATCGTAACGACGGAACGTCAAAAAGAAAAGTGTCTGTGGGAGCGGATGAAAAGTGGGCGAAGCTTGTGAATTTGTGTAACCGGTACTCGCACGCGTTTTGTCATTTGGTTTTTTTTTTCTATTTAGACGGAACACGCGCGAATGGAAATCCGTGAGAAATTTCTATCTATACACCTCTAATCTACCCACGTCGGTTATGCACGCACACCTGCGTCGGCCGAGACAATGTTACAACGATTCTCCGCCGTGAAACTCTTCGTCCCTCTACCTTACATATATTAGTTTGACAAGTCGCCCACGCGACGTTCGTGTAGCAACAACGGCGCCGATTCCGCGGATGTTCCTCGAGAATTTCGCGATTCTCTCGCGCTCGTTGAGGCGTGTCTTCCACCGTGCATCGCTCGTCGCACTTTAGCACTCGAGTAACTCGCAACAGCGATAAAATAACTCGTACTCGAGACTTTCGCTCTCTCGGTATAATTATTTACTATTTTTTCCCAAACGTTTTTCTCTTTGCTACAGAGATCAAACACCTCGGCGTCGCTGCGGCTTAATTTTTCTATTTTATCAGCATCTTACTTTCTCACAACAAAACAACTTTCTCGAAAAAATTAAAATTCTAAAACTTATTGTAAGAATGTATTATTAATGTTTGATACGTCTCTAATGTATAAGGACGATACCGTGTGGAATTCTCCTACACTCGTTTCCCAACGCTTGACAGGCGCACCGTTTTCGCTTGCGTTTCGTGCCACGGCAGTCACGAGCCTCAACGTGCGAGCGCGCAACGTGCGAATTTAAAATCGGCGGCGATATAATTAACACGCCAATCAGTAACAAAAGATCGGTGCGCGCATGCACGTCGCTCTAATGACCGGCGATGCGCCGGCAATTAATGAGTCCGGCCGTGTACAGCCCCGTTAATTATATAAAAGTTCACGCTTTCCTCGCTCGCGGCACGTGTCTCTTCTTTCCTCCTTGTCCGTCTTGTTTTTCCATTTTTATCTCTTACTTCCTCCGTCTTCCGCTTCCTCTCTTTTTTTCTTCCTTCTATGCACCCGCGCCCGGTATCATTCCCGTGGTTGCACGCATAATTAGCGTTGTCGTGCATCATATTTGGCCACGGTTGCGTGCGCGCTTCTTTGGTAGTACCAAGCGGGATATTATCGTGATGCATCATTATCGGAGCGAAAGGGAGATTTCGTATCTATCTATCTATCTACTACACCGTGCCGTTTCGCGGCAGAATTTGCGCGAATCAGCGAACGATTTTGCGTTTTCACGTGAGTTTTCTAATGCTGCGACTTGTTACGGTACTTAACGTCTATATAAAGAATAATTTCATCATTTTTTGCACATTTATTAGATACTCAAGAGATAGTATTGCGTTTCATTTGATGTAATTAATTCGAATATCTTTTTCATACTTCAAGAAAGTGAATACTTAAATATTAAAGGATCAAATTTAAAATCAATTCCTTACACGGAGAGAATTTTTTCTTATAATTTATCCTGAAAATATGGTAGTCTTGGAACAACGTTATATTTCAAAGAATTTTATGTAAATTTTTCTTATTCATTAATAAAACTATAATAAAATATAAGATAAGTTTGATTAATTTTACTGAAGTGTATAGTAAAAATCTTTAAAATATTGTATTGTACACTGAAAAAAAGTCTAGTTATAGCTATCAAATATTGAGTAAAATAGTTTCAACTAAATGTTGAGGTAATATAACTAAACATAAGTTTACCTTTACAAATATTTAGTAAATATTACTAAACAGTATTACCGACGGTAATACTTACTATATATTTGTAAAAGTAAACTTATGTTTAGTTATATTACCTCAACATTTAGTTGAAACTATTTCACTTAATATTTGATAGCTATAACTAGACTTTTTTTTCAGTGTACCATAACTACTATATTTTCAGGAGGTAAATTAAAAAAAATTCTCTCTGAATGTGATATTTTGCTATTTTTTATATTTGTTACATTTCGTTATTTTTTTATATTTTATTTCCAAATGTGTATTAAAATGTATTATTTTAATTTGAAACATTAAATTAAAAAAATTGCTAATCAACCCATCTAATTAATTCATTTCTTTGATTAAATTATTCAATTTCAAAATAATGGCATTCATATTAACATAAATATATTATATACATAAATAATAAATTAAATTTAAGTTAAATTAATATATTTTTTTAATTATTCTATTTGACTCCATTATTTTAATAAAATTGATGACATTGAATAGAATCCAATGGTGACCTGTAAGAGTAATTAAAAATAACTCAAATTGGATATAATTTAATACTATGAATTTAACAGCGAAGGATCTTAAATTCTAGAGCAGATATTTATCAATTCATAAAAATAGCGACTGAACTCGAGCCTTCTTGGAATCTATAATAAATATTCCAATCGAATCGCTATTTACTGTTGCCTCAGGATGCGACTACGGGCCACTATATAAGCCATAAAGTCTCCTCTTCGTTTGCAAGAATAGAGGCACCCGGATCCCGACTCGCAGCAGCGAGAAAAATGCGCCCGCACGTCGCGTAACTCTACGCTCGCGTAGGTGCGCGAACAATGCGTGCGCGCGTGGCGTGTCAAAAGACGACGATGCCGTCGTCGGTTCTAGCTCGCTGCTGTCATAAGAGATTTTGCCCTTCTTACGTTACTCGCGGGAGAGAGAGAGAGAGAGAGAGAGAGAGAGAGAATTAAGAGTAACATTACGTTACTCGCGTACCGAGAGGAAGCGTTTTCTACGCAGTGAGCTACGCAGCAAGGACGCGTTAATCATGTTACCATAATTAAAATTTCGTAGATAAAAAAAATTTCGTGGTTTTCATAATCAATGCCGAGAAATTTCTAGAATTAATTAGTCGAGTTCAGCGGGCGTGCGATATTTCCATCCCGAGTATTCTCTGTTAACATTTAGGTATCTTCCATAAATATCTCTTTCAATTGATGTTTCTTCATTATTCTAATTGTATAATTAACGTTTTCACCGTGCAGAAATCGTTATCGTTAGACTTTCACGTTGATCCTTTGCTCTGAGTGGCACCTCGGGGTTTCCTCATTCGCGAAACATCGCTACATATATATATCTTTTTTTTTCCGCTCAGTTTATAACGGGTGGCGTATACGCTCTGCTTACGGGGATTTCTAACATCACGGCTTGCTGCTCGCAAGACGGCCTTAATGGCCGAGTTGTATTAACGGCGCCTTACTCTTCTTTTTCCATTTTGTCCAATTCATGAGAGAAAGCGCGCTCCGGGATGCGCACGTCCGTGGAATGAGTATGAAAAGCCGTTGGCGAATTAGCGGCTCTGTATTTTTGATCGACATACTATTTTTATTGTAATGCGCGCGTCGTTTTGCGCCGTGGCGTTTTCGCAGGAGAGATTACAGGCTCGATTAACATTTTCGTAAGACAGGCAACCGACGAGCGGCCTCGTTAAATCGGTAAGTCGAGAACGTCGCGTGTCTTATTGCAATTTTAGACGTAATCGATGGCGATGCTTCTGAGCAGGAAGTACATATAATTACGACGATAATTCTTAATTATTATTTTACTCGATGCATCATCACCAGTTGACGTGGCCTGAGATTTCTCTTTTCTGTGTATATACTATTTTCGTGTATATATACTATTATTTGTGTTATCCGGTCAGGGCGAACTAAAAGTTCGCAGGGTATTGCGTACACACATTCAATCGTGCATATATCGAATCGCGGTATGATATCGGAATGTAACAATCACGTTACACCACGATTCGCTCGGCCGAATCTCCGGAGACGCGCGGAGCGGAGCGGAGCGAAGCGGAGTTACGTACAGGTATACTACACGTGATGCACACGTGCTAGCCCGCTATCGATTTCGCGAGCACCAATTATTTTCCTCTTGCGCCGAGGACGTCTACCCCGGGCCGCCGGGGGTGGATGGGTGGCACCGCGGGGGCTGCGGGCGGAAAGGGAGCTCGACGGCGCAGGGCCACTGGCCGCCGAGGTCAAAGTACGCCGATGCACGCTTGAAAATCCATTAAGCGAGAGCGGGCCGTTCGCGGTATTGTAAAAGTATTTACCGCGCGTGCATTCGCGGCGACTCGCGTGATTACCACTTAATTGCGTTACCGCGCTTCTGTCCTTCCCGGACGTCTGAATAAAGCACCGAGCGTTGAAAAGCGTATGGTGATTTGTAAAGTTAATCCACTAGCGATGTCAACGGCATGCGCCCGTTATATGAACACGGAAATTTAAGAGTCGTGACCAAAAATGTCTGAAACTGAAATATTTGAAACTTGGTCGTGGAGAGAGAGCGGGAATTCGAGGCTGTATACGTAACTCCGATATTATCCAGACTGTACGAAATTACGCTACTTTTCCGTGATTATTGTCGACGTAGGTCGGTGACATATTACGGAACACCGCAACGGATGGTCTAATATAGCCGTCCTCAGTCGAAACCGCGCGTTCCATCAACATAGTTCGAGCGCAAGCGGACGATGAGTATAGAGAGTATGTACGTGGTATAATTACGGACTTGAGGTGTCCACATTGCGACGGGCGGACCCCTATTAACCTGGATCCCCCACCGTCGAAAATCATTCAAAAGTTATACGAAATATTACTTAATAATACTTAAATTTTGGGAGGCCAACTTCACGCTAGCCCCCCAATATTAAAAAATCGAATATTTCTTTTTTGCATTCGTTTGCTCATCGTTTGCTCACGAATGCTCCGTCGGAATTTTCGTTTGCTCACCCTTAGTTCAAAAGTTATACGAAATTTAAATTTTGTGGGGTCAATTTCAAGCTAGCCCCCCAACATTAAAAAATCGGATAATTTTTTTTTGCATTCGTTTGTTCATCGTTTGCTCACGAATGCTCCGTCGGAATTTTCGTTTGCTCACCCTTAGTTCAAAAGGCAGGCGGGCGATAATTAAGAGAACTGTGTACTCTGAGTATTCAGCCGCCTCTACTCTGGGGATAATTTGGGATAATCGCGTTATTTGCGTTCAGCTAGACGGACTTAAATTCTTTTTATCGCGATGCGATTGAATGGCGACTTATCGACACGGTCGTCTCGTGCCAACGACTGCTACGCGCCAGCGCAATATGCTAATTTTATGATCTATCACATGAACATCCTTTAATTTCTCTCTCGCCATTAATGTCCCAGGTAATTATCTTGACGACCGAGCGAGATCCGAACTAAAGACAGAGGAGGGAGATGAAGAAAATTAAATTCTTGAGAAAATCAGGTCCAAATTTTCTCACCGCGGAACTATCAAGTGCGACGTCTTGCCTAATGTTATCCAAGTGTTGCGACTCTCGCTGTTGTTACCGCTGCAACTTTAATAGCAAGGATGCGCTTCCTCGTAACTTGGTACGCGGCATTCTCCTAATTGGGTGTCGGCCACATACGTAATTCCGGAATTAAAAGTTACCGTACGTTTCGCCGTACGTATAATTAGCTTGATGCCGTCCGGTACAGCCTACATTGCGTTTACTAGGGTAAACGTGTGCCAACTCATCGCCGTACATATTCAGCCTCATGAGCGAGAATCTTTCCCACAGTACTATTACGGAATTGTATAGCTCTTTGTCGGAAGATCTTTTAAGCGATTTCTAAACTAACAGATGGAAAATTCTATTTTACTTTCTCATATTTAATGATATAGCGCACATATATTTTATCATTTGTATTATTTTTTAAATTAAATTTTGCATTAACTTTTACATCAATTGATTTTTTTTTATAGTATCTTGTTTCATTTTTTATTCTTTAATTTTAATTCGCTGAAAATGGTTCAAATATGTGCTGAAACATACTCTATTATATTTTATGCAACTTCATGAATATATTTATTATTTTCATTTAAAATCGCACTTAATTACTTATCTCCTATTAGTTTTATTGCCTTTTTTATGATTGTTTTGGAAAACATTAATTAATTTATTTATTGTTGATACTTATACATTTTTATATTATTTAAATCTTATTCTAATGACGAATTGTACGTGATATTTTAATTAAACGAGTAAAGAAAGAGGATTACTTCAGCTTCTCATTCTCCTCTTGATAATAGAGGGATAACAACACCGACCCCTGCGCCTCTATTATGGCGCCCATCATCATCTCGACGTAGCTATTGGCTGAGTAGTGTATTGTTCGCTGAAAGTGTCCTTCCTATTCCCGAAGAACTTGCGGTAGGCTCGTGTCACGCTCGCAGGAATTCGCTCGTCGCGTGACCAAAATAACGATTGTCCCAACAACAAGGGATGTCTCTGCGTATAGATTTCTCGTGTAGACGTGCCACTAAGTTCGTCCATTTTCCTCTTTCTTTCCTGGTTCCCTATCATTGTTATCATTGTTGTTGTTTTCCTTGTTGTCGTGCTCGGTTGTTACATCTTCTACCTCACCGGCAGCAGATACCTATTACTGCTTTCCGTGCTAGTTATCTTTATTGTTCCTAATTATCCAGTATACTGATGCAATTATCGTTCGCTCGCTTCGAAATTTTAACTCACGCAAAATTTGTGTGAGGCGTCTTTATACATGTCTGATATACAACGAGCCTGCATAAAACATGATTAAAGCTTCTGTTTATTCACCACTATTATCTCAAAAAGCGAGAGAATACACACAATAAACATTCCTGTAAAACATATTAATATGGAAATATGTTTCAATAAAATAACACAATCGATACTTGACACCAATGTGTAAAATGTATACTTAAAATTCCGGAAAATTCCTTTTATTTTGTTAATTGATAACTAATCATGTATGAAAATGAATTATATGTAATAAAAAATGGAATAAGCTATGTTTGCATGTTATGATAAATTAATAATATATAGAAATAAATATGATATAATTTCTTCTCACGTGAATGTTGTTTTATTGAAAAGTATTCAAATAATTTACAAGAATTTTTATTCTGTTTTTTCTCACACTTCTAACGCCATAATTCTGAAATAGTAGTGAAAGAACAGGAGTTTTAAGAATGTTTAATGAAAACTTAAAAACACATAATTCCAGAAATGAGAGTAAAATGACGGCGAATGATGCAATCGCGACTCGCACTTCAAGGAATATGTCATCGTAAAATTGTAAAAAGAAATGTACTTGTTTTCCGGATATGTAAAATCGCGGTTAAAGTCTATTCTACAATGTATTCTTTGTTTTCTGTTTCTTGCTTTTTGCTCCTTGCTTCTTCTCCCTTTGCAACCGTTTTATCGACAATTGTATTTCTTGCTACGTGTTTCCTGTTTCTTCCGAAGTTAGTTAACTTTTATCTCGGGCGACATAAAACAAAAAACCGGATAAGAAGCAAAAATACAAGATGTATAAAATAGCAAAAAGCAAGAAACAGAAAACAAAAAGTACATTGCAGAATAACCATAAAAGATGACAAATTCATGCCAAGGGAACTTGACAGATGAAACGAAGAATCGATTTTACCAGGTCGTGGCTTGGAAGTTGAAGTTGTACTGTACTCTACGTCGCAGCGATATTCAACCTTCTTTATCTTCCGCTCATTCGTGCCCTTCGAGCTGTGCCAACACGCTTCCGCTTATCGAGCCCATATTTAGACGGACATTTATTGCCATATTTTATGTACCTGTCAGTGTCTCGACGACGCGGAAACGTATTTCTTTAATGATTGCTCGACGATTTGTCGAAATGGTCCTTTATTCTCAATATCCCTATAAATGAGAGTTTCGCGTGTGCACCATTCAGAAATATTCGAATATATATGTGATGTCACTTTTAATTTACATCGTTTTGAGAATCAGGCGTTTTTATATCTCTAACTAATAAAACAAAAGAGATTCATTATTGTAGCGAAAAGTCAGTTTTGTTATACTCTCTAAATCTAAATCAATGGTTAATCATTGATTATTCAAAGTATGTCATTGGTTGCCAGTGAATTTACAGTGCAATTCAACTAAAAAATCGATGAAATGTGGAATTAATTATATATATAATGCTATAATTACTTATTAGTTACATAATGTTCACATTTCCTTTCTTTTTTAATTGCGAATTTTATTAGTATCATACTTGGGACTGATAATCAATGATACTCACTAATTCAAATTTACGGAGTAAGCTATTTCTAACAGAAATTCTTTCGATTATTGCTAATAATTAATCTTTTTATTACGAAAAACGTTTCCTCGAACAAATGGCGAGGTGAATCCGCGCGATTGTTACAGAAATTACAGAAGTATGACGGAATCGAATTGTGTAACGAAAAAGAATGAGTCAGGCGTGTCTTCACATAGTGACATAGCGCACTGATGTAGAGGAAAACAATTGTTGTTTGCGCGCGATGAAATCGACAGGTCATAACGTGCTGCGTGGAATTGACAAACGCGGTTTTAACACGTCCACGTATGCATACGTGGGATCTTGTGACTGCAGCTTGCCGTGAAACACGGAAATCTCTTCCGCTCAATAAATCATACTGCGAATTACCCAACTGCGCAATCCCACCGAGCGGCAATGCAAATCTGTCGTAAGTCACAAACTCCGTATTGAATTGGACCGAGGGGGTAACCACTTAATGTAATCTTGGGACAAAGTCCTCGAAATCATTAGAAAATTCATATGAAATCTCTACGTATAATCCGATAATTACATATGCAACCACAAAAAATTATTGTATATGATATTAAAATTAATTAAATAAAAATATAATAGTAATAGTTATTTTTTTTAATTAAATAAAAAAAATCGTATATTTTATCCAATTACTTCATATGTAGTGAAAAAAATTATTTGTAATCAGATGAAATCATATGAAATCATGTAATCTGCGGGACAATATTTCAGCTAGTGGTTACCCCCTCGAATTGGACCGTACCAAAGCACGTTAGTAGTATGATCGAGACATCCTCTTCATCCGACGACTAAGAGTTAACTGACTCACCGATAAGTAATTCCATCTTAATTGCACACTAAAAAAGAATAATGGAGTGAGCACACATTTTAATAGCACGTTGTTGCATCGTGACTGGTCGCCTGCAATCCTTTCTCCATTACAAGGATAGTACATTCTAAAGATATATCAAGTTGATTGTTAACGCTTAAGCCTCGATTGAGATAAATAACTAACTATTTAATTTCTCTTTGTGTCAGAGTTCGTATTTTTCTACTTCGTTCTGACGTGTTTAACTATACATATCTTGTGCATTGCGTTCTTATTTTCTACGACAAGTCTGTGATTCGTCTGAAAGCGGAAATCTGCGAGTCTGCAACAGTCCGTCATATGTGTTTTTTCCTGTCGTGAATCGCGCAATCCGCCTCCTTTCAAAACTGATCCGGAGTCCTGGACGATGCGCCCGAGGAGGAAGAGCTTTCAAATTTCTTTCGTAACGAATCTTGAGCAAGTCGCGGCGCCGCCCGAGCGCGCTTATTATATACCGGGCCTGCAATTAGTTACGGCCGAAGATTCCGGCCAATTACGTTAACCAGGTTGACTCGCGCTATACAGAGCGCAAATGCGCGCGGATTACGTCTGCGTTCTCTTGCGGTGTTCTGTTGCGCGCGAAGTCATCGAACAAAGCGAGGTGAGAGTTTCGCGAGATATGTGTACACGCCGATCAGCCGATACTCGTGCACGGTGCTCTATTTAATGTACATTAATCCGGGAGTAGCCATCTTATTTTTTTCGTTTTACACCTCAATTAAAATCACTGTTGTTAACAACATATTATTGTTTTCCGATTTATTGGCATTTGAATATCATGAATATGAATCTATTTACAATTTTCTGAAAAAAGTAAGCAGAAATCAAATAAATAACCAGAATAAGCACATTAAATAGCTTATTACATCAGTATTTCTAAAATGTAAATATTTTTATTGATATAAAACTTTTGTATTACGATGGAATTGCATATTTAGAGATTCATAAAGAATAGTTTCTAAAAAAGAAAGAACATATGTTTAAAAGGAAAGAAAACAGTACAATATTTAGTTTTAAAACATTCATATTTTCTCACCGCTGGGGTATAAAAACACCCCAGGTGACTATTTCCGAATTAAGGGAACTTCTATCAGATTCTGCGAGGGATTTACTATTGATTTTACAGTAGAAATTTGAAGAGCCATCACCATTTCTGATATTAACTATTTTTAACGCGAGTCATAAATAAAACGTTTGTGATATTATGAGCTGCTAAATTAAAATTCTGTTACATTCAGAGATATAAAAGAGTTTTTCAACATGTGCAGGTACCTTCATCAGTTGAAACTCATTGCTTTTATTCTAATTAGACAGGTACATTCCGCGCGCAATGACTGCCGACTTTATGCCCTGAATGCTATTCGGCCCACAATTTTCTAGGATGATGTATATCGCACGGTCGCAACATCCTTTTCTAGGATGATGTATTTGACACGGTCAAATCGTCGAGCTAATTGACTGGCGCTTTCGCGTTCCGCGAGAACATTCGCGCGTTCGCAACGAGAGCGCGAACCGACCACTTTGCATTCGCCAAAGTGCGCTGGCCGTAAAATACGATTTAAACTTAAAGCCGGATCGTCGTTTCCAAGAATATAATGGTATATATAAATATTGCGAGTCGACTACCGCGAGCAACCAGAGCTGCACGAATAAAGATGAGAGTTTATTACGTGATGATTGCGTATATATACGCTGCAATCGTTGGAATAAATTACGTTACGCGTTCTCGAAAAAAAAGAAAAGAAAAGAAAAGAACGTGATGCGATCCGTATAGGTGAGGTGCCCGAGAAATGTCGATCTCAAGGACAGAGAGATTGCATCGAAAGGAAAGGATCCCGGTGAAGTCAAGAGGCGAGTGGCGCGAACAAGTTCGCTTCGAGACCGATGGGTAATCGCCGCGGATCGCGCGCGGAAAAACGATCGATTGACCGGCAAATGTCCGATATCTAATTGGCGGCGCGCGAAATTGACGGTCTTTGCGCGCGATCCGCGGCTGTTCCATTACACGTCATTATTGTTGCGACAGACGGCTCGGGGATCGATTTCGCAAGAACGCGCGCGCGCGAACTTTTATCCGCGCGAACGGCCTTGCCTTTTCGCATCGCGCACGTCGCAGCCGCTGTCGTGTCGATGTGTAGGTGTCACTTGCTTTCCCGCCTTGAAAAACCTTTCACTGTTTTGCGCACCTACATACGTACAGACACGTAGTAGACGGCCGCGTTAGATCATTGCTACAAAGCTAGAGAAATCCTGGGGAGCGGTGTGTAAGTAACTTGCTTCATATAGAACTCAGCACGAGCGAGTGGATTCCATTTCGATCGCGTCGCCGTACCTATAGGGTGTTGCGGAGTCGCCGGATGTATTACGCACTATTATTGTTGCGACGTGGATAATTGCTTAAAACTCACATGCGATACGAGTGGATCAAGTCTTGCCTCGGATATATCGTGTGACGACATATCGACGAAGCGAACGCAGCCTCGTTTGCAAGGAACTTAATTAAGATATGAGGTTGACCTAGTACCACGGCGATGTTGCAGTCTTCTCGCAGCTTTCTTAATCTGGGAATAGTCACTTGGGATATTTTTCCTCAGCTGTGAAAAAGTGTGAAACGTAAAATATTGTTTTGTATGGATGTTATTTAACATTTTGTTCTTTAACAACTATTCTTCACGAACCTTTATAAATGTGCAATTTAAAAACCCGTAATAAATAAGTATTATAATAAAATTTTTATTTTTTACAAATATTGTCATAATAAACTCTTAACGTATTTATTCTGTTTAATATTTGTTTGGTTTCTATTTTTCTCAGAAAATTGCGGTTAAATTCTATATCTATAATGCTCTCAAATACTAATAAATCGAAAAATAATAATATACAATATGTTGTTAATAATAATAATTTTAATTGGTAAAAAATAATTCAGGTGATTGTTTACGTAAAAAAAAAGAACAATGACTGCTGCCGAGTTAACGTTTGTCTCCAGTAACTCCGCTGATACTTAGAGACGCCAACCCGTTTAATGAAATACGAAAGTTTTTGCAACATGTACTTCTTTCCTCACTTTCAAATTGATTTTTAAACATTGTTGCACCGTTAAGTACACCGGATCTTTTTAATCAGTCGCCAAACGTTCTTTACAAATGCTAATTACGTCAACGACGGTCCGGTCTGCGATAATTAGAAAATAATTGTGTCAATCCTACAGACTTAAAAAAGAAGATGCCTTTAATTTTGAAGTGAACCTCTTCCCTTCATCCCTGTTTGAAATAGTTCTGTGAATCTCGACCCTTCTTTTCTCCCCCTCCCACAGCTTTTTTTCTGATACGTTGCATTGATTCTACATCGAGCAGCATGCCAATGCATCATTGATTTTTAATCATTGTACTAAAACTTGACTTATGATTTTGTTTCATTAATCATGTTTCATTGGCGCGAAGCTTATTGACGATGCTTCAATGAAAATTCTGTTATTGTTACATTTGTTACGCCGTGTTGCAATTTCAGCAACGTACAACCATACATACTTCGCAAAGTATATATAATCAAACAGCAAACAAACATCGTATTTGCATCCGGACGCGATACGCTCTAATTCTGTACTTCTATTTACATTTACCCTCACATTTACCATCTAATTTTCTAGTATCATATTTTAGTAGAAAAGTAGAACTACGTTTGTAATGTACTTTGTCACACAGTTCACACGGGAAATATATTGAGTTAAGCATATCTAGTAATGTATGTATAAATTCAGAGATGAGTAGATTTAGCAAGTATTTGAAAATACTCTTATCTGTTTATTTAAATATCTCTTAAGAAATCTTTGATTAACATTTTACTTGTAAGTTTTATCTGATATCAATACATCTTACATCAACGTTAAATTTATCCCTTAATCGTATACATTAATTATACATAGATTGTATATCTAACACGATATTTCTGCTTAGAACTCTGCTTAGATTTCCGAGAAAATGCTTGTTCCACCTCGTTGTTCGCGCATTGTCGTAGAAACGCGGCAAACTTTCATAGAAAACACCTCGATAGCAATCCCGATACCGTGCCTCGAACACTGGCCGCAGAACGACCTTCAACTCTCGCCGATCCCTCCAACAAATCAACTCGTTGGAGTTTCGACAGCTAATTCTAGGAATAATCATCGCACCGTCGCGTTCACCCACATTTCACGCGAGTCATGACTATAAAATCATTCTCTCCCTGACGCAACTGCCGCCCAATTCACTTCATCAAACATTTTGATTTTTCACGAATGCGCCACCGACGGACGCTTCGTTTCATCGTAGCCATTTTTCTTTTGAGTTGCCATTCCCTACCCTGTTCCTACTTTCTGTTACAGATCTCATATCATCTATAGGCACCGCGTTCATCCGGTAACGACGAGGATGTAGCCCATGTGGGGCTTTTCAACGAGAGCGAACCGCACGAATTTCAAGTCAAGACGATGATGATGCGCGCGATACAGGGAAGAGGAATTGACCGAGGGAAGAACAGGTCAGCGTAGAAGAAAGAAGGAGAGGATTCCTCTTTGCTTACTCGCGAGAGAACACGCCGGATGTTATCGCGAGACTGATAAAAACACTGCCAGGAGTAATGACGAGCTAGATTGCCGCTTCGTCCGCTGAACCGTTCCTTGGTCGATCTTAGCTTTTGCTCCTCGCTAACTGCCCCTCTACCTGCCCCCTCCTCTCCCTTCCTGCCAGTCCCCCTTCGTGTCAGTCCTGCCTTCGTCACGTATACACGTACACGCTTATATTAATATATACACACACACACCCGTTCTCTCTCCCTCGAGAGATCAAAGACTGAAAATAAAAGGTGGCGACATGTTGGGCGTGAGTCAGCCGGGCAACACGCCCTCGAGCTTGCGGCACTCGGCGAGCTTCTCGTGCTTGCAACGCGGCACCGCCGGCGAGGGTCATCGCGCGAGGACCTCAACATTGCTGCAACAGCCGAGTCTACAACTGAGCAACGGTCATCATCAGTACACGTCCAGCGGCCAGGCGGCGGCAGCTGCGGCCGCGGCGGCCGCGCACTGCTCCCTCCTGCAGCATCACCAGCAACAATCCCGCGAACCGTTCGATCCTGTCCTTCAGGACGGCAACGATTACGGCTTCGTGCGGATCCGACCACGGTTGCGCAGCACGAATGCAACCTTGTATCACGAGGAGGAGGTGGCGGCCGCGAAGAACGCCCTGAGGGAACAGCGCGGCGACGCCGCCGCGTTTAGCGACCGAGAATGCGATTCCAATTTCAGAGACTGCCCGTTGAAAGTCAAGGATCACCGCGACCTCTCGCCGAAAGGAACGGCCAAGAACCAGAATCCATTGCGGGGCGCGTTAATCCTTTTTACTTCAACATCATCCTGGTGGAAGGCCCGACAACGGGAGGAACAGCTAAATGCAACTGGCGGTGCCACTGCCGCTATCAGCGCACCGTCCTCAGAACGGAAATGGTCGGGTACTTCGATGGCGTCACCCTCGAATGAGAGAAAGTGGCCGTCCTCGATGACGTCGCCTACGAATGAACGGAAGTGGTCCGTGGGTAACAGCCTGTTGACGTCACCGGCGAATGAGAGGAAGTGGAACAGATCCTCGGTTTCGTCCACATCGACGAACCAACAGGATCGGAAATGGCGATCCCTTGGCGCACTTTTAAGGACTCCCGTCGGAGCTAGCGGTAGTTCTCACGTTAGCCAGAATTCCCTGTCTCACAACATGAGCGTATCCATGATCGAGAGTGATCACTTCCGCGAGGAATCGCGAGGGTCGAGCTGTAAGACGCGCTACCAACAACCGACGTCTTACTCGGCACGAGTGTCCCGTGTCAGTAGAGACGTTTACCGGGAGAACGGAGAGTTTGGTCAAATTGCTGGCAAGTCAAAGGTCAGCCGCAGGTTGTACCAAGATAGCGAACCGACGATCGAGCTCGACGAGAGACACATTACGCAGCGTAACCGACATCAGCTGGATGATCCCGAACAATGCAGGAGCATTAGAGAAGGACGCGACCATTGCAGAGCCGCGGAACAGAGCGCTTTAGAAACTCGCGGCACGACCTCCACTACACGATCGAGCCGCGCACAAAGCTTTTATCTTCTGGACGACTTTCTGCGGCCGCAGCCGCAGCAGCCGAGCAACAAGTGCATGTTGAATCTGTACATGTCCCCGTCGCACGCCGTCAAATGCGGCAACGAGCATGGCAGGTCGTGCGAGGTCAGGCAGGCGGCCTGCCAGCAGGCGAACGTCAGCAGCAATATTACGCCGCCGCGACGCCACAACTCGAGCTCGGACAGCCTCGAAGTGGCTACCAGTCCACTGCCGCCGCCGGTGCCGCCGCCGCCGCCGCATCAGGCTGCCGGGAACGCGCGGGACCGCGAACGGAATGAGAACCCGAAGGAGCCGAGTAAGGACGTGTGCCCGTGCAAACTATGCTGGACCAATATGCAGAGATCCCTTGTGGAAGAGGTAAGTGAAGTCCCCCTCGAGGGGTGCGCCGGACAATAATTGAGTCGTTCGTCACGCCGCGTACTCCACGCTCGGAGATCCGCGGGAGATTCCGCTTGAGAAATGAGGCTATGATTAAGGGACTTTGACAAAGGATCGCGTTGGACGCAGGTCGCCGTCCCTGTCTGGCCGATTCGTCATATATACGAACGTACGGCCCGTCTCCGACCAATCTCGTTCATACGCCTTTTACACATACATTTATTCTTAAGTAAAGTAGTTACATTTAGATTTTAATAGTCCATTTTAATGAAGGATTATTGAATTTTCATATCCTTTTAGATGTAGTTGTTAGACGCTAGCATCGTTGGAAGATATATCGGTATGAAATAAAACTAAATATACATACAGAGAAATACATATTGTACACAAATAATATATGTTTGTTTCAAGTATTTCAAAAGTTCATATATGTTCACAAATTTGTCACAAGTTCATCACAAGCATCAAATTTATTCAAAATATATTCTGAATCCTAGTAAGTTTAATATTTCAAGAAGATACTGTATATTCAAGATAATACTGAAGATTAAATTAAAATTAGATTTGCTTATTATATGAAATCGCTTTTTTGATCAATTTTATAATTTCTTTAAAAAAAAAAATAAATTCTTGTTTTAGTACATAATAATAGGTTTTATCAAATTTCTAACAAGTATATTTTAAGATTACTATCAAGAAAATATTCTTTGTTAAAGAGAACCGTTACTTAAAGGAAGAAAGTAAATCGAGTATAATCACTTTTCTTAGTAATAGAATATTTTTCTGTGTATAAACATAGGAGGTTTTTTTGTATATATGTAAGATATGTACGTAAGAAATTTTGCTTACGACTCTTTCGTACAATTTAGAGCCGATTTTCTTTTAACAAAAATACCGATATATACATATACGGTTATGAATTCTAAAACATGAACGAGTAATGAAATGTTATTTTTTGGTGTAATTTCAACGAATCTGACTTTAATAGAATTTTAATTTGCGGCTTAATATCGTTGAGATATCTAACGTTAAAGACTATAAAGTAAGGAAATACTTGTTCGGATACTTAACGGAATCCTCCTGAAAGAAATCGATACGTCTGAAAGAGAAACCGAATAAGCGACACGGCATTTCGCCTGGACGGGGAATTGGCCGGTTCGTTGAATTTTATCGTAATCGTTATCCAGGATGTTTATGTCGCGGTGAGTAACTTTCACCCTGGCGTGCGCCACGACTCCGCGATCGCGCGAAGATAGACGTTCGGTCGCGAAAAGATCCTCACGGTGGGTCGTCGGAAAAGTCTCCCCCGGAGAGAAGGAAGGAGAATCGACTATCCTCGACTGTCCGGTCGTCCGTCGCGTCGACGTATTTCTTTGCCGGACGACTCGCCATTAATTCGCCTCTAACCCGTTCCGCGCCGAAACGAGCGATCCTAACGCCTCTGTCAGGATCCCGCTTTTACGACCGTTTGCGTGATCGGTAGCGCACAATTCGATAGAGACGACGACGGGATCCCCAGCTTCGTGGAACACGCCGTAGTAAGCAGAGTTTGATCGGAGAAAGACGAGTTGAAGAGTTTAACCAAGAGCGATGGCTTCATAAAGTAACATCTTATCTGTCTTATAAATTAATTTTCATGGTCCCAAGGCAAGACTCGCACGGCCTCCGTGCTTTGACGTGTATAATTTATTGTATTGTATTATCTAGATTCTGTTATCAGATAAACTTTTGTAAAAGAAATTTAGAGTTTTTTAACGGGATAAGAAACCGTTGCAATTTTTTGAATATCACTAAATTTATTGTTGAACTTTCGACCGATAAATCGAAGCTGAGAGATTCGCGAAGTAGCATCGAAGATCGCGATGTCACGCGATAAACGCGGTTGGGGGATTCCATCGAGCTCTTATCTTGCGTGAAAGGCAACGCGATTACATTGATCAGCAATCGTTGGACAAGAATTCACATCATGTATTATGCGGTGACAGACGGAATAGATGAATGTAGAGACGGTGTGCACTTATCCTCGACATCTTACGATCGCGTGATTATTGCGAATAACCAGGAGCATTTCGAGCGTGATACACGTCATACGATAAGAATAATGCACGAAATTAAATTTTGCTGCATTCAAATTGGGTATAATCGCAAGTCAGATCACTTTATAATTTTTAGTATTAAATATCTTAATGATAGAGCTGCAAAAAAAGGTTGAAGTTTTATTAAAAACTCATTAATTTTTATATTTATAACTGATATTCAATATTTGCACTTTACTGATTTGTATATATATTTAACTGATATTTGATAATTTTTACATTAAAGATGGTCTGATAGAGGCTGAAACGCTTGTATATTTAGAATATTTGCCATATAATTTTTAGTATTAAAACCTGACTTGGTTCGTTAACGTAAAATCTAGCTATTATTGTGCTTTCATTTGAATTTTATTAAAGTTTTTTATTTAGAATTACACAGAAAATAAGATTTTATTCGTGTTTGTTGATGAAAAAAGGTAATTGCAGTTATACGAGATCCAGTTCTATCGAGTCTCTAATTTAGTCGAGCTCGACATGCAAAACGGCAATATATGCTGGTGCTATATCTCGAAATGCGACGTCCTATGTACAGATCGAGTTCATCGACATGTTAGCCACTTCTGTGCGTAATCGATAGTGTAGGGTCTCCTACGAATAGAATTGTAATGCGCATCACAACACCGTCCGCATCACAAACCTCTAACCGGTATCGATTACTGTGACCCGAGGAAGGCCTCACAGACGAAGAGCCACGTTTCTCTATTTGCTCAATTGAATCCAAGCAAATATGCGGTAAAGCTACGCACTCGTGCGTATGCGGAAGGGCAAAGGGAAAAAATGCACGTACATGCATAACTTTCAAAGACCTGTGGCGAAATCGAAGATAATTCAAAAAACTCGTGTGTATTATTAATCATGAATTTATATATAGACCGGTATTTATAGTCGGATCTTATATTTAAGACGGTCTTAAATACAGTCTTAAGATATCATGAACCAATCAGAGGGTCGCATTAGTGATATAAGACATTACTTAAGACGGTCTTAAATATAAGATCCGACTATAAATACCGGCCATTGAGCAATTTTTCGTTTTCTTTTACAGCTAGCGACACTTAGGGCGGTATTTATAGTCGGTGCTTATTTCAAAATCGTTTTAAGTCATATCTTAAGACGCTAATGCGGCCCTCTGATTGGTTCGTGACATCTCAAGACTGAACTTAAGACGGTCTTGAATATAAGAACTGACTATGAATATACCGGCCCAGTTTCACAACTCATGGTTAACTCTTAACCGAGGTTTATAACTTATTCCTCTAATGCTAGAATTGGAAAGAGATGAAGAATAAGTTGAATCTCGGTTAAGAGTTAACCGTGAGTAGTGAAACTGAGCCTTAGTGTTATATACGCTGTAGATCAGACCTGTTCAATTTGAGTGCCGGAGCCAAAAAGCAAAGCCATCGACGCAACAAAATTTAATGTGAATAAGATTTCATAGACTGTAAACTTTACAGTCTATGAAATCTTACCCATATTGATTTTTTCAGTGGCTTTACTTTTTGGCTCTGGAGCTCAAATTGGACAGGCCTGCTGTAGATATATCTCGGATAACTAAACATGCCGAGATTCTCGATCTTTCGTTCATTCGAACTTTCAATTGGGCACGAGGTTGAAACCAGCGATGTCGGGTTACAAGTTCACACGCTTTCCGGGTCGTGGCCCACCGTATACGCGCACACATGCACGAATCCGACGGCTTATCGCCGGGGATAAGTGGAAGCACGTGCTGGTGCTGGCGGGGGGTACCTACTGTTTGAATTGGACAGCCGCCCCGCGGCTCATCCTCACCCTTTCTTTCCTCGCTCTGACGAGCGTGTGTCGAACGTCCGTTCGTTATTTTTAGGACGCGGGGCACACGCGGCGCGGCGTGCCAAAGGGAGGAAGTCGTATTTCTAACCTTCCAGTATCTGCTCTATTATTAGTGAATGCTGGAGAGGTACACTGGGCTTAAACTGGGTTTCCGTTTGATTTTAAACACCGCGCGTTCAACGGAGAAGCACCTGCAGGCGCTTTGCTCTCGCCACTACTTGCTTGGCTCTTCTTTCTTTCTCTTTCCCTCAACGCGCGTTGTTTCCTTTCTCTATCGTTTTCAGAGCGCGCACGTTCCTCGCGCACGATGGTTTCATCCATATAAATACGACGACCGTATATCCGCAGATTTGTTTACGGTCGCGCTTACCTATTAGTCGTACCGTTTCAACCGTGCATTACCTCTCGAATGCTATTAGTGAACGTTAGAGTTATACCCACCGGGATTACCGTGTGTTTCTGAATATTGATGAATGTGGGGACATTGGAGATGTTAATTGTATTAGGAGGGTGGATGTAATTTCGATCTGAGAGTCAAATTTCCCTTTAATGACTACAAATTTGACTGGGTCGTTAATGCACTATTATGTAAATTTCCCATACGGTTCTCTCGTTTCTCATTCTCCGATTATGTAAGAGGATCATCGTTCCACGAAATGAAATTACTTATAGCCATGAAATTATTGAAGATTCTCTCAGATGGGTATTTTAGTACTTCTCACGGTCGGGACGCTCGTTGCCGGCTCTTTTAGCTCTATAAAATCGAAACGTCCTAGGTCAGGGACGCGTAACCTACGCATCCGGTTCAGACGTGTGCATTTTCACTGTCGTTGAAAGACACGCAGATTACGGCCGTCTGCGGACGGAAAATTATTAGTGATATTTATACGTAGCCGGAGAACGTGATGTTAAATTTATATGATTTCGCGCATGGCAAAATGAGAGTCGTGGATATGACCGTGAAGAGATTTCATAGAATTACACAAACTAGTGGCGTAACGACACGTCGTGAAAAGAACGAACGTAAATCTAAACGCACGATATTCTTTTTTCGATCTTTAAAACGCAAGTTCAAGTACGCTGTGATAATCAAAATGCATTAAAACCTGTTTCCAGCAATGTAGATTAACTTTAATCTCGATTGCGCTTACACTTCATCTTTTTCTAGTTCTAAGAACTAGGAAGAGAGATGAAAAGCGAGTTGAAAGGAGATTAAAGTTAATCTGCACTGGTAGAAATATGCACGAGAAAAAGACAGGGGAATTTTGAATAAAAGAAAGAGTTTCTCAGAGAAGTTTTATAATTAAATGGCATATCCGCGACATTGAAAGAAATTCCCTTGCAATTTCTATGATTTTCCTCGCGCAGTTTCGTCGACTGGCAGCAAATTACGTATCGCGTACGCGAGACGTAGAGTTGACGCGGTTAGACGACTCACGATGATGCGCGCGAAAGACCAGCGACAGAAGTGGCGATGACTACGAGTACGACGGGAGAAAAGAGCATATCATCAGGTATGCGGCTGCCGTATGTCGTACAGACACGTGCAAGGTGCAGGGAGGAAATAATCGTGTAACATCACGTCGGAAATAGAACAAACCGGTCGCCGAAAAAACACTCGTCTATGTTATTACACGGAATACGTTTTCTAATACAATTAGCTTCGTACGTACGGTTTTGCAGAAATATTTGAAAACTTAGCCAGATACATACAGATTTGAAAATAATTTTGTTGATAATATTATGGAAATTTCATTAAATTCACATTTTGGACAATCCCTGGATACGATGAAGTTTGATTTTGATATTCTTTCAAAAATTTATCCACGTTTTTCTTTTCACAACGACCAAACAATTTTGTAATCTTGTTTAGTATCGTATTTGTATATCGTTTTATCAACTATGTAAAACTTTACTTTATCGATTTAATGTGAGTTATTAAAGGAAATCCTAACCGCGAATTGAAACATTTAATTGTTCAATTGTGTTTACAATAAATATTTTTCCGCAACAATATCATGCGTTGCACTGTTAGAGGCTTTTTTCTTTTTTATTGGATTTGTTTCATTTGAGCTTATTTCATATTTAAATTGTTTAATTTCGTTGGATCAAAATGATTATGTAGGACTCGAGATGATTGCTATTAAGTCTGAAACACAGATCTTTGCATAACTCATAATGCATAAAACATGACAATTAACTATCAAATAATCGGAGATAGGACCGTCACATACAAAATGTCATAAGCTACTAACCATAGCTAATGAGCATCTTATGTAAATTAATATGACGTCTTTTTGTATGACGATTTTCATTAGTCCATCAGTCTTATGAAGCTTATGTCATTTTGTGTGTGATGACCCTTATTCATTTTATGAAAAGGAAAGATTATAATTGGTTGAGTCTCTTATATTTTATGCATTATGCGTTATGCATAAGACTGTGTTTCAAGCTTTACTCATTAGGAAGTTTTTGCAATAACGTGAATCCAGATACGGTGAACGCTAAAGTCACGTTATCCTTTTCTTCAGTAATTGTTAAGAAGATTATCTGACCTTGGCGTTCATCATATTTGGATAAAACTTGCTATTATTCTTGAGTATTCTACACAATTATTTTGATGGTCCAACAAAATTATTTTCAGATCTAGCTGAATTTTTAAATATTTTAGCGCAAAACCGTTTTTGCCCTACGCAACATTATCAATGTTGCAAATTTAAATTCATAATTCGGTCAAAGTACAAAAAAATTCGTAGTTTTCACGAATTTTGTTATGACAAGGCGTGAGAAAATTCCAATATTCGACGAACGCCCTCAGAAGTATAACCATGCCCTATCGAGTTCTTCTCTTCCTTCTTACGACCCCGATCTCGAACGCGTTTAATCCGTCGTTTGAATTGATCCCGCATCCCGTATTCATTGCTTTCGTGAATACGAGACCGTGAACGCACACGTACACGTCCGGGGTGAGTAATACTTCGGCAGTCGGGTGTATATCACAACATAATATCTCCGTGTAGGAGTTATCTTCGCTTGATTTCTTTACGTGCCACGCATCTGGACATGAGCGCGATGTTGGAAGCACGTATTGAATAGGACGGACGGAGTTCTTTACTGATCGGGCGCGAATAGTGCGATACGAGGAAAATTATTACAAATAATGTTGCAAGAAGCACATGAGTTTCCCGTCGCACATAGGAGTTTAAACTTATCTCAAGAATATGTCGATATTTCTAAAAGCTTCCTGATACGTCGAAATCTTTAATGTCTCTACGAATGTATTACGTCATCATGAAGAAATATTATACAAAGTATATATCTCTGATATTGATTTGTCATAAGAATCATCCATGTAGTGTCGCAAGAACGGACAAACGTTATCATGATTGACGTACAATAAAAAGAAAGTCTGAGGCGAACATCTATAGATGAAACATAATCTATAAGTGACAATAGGAAATATCGTGTTTATGAAGGATCGAAGTGCCTTTGAGAGCCGCTTCATCTTGAATCGCCCTGTAGGGTCCGGGAGAGAACAAGACCATCTATAAGATAGAAGCCACGAGATAGACCTCTGACGGTGATATCTCACGGTGAGATCTTCAAGCCCGGCCGTGTCCGTCGTTGCGTCGAACCAGGGTGATTTATCATTATTGAAATACGGGCCATTTGAGCCATCGTAGTCCACTCTCGCGCGACATGCGACGTTTCTTCTGGCCGGGAGTCCCTTTTGTGCTCCGCTTCGCGCGCTCCGTACATTTACTTTCCACTCGAAAGTTATTCAAATCAACCGTAACGATTGCGAGATAAAGTTACCCGAGCTGAAATTATGATTTCCGAGGTAGTAAATGTCATAATAATAACATGGCCATTTTATTAATTGTTTTATTGATTGTTATAATTAAAAATTATTAATAATCTAAAAATTTAAGAAGGTATATACCGTCTGTATGCAGAAAGAATGGCTTTGCTGAAGTATTTAAAAATTTAGTTAGATATATATATGACACATCTGAAAATCATTTGGTTGAACTTTCAGAATAATTGTGTAGGACGCTCAAGTTATTAGAATGTTTTTTACAGCATTACTCATCATGCTTGATCGTCCTGCATAATTATTTTCAAATTTATTTATAGTTCATTTTTTTTAGATACTTTAAAATAGTTTATTATGTATATAAGAATGTCTCTCGGCATTCCTTTATATAGGATAGCCACAAAACTGAAAATGTCAGGAAAATTGAAAACAGTCAGGAAAATCAAGGAAATGTCAGAGAATTTTGCAAAGTTTTTTGAAATTAAAAATTTTTTTTTAATTAAAATTCTTGAAATTGACAACCTTTGAAATTAAAAATTTTTGAAAATTAAAATTCTTGACTTTAAAAAAGTTGAATATGCGTACATCACATTTACACAATTTTGGAATACTTAACAATTAAATGTAAGTAGTGTCGACAATATTAATATAAGTAATTTACATTGCTATTACTTTCTTTGGTTTCCAAATCAGAACGAAAAATCTATAAAAATTTCAAAATATTATTATTGAAAGCATCAGGGAAAATTATAGAATTTTGTCTGGAAATCAGGAGAAAAAAACAATTACAGAATTTCAGGATAAAGAATTTGTAACAATCCTGTTTATAAAAATGTATTATTGCGTTACGCAAAGTGATACCGATTGAAACAGTATTGCGCAGCGAATTGAAAGTTATTTAAAAAATATTTATTTCACTTTCATATTGGCGGTATCATCGCGTGTCATCTTGCGAGAAGGTGATATCGTGGCGAGCTCGCCTCGAAGCGAGTCGAATAAATTTGCAATCGCGCGCGCGGTAGTTAGTTTTTTTTCCTTTGCACTCGCAACCGATGCAACGAGCATGCGGCGGACGTTGCCCATCGGCCGAAAGGTTGCACCCGCGACGCGTATCGTCATAAATTTGATTCTCTTCAGCAACTTTCGCGTTCATTCGCGCGGCTGCCTGCCCGCGCGTAAAAGTTTTTGAGATAGCGCTCAACGGCGCGGACCGGTCACGATTTAATGATGTTACGTTAAACGAAATTTATCCGCCTGCACCTTCCTACCATGTGCACGGACTCGTTGCCCGATCGGAGCTTGCGATAAGCCTCGGTTCTCTCCCAGTCTTTCTCTTTTTGTCCCGCGGGCGCCGATCTGAAATTGCTCGTTGCGAACGCTAATTGTAACGGTGCCTTTTATAATACATCGTCTCGGCGCGATTACGAACGGTTGGTTGGCGAAATCGTTTATCACAGAGTCCGTAGCTGAGAGATATAAGTGGTGGAATTAGATTAGGAGACGGCTTAAGATATTAACCGCGATCCAAATCTTCTTGGAATCCCTGGACAGTGCATTTCTGTGCGCTCGCGCGCGCGCTTCTCTTCTTATTCCCTTCCTCTCGAAATGAAATTTCTTTTTGTCAGCACAGATGGTGGCCGAATGTACTTTGGTACAAACTGGATCCGGACACATGGCGTTACTCTACGTCTGGAAGATAACGCCATAAGCAAACAAGCGGATTCCGGCTTGCGCCTTCGCGTGTGTTGTATGTTCACCGACAGTTCAAAATTTAAACGCAATCTATATATCAGCGAGAACGTATTTTTTATTTAATTATTCATTAATTAAATAATAATTCCATATTTTTAAAAATCTTATTAAGAACTCGCATCTTTTTTCCGTCTAGCGGTAAACTCTGAGAAATAACACTGTTAACATTTCTTCCTGCAGGAAGAAATTCATTTATAACGTACGACGTATGTTTGCGTTTAACGGATGTCTTTCAATACGGCATCTCCGAGAGATGTTCGTGACACCCTCGGGCAATCTGGTTGAGAGTCGCTGCGCGGACGATACAGTATATTTCTCATATTTTTGCCAAGCCCTCCCCTTCGAGAAAGGGAGAGAGAGAGAGAGCAATCAAATAAGATTATTACGTTCGCGGCGAGAGACTACAACGTTGAGAGCGGACGTGCCGGTTGATCGAAACGCAGCGTCTCGCGCGAACGATCCTTCGAGGACTTTTCTTTTTAGAGCGCGGTTAGCGCGCTAATGAACTGACAAACGATGGCTACCTCGAGTTCCGGTTATTAAACCGCAAGACCACTGCGGTGTGGAAGACAATGGGTTTGAATTTAACCGATCCTAAACCTTATTTACATCTAATGCATATTAAACGTGTGTAGCGTCGATTTATGATCTCGTTCCATAAAAATGGAGAAACAGAAGGCAATAAGACTTTGAAGAAATTACTTTCGATGTTAATTATTTTTTTTTTGTTAGAAATTTTTCTATTTTAAAGACAAAATTTTATAAACAATTATTTTTTAACAAGTAATTTCTATTTTGAGCAAATTATTTCTGTTTTATTCTTAGTTGTAAATTCTTTGCACAAGATAACAAGGAATCTGTTACCATCGTGGGTGTAGTGGGTACCTGCAATGTGCACTTTGTTACCGACGGGTCGAATTCTGCTTTATCGAGGTAGGCTATCGCGATGTAGTTCGCAGGCGGTCGTGAAGATAACAGCACCGATATTTTTTTTCAGTCGTTAACGAGGTTCCTCACGGAGGTGATCATTTATGGTAGGTCTTAGGTCGGTATTCATAGTCGATTTATACATTTAAAACTGTCTTAAGTACAAATTTAAGATATAATAAGTCAATCAGACGGCTATATTATCATCTTAAGACGTTACTTAAGATAAGTCTTAAAATAAGAACGATTTATGAATACCGCTCTTAAACTTTGCAATCTCATGGACCTTCGACATACACCTCACATATGTTTAAGCATCTATAGACACATCTTTTCGTAAGTGACAATTTTATAAACATTTAAGAAAAAGTAGAAGCAAGATGAAACTTTATCGAAAAAAATAAGAACAAAATACCGTCTATATATAATAGTAGAACCAGAACGAGAAATGAATTTCATTTCTATATCCCTTAAAAAATGTTGATAGTATATTTAATAATTCAACGCATTAGACATTTTCATACATTTACGATTCATATACACACTTAATCGAAAAAAATAAGAATGAGATACATACCGTCTAATTAAAGTAGAAGAAGAACGAAAAATAAGTTTTATTTTTATTTATATTTCTTAGAAAAATGTTAATAATTAATAGCTGTAATTTAATAATTTGCCATTAAAACTTTTTATTGTATACGTGTTTAGACAAGTATAAATTGTTTGCAAATTGTCTAGAGCGATGTAAAAAAAAAATAGACGAATCCCCATCTATTTTTCCGTATAACTCGATATTTTATCTCCATTCGCATAACGGGATACATTCATTCGCGCGGATGTGAAGATGTTAGAAGGATGATAAATGCGAGTCATTATATCTGATTATGTAAATGAATGTAATTGCATAAATATTCGTCCGTGTGATCCGCGGTAACGTACAGGGTTCGCAAAAAAGGTAGAAACCTCCGCCTCTCCTCCGACTTTACGCTCAATCACACTGTCAAACCCATCTACTCTCCGGGAATGCGGGTATACGATTTTCAGACCGCGATGCTCGTACGGATGCCTGGTCGACGAGATTTAAATTCCTGGTAGAATTGGCCACTGTATCTCTTGTATCGCCGTTAGCGTTGTCATGCTAAATGCTCCTCCTTCCCGCAGTTTAACTGTAATACAGATTTCGTCGCGCATCTAAAGAAATCCCTGGCAACCGATCTCGTGCAAAGTCAGCAGCTGACATTTATTTTTTATGTTTCGGATCGAGCCAACTCCTGTAAATAAACAATGGATATTGTAAAAAGAAACGTTATACATGTACAATGAATGATTTAGAATGGACAAGAATATATACGTCTATACATATATACGTTTTCATTATAAATTGTATAAATTTCACACTTGTTAAGCAAGCAGTTTTATGCATCTTCATTTGTAGTACGTTTCTAGTAGACTTACATAAATATTTATACACTACGTATTTATACACTATTTCTATATAAACTTATATAATAAATATTTATACACTACATAAATATTGTTATTAAGCTAGGTAAAAAGTTGGAGAAACAATTCATTATTTCTTTTTCAAAGAATTTTAAAGGTTAGTTCGATGTGTAAAATTATATCTTTGTTAAACAAGATATTAATTAACTCGTTCATTTCTACTATCTTTTAGATAGATTCATTATTCCGTTGAACACATAATGTTACATTAAATACCGACTTATTGGAAAAAAAAGAGATTTTTTTGTCTAATTCAGCATTAAGTAGAAATAACTGATTCTCGCTATGCTTGCTTGGGAATTACGTGCAAATTATTAATTCGCGAATGTCAATGCAATAGATATTAACTGTAAAATATAATAAATATGATATAAACATAATAATTTTATAATATATAATTAACTGTGACATTATTTGTAACATTGTTTGTCAAATAATACATATATAATACGACATAAAAATAATCTGACTTTTCCAACCGAATGATTTTCGAAATATGTTTCTGCTAAATATTGTTTTACATTCATTTAATATTAAATATCACGGATGTACGTAACATAAATATGATTATTGTAATGTATGCATGAGTGATATTTAGAACAAGCTCTTTGACTTGTCCGAATGAACTTTCGTAATCAGTAATCTCGTTGAGGGCGCTGTTGCTCTGGTATTTGTAGATCGTTCTGTGTGGATGCAAAGTTCCGGATGCTTAAGGTTTAATATTTTCATGGAACTCATTTGAGACGCTTGGCGCTCCAGTTTCCGCTTTTATTGCGTCATAAGTATGGGTGCCTTGGCCAGTAGGCCGTAACGACATAATGTGGCCTAATACGCGACAGTTTGATAAGAGTTTCAAGTTGAAGTGAGTTATTTCAACGAGCACGTTCCATCGTGGCAGCTTCATACACAACTAGAAGTAACTTTGTCGGTTTGATTTAGAAATGTTATGACTTTTAAGAGCAGCTTATATTGCAATAATTTCTTGCTCTTAAGGTAACTTTGTCGAGACATTTCAAAGACCGGATAATTATAATAAAAGTATGACAATTACGAAATTCTACTCTGAACTGATCTATGATGATTGGCGCGATTTACTCGAGTCGTCTGGTCCCTCTCATGTTAGATTAGACGTTTGTGTTATGTTTCGCATTTGAATCGCAAATTCCTATACTGAGAAAAATTTCTGTTGAAAATGGATGGACCTGAAGATTCTGATCATATATATCAATCAGAATTCTGGTTATCGCAACTAGAATTATAATAAATTCAAGCAGAAAATTCTGATTCTCAACCAGAATTCCTATTAATGCAACCAAATTGTTTTTTTCGCTGTAGGCTTGATGTGCGTGTATGTTCTGTATCCTGAAGTCACTCGCGAGATCGAAATAATTATGCGACAAGGAGCGGAAGTGCGATTGTACCGATGCATAAGAGATGTAATTCGATGCCGATGCAACGATGAAGCGATCCTTTGTATCTGTATCGTGGTGTACGTTCGCCACTCATACGATCGCATGCCATCGGTAATCACGATACGTCAAACGCGCCACGTCGGTCGTGTCGCCTGTCCGTTGCGAAGCTGTGCGATATGCGGAACTTCTTTCAGTAATTCGTAACGTGATTGCGAGTGGGCATGGCGACGATCTGTAGGCCGTATATAATCAGATAACAGACTCGACAGCAGTGAGAGTGGATCGACCCTTTTCATGTAACGATCGTTTTTCCGTGGGCTGTCGACCGTTTAGTGAATGAAATTTGAGACATTTACAATAGAATATATGAGAAAAAGTTTGTGAGGGAAAGAGAAAATGTTTAAAGTAACACTCGACGGTTTTCTCCAAAGTTACGTGTGAGTTGTAATATAATTAACTGTTCGACTGAGGGGGGGGGAGGGGGAGGGGATGATAAGAAGTTAATGACGTTCCGTATAGTTTCTGTAACGCTTTCAAATTTATTCGTTTATGATATATGTATGCATTAACAAAGTAGAAATCACTTACTAATAATATCGCAGAACGTGCTGTACGCCCTAAGGGACACTAAAATCCCGAGGCGACGCTTTATTTTGAAGCGAGAGTTCACAGGAGCAGCGCGCAGAAACTCTGGTGGATACAGGGAGCGTTAATTAGCACTTTTCTAACAAATAGAGCAAAAGTTTATATTTCGCACCCGCAGGCAGCGCGTCGGAGAACACGGTTCCAATTCACTATATAATCAGAAAATCGGAAATCTATTTATCTTTGCGTTTGTTTTGCATTGGGTCGTGCAGCTCGTTTGCATAAAAGCACGTTTAATTGATCGCCACCACTGCAGAGCGGAAGAAATAACTGCGGTCGCATCGTGGGTTCGTATCGTGTGTATCGATCTCCCTGTATAACGCGACCAAGCGTAACGTGAAGTCGAAAGTCGGATATAGTGACATCGTCGTTCCCCAAGATGCGCTTCCATGACATGGGGCGTCGCCGGATGTTCTCACGAATTTGCGGAAAAATTCATTCAACGTTCAAATCTGCTGCTGATAAAATCAAGAAGGAGCAAGCCGAGTCAATGACTTAGAAATGAATTAAGCTCGTTTTTTTTTTCATTTTCTTTGTTATTAACTTGAGACTTGATGATAATGTAAAAATTGTATTCTTTTTAGCTATTGTTAATCATTAAACTGCTAATTTTGTAGTGAGTAATTTTTAAAGTTGTTACAAAACCATCAGTGATTAATTATAGTTAGAAAAACAATTTTTATATTATCATCAGGTTAAGTGAAAAGTTAATCACATTAATTAAGAAATGAAAAACACTGATCTTAGAGGAAACGCGTGAACGAACCGATTTAGGTGATATTCATAATTATTAAAAACATTAAAGAAGTTGAACTACTACTGTTTATTTTCTTAAAGTTTTATTGATATTGATACTATTATATGGTTCTCTGTAGTATTAGATCTAATCCTTAAAGATACATATGGACTGTATCTTATTTTCTATAAGTAGCACGAGTTTGAAAGTCTTGTGCAACAGCCCGAAACGTGCAGACACGTTATCGATTTTGTTGATACCAGCATGGCTAAACTATGGAGGCGTTTGCTGAGATATTCCCACGGGACTCTGTGAAAAAGTCACCGATTGCGAAAACTTGTTCCTGTGGAGGAAATTAAAGCTGCTTAATTTCTAGGAATAGATGACTGTATTAATTAAAAGCGAGAAGATTCAGGGAGCACTGCGAGATGCGAACACGGAAAGGACGGTTTTGCTGAAGTATCTAAAAATTTAATTAAACAGATCTGAAAATAATTTTGTTGGACCATCGAAATAATTACGTAGGACGCTCAAACTGGTCGTTAGACTGTCGAAGTTTTTTGCAGCGTTACTCATCATATTTGAGATTCCAGTGTAATTATTTTGATAGTTCAACAAAATTATTTTCAGATTTGTATTTAGTTAAATTTTTAGATACTCTTTAGCGCAAAATTCAGCGGTTTTTTCATAATGTGTCGCAAGTTTATGATCTATATTTTCTTCTTTATATTTCTTTCCGACTATATGATAACAGATACTTATGTAGCATGTTATAGTTTATTAAATTTCTGTACTTTATCTCTCGAGTTGACTGCGACTATCTCTTACATTATTTCTCGATTTGCTCGTAAATGATCGACTTTATTGGACGAAACACCTAAAAATTTTTACAGCGCAAATATTTATTTTTGAATTTCAATCTTTTTGAGATGGAGACATAAATATAGAGTTCTCGAAGCATGCAAATCGGGAAAGTAGAAGTTTCAAGTTGTACAATAAATATAGTGAGTCTAGCAAGCTATGCTAGCTCTCATACATATTTGCATTTCATATTTCTCGGAAGTGTAACGATAAAGAATTTGAAGGCAGTCCTTTACCTTGAAGATGTAAGTGTGAATATAAGAATCTAACAATAAAAATAATAAGATATAGCTGTTGTAAAGGAAATTGTGTAGGAAATACTACGGGTGGGGAAATATTTATGTTTATTAGTGTACAAAATACTCTGTGAGAATGTGTACCTCAATATTGTCGAGACAGCAATTGCTTCCAACGAGGGGCGGAAGAGAAATTTACTCAGGCTGAGTCCTTCGACTGTATCCTCGAGCCAGTGGCTAATTTCGAGTAGGTCGACAGAGATGCGTGGATTATCAGGTGAGGGTCTTGAAAAGGAACGGGACGACCATGTGAGGCCGACATCGACTTCTCTCGCGGCGAGGACGGCGTGAGTCGGGTCACGAACACCAGGGAAAACACGGGGGAGAGGGACAAAAAAAAAGAACGATGGGCGCGGATGTAGGCGGTAGGACAGACGAGGAGGGTGCGGGTAAAGAACACACGACAGGGAGAGGGGGAGGGGAGGCTAGTGTGTGTATCCATCGCGTCGAGGGTGGAGAAGGACCTGCGCGCAAATTTCCCGCGTTCGCCCAACTCATATTGATCCCACCCCAGCGAGAACTCCCTCGTTCTAGCGGGAGGTGGAAGACGCGGGGTACAGGGAGGAGGCCCGGCAAGGGTGGTATAACGCCGGACCGGGTGTGCGAGTGAGTGAGTGATCGAGCGAGCGGGAGACGAAGCGGAGGGTGAGTCGCAGAATCGCGGGCGCTTCGAGGGTGGTCCAGCGTGCGCCGGAGTCGTCGTGCTCTCCGATCGGGATTCGCGAACGTGCGCTTCGCCGTCGCTGTCGCTGTCGCTGTCGTCGTCATTATTGTCGTGTGTGTCGTGTTGCGCTCTCGTCGCTATCCTTACGAGAGTAAGGCCAGTCCGTTTTTCCGCTATTCACCGGCGGAGTATAGCTCGTCTAGTGTTCTCGAAACGTGTTTTTTGCGCGCGCGTGTGGTGGAAAGAAGTTTCGGGGAAGTTGTCGACGTGGGGAATTAGGGAAAGTCGAGCGGTAAAAGTGTGCGAGTGTTTGGATCGGTCGACGACACCGTTCTTTCGATCTCGCACGGTGGGCCGATTGTTGCAGCAGCATCGGCTGCTGTACAGTTGTGTAGTTAATGAGACTTACCTTTACTTTCCATTAAATCTCTAAAGTTATTAAATAGAGAAAAAGGGACAGGAGTAGTACCATCGAGCAATTTTCATACACCAAGACTCTGACCCTTGACTTTGCTGCCTCGATTTACGATCGGCATCGCGACACGACCTCGCGAGAAGCCATTGCCGGCGGGAAAGTGCATAAAGCGCGAGTGCGAAACCATTTACCAGACTCCTTCGTGCGCTTCTTTTTTTCTTCTTTCCCATTGTGTCCGTTTTACTACTATTTTATGTCGAAGACGAGGCTGACGGGAGAAAGTACATAACGCGCGAATCGGCTCGGTAATCGAGTTCGCCGAGTCAGTTCTCGCACCGAGTGGTATCCGTTTTAGTTTTTAGTGCAAATCACGTGCCGATGAAGCTTCTTAAAACGTGAGAAGGAATTATTTTAGCTTTGGTCAAACAATAAAAGTATATTATCGTAATAATGAAAAATTAGCAAGTTTGAGAATTGATCACGTGTGTATGCAAGTCCATATTTGTAGGAATTCACATACAATGCCGCATTTACTTGACTACAAATCAGTTTGATTAAATTGTCCAAGAGGCATGTGCCGCTTTGTACTCAAACAGCATGCATCTCTTGAATGACCTAGTAGCTGCAAATTAGTTCTGGAAACTGTAGGTTCCCATTATTGAGAAATGACATATATGGCAACGAGATTTGAACGACTCGTAATTCAACTCGTCATTTGATATGCCGTAATTATAATCATTGAATTATTCTCAATTAATGAAATAATAGATGTAACTGTCGATTATGGCAGATCAACACTGCTCGTTTGTTCAAATTTACCATACGTTTGGATTAATATGATCCAAAAGCTTTGAAAAATAAAAATATTCGACAGAAAAAAGATCTCACATTGTCATCAAATACCAGAGAAAAAAGTATTTAAACAAAATATTAATAAGAAAATAAAATTACATTTTGTCAAATAGATATCAAATAGATAGAACAGATCAGCATGAATAAATAATTGCTTTTTGTCGTAGTCGCGTCATCGATAGTTTTCCCATCTCGGAAATATTTTTCCGGAAATATATGCACGCGATTCTGCATACATCGGCTCGATTGCACGTGCGATCGCGTGTGGGAGACTTGCGTGGTCGACAATCCGCGACGATCTACTAACGATTCATAAAGTCTATAGCGATCACGTCGCAGCCGTGACCAACGGTTCGTAACAATCTTCATGGCCTCGTTTGACGGCCAGAAAAAATCAATGCGAGCACATTTGAACATATTTAGTTAAAATATATACTAATTTATTAAATCCTTTTTATTCTGATTTACTGCAAGAGAGTGTAAATTAATTTTCAAAAGATAAGGAAAGAATAAAGAGACTAACTGCACTACATCTTTTTCAAGAAAATTGGCACAAACGTTGATACGAAGTAGAAAGTACCGAAATTTCGAATACGATACGAACAGAGATTACTATCTATTGGATTTAATGAGCCATAATACGATATAATACTCCGAATAGCGCTCTTCATTTTATAAAATGTACTCCGCCAACCGCATAAAGCCTTTCATCATTGCGTTATAATCGCCGTATTTACTACCGCCTAATAAATTGTTCGTGTAAGATCCGTATTTTTATCGTCGCACATGGCTGAGAGCGAAAATTTATAAAGCACTAATATAAATCCTATTTTAACAATTAAACCAATTAAGCGCCTATCGTGCGCTTAATTCCGCATGTAATTACAGACGGATTACCTTTAATTAAAATTGCCTCGGATACAATTCTGTCGATGTCACAGATTAAACTTTGCCATAATCGATAATCATATTTGTAGAATACATGTTGATATAAAATAATATAAAATAGAGAAGCGCATCAGAATTCTACGAGTTTTTCTCAGCGATTTAATCGATTACTTTCAACATCGTAAATAGATTAAGTATCTCACTTAATATATTATCTATACAATGACACATTATACGTTCTATAATTTTATATTATGAGCAATTTAGATAGATTCGAACAATGAATTGAGATAATGCAGAAATATGCAGTTTGATGAATTTTTGATGCAAACAGTAATTTCTCTCGTCAGTATTTTCCGGAATAATTCCCCGAATACCGGAACAAAATGGAACATTCTCGTAGAACCGACATGGGACACATTTCGTCTGGCGAGACATCGGGGTTTCGCCCTCGACGAGATCGATCGATCGCTCACGTCGTCGGCATCTCGCTCTCGCAACAACTTAATACCCGGAATCTTGTTCCACATCCATAGGTCCAGGTTCAAGCTTGCTCGTAAAATACACTCGAGGAGCGCGTAAAAGTCCAGGGGCCCGGTTCATGACGTCTGCGATAGAGAGAGCCCAGGTGGCGAGCGCGGATATATACGAATGCTTGGGAATGACTCAAACGGAACCATTACGAGAAAGAAAACGTGATCCGTAAATGTAGAATTGTTTCATCTGTTTAGACGCTGTAGACATGTTATATCAGGAATTGAGTACTGTGAACACGAGAATTTTTTTAATGTGAAAAATGATATTCTTCATTGTCTTCTCCATTTTAACAAGTACGATATCTGATTCCTCAAAGGCAAGAATTTAAATAAAACTTCTTTAGATGTCAGTACACTGAAAAAAAAATTTGTTCAACTAACTAAACACGTTTAGTTGTTTGCAGATTTGGTTAAATTCGATTAAATAAAATTTGTTGAATTAATCAAATCTGCAAACAATTAAATGTGTTCAGTTAGTTGAATAAATTTTTTTGTTCAGCGTAGGGAAAAGAATATGTGCGGAAGGGTCTTAAAACATTTCTTTGACAAATGAAAGTTCCAAAGGGACAATTAAAGTGTTAACCCTTGTCTCGCGTAAAGTGAATCATCTGTGCTCACATTATTATATTTGAACAGATGTTTTAGGTCACACTCGTAGTTAAGCTTCATAAGTTAGCTATTAAATATCCGTAAGAAAATTAGTAGAAGAATACTATGCGATTAAAATTTGTAACAAATGCTTGCCGTACAATGAAGTTTCGAGTATTGTCTGTTGGGTCACGTTCGAGAAAAAATGGTAAAAAGTTGTATTTGAATTCTATTTAATGAGAACAGTAATTCAGAATAGGGAGACAAAAATTTCGATATAATATCTAATGAATATGAAACTTTTATGAATGTAAGAAACCCTTTTCATGCTGAAATTGCAGGTAAATTTAATATTGTTGAAATCGCGTTTCTCGATTGGCTGATTTTATTGTCCATTATGGTATATGTGATTCGGTGAATTTTAGTATGGCTCCGACTACGCAAAAGAGAGAGATCGGAGAACGGTTTACGAATACATCAATCGAGAACAGTGCACATGCATGTCGAATACACCACCGTGATAAATCATTAACCGGGCGTGTTTATTGGCCATGCTCGAGCAAATCCCGGCTGGTGGTTGATTTATTGTTCAGCACCGATGCTGATCGGTCTGCGATCGATCGGTCGTGACTCGCGAATCGGGCGCAACAGGCGGGTCCGGTCCGGGTGCCCGATACGGAAGCTCGAGGGAACAGAATTAGGTGCGAGATCGGCGTAGGCGTGAATTGGTTTCATGGAAAGAGGCGAGATAGAGCACGATAGAAAGGATCGGCATGTAAAATACGATGAATATCACCCACGTTGCGTCATCAAAAGCAAGGAATGAAGCACTTTAGCATTTTAAATATTTTTACTTTGTAACCCAAGTTGCAAAGTACAAATACTCGAGTTACGCTTCAGAGAAAAATCTCTAGGGAATAGCTATTCGTTGTCAGAGAGAGATGTTTCTCTTCATGCCGAGACCCCTGGCAGCGTAGGTGTAAAGAAAAAAGAGAGTAAAGAGGAAAAAATTGTTTGCCAGAGGAATATGCATTACGTGCGGCGGCGACATCAATTCCTCAGCCGGTTCCATTTCCCGATCGGAGATAGATCCACAGGTTACGCGATGTAAATCAGGTTGATTCGCCGCCCGCCGTTCGGTATTGAAGCTCTATCTACAGCGCGAAGTAAACTGCAGCAGTCGTAGGCTATCTCCATTCTTGACACGTGTACGCGATAAAGTGCACGCGATGTTCTTCCTCTTGCTTGATATTATCTTGTAGAATTGTTTGAGCTAGAACGCCTTTTGCGTCACTTGTTTTATATTTATTATATATACGTTATAATTATTTGCTTTCTACGTATTATAAGTATGAGTTTTAATAAGATTTTATTTTTTATTATTTTAAATTACAGTACAGAGACTCGAACGTTTAATCTCGTTATACATATGGATAGTTTACAAGTACCTCAGTCCTCGGAATTTGTGAAAAATACAGCCCGAGAGTTTCCATCGAGCGGCACTTGCGCGCAATTCGTCGGGCTTTTATATGAGATCCGCCATAATCCCTTTACATGTTGCAAATGGATATAGTTTGTCTTCGCTGTTTTGTGACATCTTATCGTTCTCCTTTTGCATATTATACTTCACAAGCAGCGAGCAGCTCTCAAGTGTTTATTTGCTTAGCTATATTAATTATTAAAAAGGGAGAGACAGAGAGAGAGGGAGAGAGCGGACGAGTCTACGCAACTGGGGTCCAAGTTTTCCAGTTGGAATAGTCTATCTCTTAACTATCATGGAATACGTCGTAAAAGATCGAGAAATACTTCCGCGGAGAGCCATTTCGGCCGCTGAATCGCAAACTGAACTACCTCGAAAATCGATAAATCGTCTCGCGCAATCGGGATGCGGCAGTTATCGCAAGTAAATGTCCGCCGGCGGTTGTGAAACTCACGCTTGGATATAAACTATGGTGTGTTTACAGCATCGCCAACTTCCTCCGAACGCTTATCGGAGCTTTAGAAAAATGGCACGCGGAAATACGCCTTTCTCTGACGCGGACATATATATATTTCCTAAATAGTATTATAGAATTATATTCTACTACATTACACTGGTCGATAAAATTTCACTTTTCTTATATTAAATTTGTCTGGTAGGATATTTCTTATAGTATTTTTCGCGTTTGTTTTAAATCTATTTGCCAAATTTATAAGGCCAGGGTTTTTGAGTATAAATAACATGCATTTAAAGATTCCTCTACCTATTTACATATCTCTTCTGTTTAGATTTGGATAAATGATTCATAGCTAAATTTAATATAATTTTTTTTAATTACAAAAAGCTTCAAATAAAAAAATAAATATCATTTTAATTTAAAAATTTCTACAACGAGCTGTTGTTCAAAATGTGTGCATTTTTAAAAGGCGATGTATTGATTACAAAAAATTGGAGCGTGTAGGATAAATATTTTAATCTCAGTTTCAGAATTAACATAAAAAATACATGAATTAATCAAAATTAGTCATTTAACAAAATTATTATCGATCAGTGTTAGCGACGTAGTGAAGGTTGCATGTTCATTATTACACGTGTCATGATTTTATCTGATCACTTGATATTGTTATCTTCAACTTAATCCAACATCATTTTGCCGTATTATCATTGCATTAACAATACCTGTCAACGTTTAAGCGCTGAATTTCTGTTTCAATCGAGCAATATACGTTCAATAAAAATCAATTTAGATGATAGATTTTCTCAACCATTACGAACGCGACCCGTAAATCGAAGACTCAATTGAATTCCGCGGACGCGGTTTATGATTTTTCCACCATTTCAATTCCATGTAATACCTAACGCATTTTCTTCATCCAATTTCATTGATTTTTTCCATTCGTACTCCTTGGACAGTTGCCACTTATTAGAAACCACTCGTCGTACCTTATCAATGTTATCGACGTTTGAATTGCGCGTCCATGCTTTCCTTCACGCGAAAAGAACGATTTTGCTGAAGTATCTAAAAATTGAGCTTGATACAGATTTGAAAATAACTTTGTCAGACCATCAAAACTTTGTAGGTAGGACACTCAAACTGATTGCCTGCAGAATGTTAAAAAATTTTGAGTGTTGTACCTAAAAATTCCGATGGTCCAAAAAAATTATTTTCAGATTTGTATTCAAATTTCTAGACATTTCAACAAAATCGCTTCATCCGTGCAAGATTTAAAGATCCGATAGTTGATTTTTTTAAAAATAAATATCTATCTTTATTTTTATTTGTAAACGTTTTAGTTGAATTTTACTGATTGTCTTCTTAAACGGCAATTAATTGAATATTAAAAGTAATTTTTAATGAAATTTTGCTGTTTAACCTTTACGGAACAGAAAAGCCACTTAAAAGCCACTGGCGCTAAAATAATGTCATATTTTAAAGCAAGAAAAATACAACGAAATAATGAATTACAATAAATCTTACTTAGGTAAAGCTGTATTTTAATGAGAGACCTTCGTTCTTTAAAGATTAAATTTTAATGAAATTTTAATAATATTTTGCAATACCACAGCTTACAGTTATTTCGAATTATGCGTGAAATAATAAATGGATTGTTCTTTGGCGCGCGTCACGGTCACAAGAAGTAGAAAATCTGAAATGGGTCATGCCCTTCGGCGAGAATAAACGTGGTGTCGAAAGGGTTGTTAGGTGCGCCGAAGGTTGCCGGTATACGCCATCTAAAACGGTGCGCCGCGAGGCTCGCTGCAGGGATAAAAGTACAAAGAATCGCAGTAGTTTATAGATAGTCTGGACGGATAAGAGAGAAACGGTACAGCCCTGCAGAGTTCGTTATTGCCCGATTATCGCTGTTACCGGACTAATCTTGCTGCGGCAGCAACCCCGCAGCAGCAGCAGCAACGGCGGCAGCAACTGCTTTTGCACTTAGCACTTACGTGGCGACCGGTATTATGTGGCAATAACGAGCGACCCCCATCACGTAACCCCACTTAAGTGCCAAGTCGCTGCCGCGCCGCAGTACAGGGAGAAAAGGAAGTGAAAAAAAATGAAAAAAAAAAAGAAAAAACGCAGCGACCTCCACCCATCATTATCAAGCATCCACGTATAAGGGGCGGTTGACTCCTGCCCTCCCCCTTCCCTCATCTGTACTCGTGTTTAACCGTGAACACCGCGGGGCTAATGGAAAGTACACCCCACCATCGCTTCCTGCTCACATCCCCTTTTATTAATATCGATGTTTCGTGCGATGCCGACGTTAATCGCGTAATCGAGCTCCGCTTCGGTTCGAGCATACGTATACCGGTGGCTGAGGTTCTTGGCTCTCTCTACTATCACGCGAGTTCGATCGCGCGTAGCTTTTAAGGACTTCCTCGATAGAGGACAGGGATGGAATCGTGTCTCACTCGATATTGCAATTTCATGAAATCATGGTAGGTCGTGAATAGAGCACCAATTGCCTTGACTTCTCGTTTTCTCGAGCTATACGAAGAATTAATTCGAAATTTATGGTGAATTTCTTCTATGTATATGCAGAGAGGTCTAATGCAAAATTACCCGGGCGTTGCAAACTTTGTATTTTCATCACGATTTATATTTTCTTAAAGCTTCGCACGCGTAGTATATTTCAACTGTTGCACAACGTGGGAGCGGCTGCAGCGTGGCATAGCGTAACTGGGAAACGTATTAAGGATACGGCAGCAAGGAGACGTCGCATAACTTCGAATTATCACTGTACATAATTGCTCGAGCGAGCAAGCAACTTAGCGGTACACCAGTCCCGAGATATGACGGGGCTGCATCGCGGCATACCATCTTAAATAGCCTGGCGCTTTATAGATGTCCATTAATAAACTTCATTATACTGTTGCGCTTAATTGATTAATGAGAAATTACGAGACGGTCCTGTATATAGGAAACGAGGGTACGGCGGGCGTTCCCCACAGGGGATAGGTCGGTCTAGTGGGGCTTGAAAAACGAATGAAACCGCGTTAATTAAATCCACAATGTAATCTCGCTTCCATGGCACCGCCTTTTATTTTCTCCGTTCCGTTTTTTTACTCATGCCGTATATAAAACGCGTGACTGTTTTCAGCATGAAATCGCGCGTCACGAAAATGTGCGACCGCAGCTCGGATTGCGTTCGCAATTTTTACCTGATTGTTATGCAGAATAAAATTCCGATGGGAGTAATTAGACTTTTAATATCGTCCGCGTTTTTAACTCATCATCGAACGACGTCATACACGACAACGCGCGCGAGCGGTCGTATTAATCTTCTTTAGATTATTTTCTAATGGAGAGGATCATATCCTTGCAATGAGTCTTCACATTCCCCGGAGATTAACGGCAACGTGAGATCGAATCCCGGCGGTATCGCGGCGAACAGTTTTCCCGCCATTAAGTGCAAACTCTCCCGCTCCGACTTTACCATGATCTAACCGATCCTCGGACTGGGAGTAACTTCCGGTATTTTTGCGCGAGTGCACGCGTTACCCGCCTAGCAGTCTCCACGCCCTTTAATTATCCTCGGCTTGACGCCGAGTAGTTACAGGATAGTAACGGATAGTAACGTTGTCATTATGATTGCGAAGAGCGAACGAGGCTACCATGCCTCTTTCTCCTCTTTCTCTTTACTCATCTTCTTCTCTTCTTTTTCTTCTTCCTCTTCCTCTTCTTATTGTGACCCTCGCACTTCTTCACCTCTCACGACGATAGAGAGGTCGTGGCGTTTTAAACGCTGCGAAAGTCATTGTCCAGCACCCGGTTCAAGATCCGTTCTGCGAAACGCACGATGCCCAGTCATCGCTTCTTGGCGATCAAGTTCTCACGATTGCACCCTGTCGAAACATTTCGTATATACAATAAATAGAAAATGAAAGCTCTAAATGATCAATCGGAATCTTTAGTGCTTAAATAATTCGGTGTGAATTTATATACCGTATCCAATCCTGCAAACTACATGCTGAATTTAATTTTCAACGCAATAATATCGATGCATTATTTAAGCACTAAAAATCTAGCGTAACTGTGTTTAGGGTCTTTATTTCCTAATTGTTGTGTATTACGGTCTTAAAAGATACTTTGTATAACGTTGTTTCGAATATATTTTCTAGCATTATTTAAGCACTAAAAATCTAGCGTATAACTGTTTAGGGTCTTTATTTTCTAATTGTTGTGTATTACGGTCTTAAAAGATACTTTGTATAACGTTGTTTCGAATATATTTTCTGTGATGCGAATATTCACCTCGCAAACTCTCTTGGTTTGGAAAGTTTCTTCCGATGAGATTCGAGTAGTAGATAACTCTATCGTACAACTTCACCTAGACCCATTACTTTATCAGCAGCAATAAAACCGTCACCTCACTCAGATCCTAGCTGTAAAGTGGTATTAAGTACCAGCTTTAAGTAATCTTGGCGAGACCCAACAAGACGCTTGTTCGTACGACTCTTGAGTTCTTTGTTTGCGACTGGATGCTGCAGAATTGCCACGATTTTATGAGCCGGTCGACGATACCAGTCAGTCGACTGTTTCTTGCAGTACCTATCGTAACTACTAAGTACCCTGTAATATGTCGCCCGTCACGTATAGAAGCTATGGCGGATGCAAAGTAGTGTCGTTGAAACAATGACGACAGGTAGGCGCGTCACGAACCAAGACGCTGATCTTTTTCATCGAAGAACCCGCAGTTCGTGGGCGTCATGGCGTCCTAATAGCTTTTAATGCCTCGCCAACGTGATTTAGGTGTGCACCGCTGGCCCCCGATTTTGCACAAAGGATCTCGACGGTGCACTGACCGTCCTTTCGAGAGGCGAGACTCGGGCTGGCTCGGCGGCAGCGCCCTTGAAATTCCTCCCGCAAATACCTGCGGCTGCAACTTTCGGTCGCGCGCGAGCATAAAGTAAGATAAAGCTCTGTAAAATGGGCGTAACTTTTTTTCTCTTCCGCCGAGCGACAATCGCCACCGCGCCGCCAATTTTACGCGGCGTTCATTTGTAATTCTCTCCGCAGATCGCGGCTTAGATTTGTGTGAATTTTTTTAAGGATTTTACAAAATGCTTTAATGCACGAATGCGACCAAACGGATTTTTTTCTTCCTTTTTTTCCTCTTCGGATTTTTAACCAACCAAATCGTCATCCCTCCGTTTCGCTCGTCAGCCAGAACCAGCTCTACCACGAATCTGTCAGGTCAAATCGCGTTTGAAAAGGGGTTTCTTCTCTCTACTAATCTCATCTATATTTTTTATGATTAATTTTTCAGTTTATTTTCAGTCTAAAGTTTACCTTCAAATTAGAGATAAAATCAAACAGACAATCAAAATTCAAATAGAAGGTAAAATAAAAAATGGTAAAAATATGTGTTTTCTAAAGCAAATATGTTTTTTTAAAACTAACATACATTTTGTCGTGCGAATTTTCGATGCTCGAGAAAGGGCCGTTTGACCTTTCCTCTTTGGATTTTGAAACTCGTAAGCTCTGCAATTGCCGCATCTCGCTGTATCTTTGATACCGTGCACCTCGTGTGGTCCTCTCCCGAGCGACATATAGATGATCCACCCACTGATACGCGCGAGTCTCTCAGAGTCTCGGGTTACAGATGACTCTTTCCCAAAAGGAGCAACGGCACACGGATACACGGGCGTCCACCTCTTAGACTGCTGTATGCAAATTTTCTTGCCTCCTAGCCGAGGCATCGCCAGACGTCGGGATATGAATCACGCTGCGATGAGAGGCCGCTGCCTCATAACAGGAAATCCGTCCCCGTGCGCGAATCTGCAGATTCAAACAAAGCCCGATGCATTCCCCTTTATTCCGCCCTTTAGCTTTTTCATCGATCGGCCGCGTCCCACGTGCGCAAAGAAAGCCTCCAGGCTTTCGAAACGTGGGAACTATAATATCGGTTGTGAAAGGATTTCAATTAATAATTTCAATAATGTAAAAGAAAATAGCATCTCTCTCTCTCTTTCTCTTTATCTCTCTTTCTTCTTTTCCTCGTTCTCCCGCGTTCGAACTATGTATATCATTAATATTTTTGATAACTGAAACTCAATCTCAAGAAGCAATTTAAAACTTCGATCTCAGGAAGCAATCTCAAGTTTGGTATATAAAGAAACATATCTATATTCAAACAGGTTTATAAAATGAAAATACAGAGGTAATAATAAACGAAACGGACAGGTTCATATTTTCCCGTCTCGACAGTGACACTTTGTGCAGCACTGACGTCATTCTTTGGAGATGACCAAATCGAATACCGAGGAGTAAACTCGCATTTTACTTTCATGTACCAATTCAAGAACTCGCCTGCGAGATATTTCCATCGGAAAGGTTAGCGCGCGGGTGGATCAACGAATCGATATATATATATACGAGTATATTCTTACAAAGATACAGACTACGCATGTAGATGATATATCCGAGCTTCTGAATTTCTTGAAAGGAAAATCTTTGAGTGTGAAAAGTGCAGTTGTGGATTAATATTCTTGCTTATCTTTTTTGTATTGGTGAGCTTACAAACTCCTTAATAAAAATCTGGATACAATGAGATTTTTAGAGAGAAAGACGTACATTTCTTTCTCTTTCTCTTTCTATCATTTTCCTATCTTTGTCTCTCTCTGGCCTTATTCTGTAAGTTTTAACGAGTAATTTTTAACAGGTTTTATACGTAATAAAAAAATTGCACAACAATAACGATTCCGACACCGTCGTTAAAAAAATTACAGAATAGTAGCCTAAATTTCCTTCTCTCTCTCTCGGAAGTTGCTGAAACATGATAGACCAATCAAAACTGTCTGTTTCATGTTTAAACTCTTATTAGAAGGTTCTGAGCTCAGCCATCAGATTGTCTCCTAAATCTGCCTGTGAAATAGCAGTATTTAGAGTATGTCTAATGGTGTACTAGCCGCAAATTTGCATTTGTGGTATCTTTGCGGCGATTAGCGGATGGCACAATAAAACAAGCAGTAGCTGGCAGTAGACGCGACAGACTGAACCGTCGTTTATCAGCATGTAACGAAGATGGTCACGCGACCTCGTGATTCGCGGATAATGACCGTGACGGAGGCCGCATAGCTGCGCCCCCGTCAATATATGACGACTCCACTTCCCAAGCAGAAAACTGCCATTTCCTTTGCACGTTCCCATCGAAAGAAAAAAATCGCAAGTGTAATCAGGTCGATATTACGCGATAATTAGTAACACGTAAGGACCGACATGCGTGCGTGATCGATACACAATCGAGTCAATCGCAAAAACTTTGCTTTTTTTGCAACATGTTCTCGAAACTGATTATCTCTCTGCGTAGCGCATATTTTTCAAAAATATCAAATCACTAACGTAAACAATAAGAATTTTAGTGATTTGATATTTTTTGATTAATAAATCTTCTAAAATATATATATATTTCAGAAGACTTTAGGAATTATTCAGAATATTTTCTGATTCTAACACATCTATAATTTTGGGGACAATTCTACAATGTGTAGATAATTCATGAGAACTGCAGAAGAACTTTAATAAATTATTATTATCGTAGTCCGAAATATCTTTGAGTGCACATTAAAACGCGATCAGCGGCCTTCTTTATCGCACGAAGACGACGAACATTCGTATGTGATGGTTCGATGTGATACGACGCTGAAGAATCTCGATAAATCAAAATTATTCACGACGTTCTCGAGTGAAGCTCTGCGGAAGGAGGTCTGACTCGTCGAAGATTTCAATGGCGAGATAGAAATATCTTCAATCAATTTACATTGGACCAATTACTCCATCAGATGGAGCTTTCAGTTTGTCCTACGAAACCCGGAGAAATCGTGGAAATGTCACCTTAGTGAACCTGTTACTAAGACTTCTTTTGGAACGATCGATAAGACCGAGTGATAGCGAGGTAACTTTAGTTCGGTGAGACTGCTAGAGGAGAGCGTTGTGTATTCTTGCGAAGATGGACGCTCTAGAATTACAAGCCGCCTTGGTGAAGCTCGATCCGGCCACCACGGTGACGCCGATCGGCACCACTGTGAAGCTGATGCCTCATCATCGCGTCGCGTTCACCGTAAATATTGACGATGAGGGTGATATGACTTTGGAAGATCCAACGCGGAACGACAACGAAAAGTCGCCTGCCGAGACAGCGACGTCGGTGTCGAGAAAGACGCCCGGGAATTGTGCGGCTGGTCTGACGACGGGTCATCATCAGGGCGGCGGCCAGCAGATGAGTGTCTCCAAGTGCGGCATTGTCGAGGTCAGGTGACGCCAGCCACCTTGCTACGGCGTCAACATGATTTACCACACTTATCCTCCGCACCGAGGCAGCAAGCACCATGCCAAGCATCACACCAAGGAGAAGAGACACCATCATCATCACACTATGCACCATCAGCATCACAGAGCTCACGTGGTAAGTCGTCGCTTTAGGTGTGTATTGTCGCGGACAAAGAGACGATGATGATGACGTTGTCGCCGTGAGTGTGTGTGTATATATATATATATGTGTGTGTGTGTGATTCCTTATTGTCTGTACTTGCGAGGTCGTTTGATTGTTTCGGGTTTCGGAGCGCTGAATTCGAGAATCCTATTAATTATGATACGAATAAAGAAAATTGATTCGCCACGTTTCGTTAAAAAAATTTATCGAATTTTCGTATTAATAGAATGAAAAATGATGAAGCGCGGCATGTCGCGAAAGAATGGAATTTCTACGTCGCAGTCCTTTAATAAAGAATTTTATTCTTCCCGCAACAATTTTGCGCGCTGCAAAAAACGCCACAAAAGCATTTCGTGCTCTCTACGAAATTCGGAACTCGTCCGAAGGCTTTTATAGAGTTCAATAAGAGATGGAAGCGTGTCGCAGTACCTCGTATTTCCGTGGATCCCTCGAGAAGCTTAACTCGCCGCAGGCACTTCTATAATGTATTTCGTTCAACCGCATTCTGGTTACAAAACACGAACGTATCTGAAAAGATATTACACTCTGTATTCCCGTGATACAAAGAATAAATAATATCTTGCAACGCGAATGATGGCGAGATCAACAAATCACGTGCCCAATGAAGAGATTAAATTCATTTATTGTTCCGAAATAATTCCAAAATATAATTTTCGATTTCTGTACTTATTCAATCTGAAATCCGTTCGTGCAATCCGGAATAATATGATATTTACTATCGAAAAGTTTTATTGCCACAATTCACCTGCTTTGTGGTTGCTCGAAAACGCTGAGTCTACAATTTAATTAAAATTGATGCTTTACGCATGTCGAGAGATTGCAAATTAAATTTGCATACTCGTATTTCAGGCGAAATTAAAATCGGAATTAAAACCGACTAAACTGTGTATTAAAATTAATGTTTAAGTAGACGTTCGCGTAGTTACATTAATATATTAATGTAGAAATATTACTGCTACTCGTTTCATAGTAGTTTCGCTACCGCGAAATGAGTACTTTACATCTGACCATCGCATCGTCCGTTCGTGCCGTATCGGACGCTCTTTATCCATTGAACATACCCATTGTGTGTTCCATGCTCGTGCAGCGAGCCGTGCGTTTCCTTTATGAATTTTTCTCGCGCAACGGTTCCTCACAGTGACGAATGTGTATCACCGAGTCAGCGGACAATGCGACACGCTCTGGCTGGCGTTCTATTCCTCTGGCTTCGCACAGCTCCGCAATACATGAGGACGGGCTCGTTCCGAGACGGAACACATACGGTATACGATATATATATATACCGGGCGTCTCTCGTGTCTAGCCAACGTAAGGTGCCGTTCGCGCTAGCCACTTTATTTTCCTAGCGGTAGTTTCGCGGGGAGATAATTAACGAGCCCGCAAGAGCAATCGACCGCGCGTTAACTTGGTCTCTCGTACGCCTACGAGCGGTAGATTAGCATGTTAATTTTTTAACTGGTCGGTCTTTTCAACCTACGTTATACGCGAGCAACGCATTTTCTGAGGACCGTGAGCCGGAAAAAGGACATGCATACGAAATGAGAGAAATTGTATTCATAATTGAAAGAGAGAGAGAGAGAGAGAGAGAGAGAGAGAGAAGGGGGGAGGGAGGGAGGGAAAAAAAAGGAATGTTAATTTTGTTTTTATTTTGTAAACAATCGTATAAATTGCGCGAAAAACAGAGTTTTTCTTCCAAACGTGTCTGTATTCACGTTTGTGCAATAAGTTCAAAAAATTGCTTTAATTGTAGATTTGTTCGTTCTGCTCGAAATCCCCCAAAATTTTTGCATTTAAAACAAAATAAATATATATTCGAGCGTTGGAGACAGAAAGCGGACATTTTAAAAAAGTGCAAGCAATACGAACATGAAAAGAATAGTTTTGCTGAAGTGTCAAAAAATTTAACTAGACACAAATCTGAAAATAATTTTCCCGGACCATCAAAATAATTACATATGGGATGTTCAAGCTGGTTACTGGAATGTCGAAACTTTTTGCAGCATTCCTCTCATCATTAAGCATTCTACATAATTATTTTAATGGTCCAAGATTATTTTCAAATCTGTATCCCGCAAAATTTTTAGATACTCGAGCAAATCTGTTTTTCCGGGAACAGATCTTGTACTGGTTTGTTTACTCCGTGCTGCTGGATGATTTGCGTTCGTGGCGAAGTACGAAGGATCCACTATAATTGTACCTTCGTGAAGGGAGTCGATCAGGCGGGTTCATCGAGAGTGAATTTATGCCTCGCGCGAAGAGACGCGTGTCCGCGTGTGGACCGTACACACGCATCTCGAATGCGTGTGCGTGTACACACCTTGGCGAACGTGCGTGTATCTACTCGCAGCTGCACTTAAGCGGGACATAATAGGCCTATCGCGAGCCACTTGTCTACTTCAGACCATTGCCCGCAGCCGTGGCGGCCAAACGTTAATAAACGCGTTTGCGCGACGCCACGCAAATTCCGTACGCAATGGTAAATGCGGCGCATCATGCCGCAGTTCGCCATTCGATGTGTCTCATTTAGGTAATTGCCGTTCTCCGAGTTTGGATAACGAGGTAAATTTTGTTTGAAACACATTCACTGTTCCGCAACCTAACAGCATAGCTTGACATTTCGCTCATATTTGATCTTCCCGTAGGTTTCCGCCAAGAACTCAGCTCCAAATTGAGAAAATAAACTCGTTCCACGTACATCCGATGTCTATGCCTCGCTGCATGATTTTCACAATTCGCATAATTGCACGGCGACGCAGCGCGCGTCGCGCATTTAATGATACTCGCATCCTCGTGTGTTCGTTTTTATTGTACATTATATTCCGACTGCGCACGCAGCGTGTAAATCGTGCGTGCCGAGAGCCGAGAGCTACCCTTCGTTAGCTTTGCAAGAGAGAGAGCATGAGACTTTTCCTTCTCGAAACATAGTCGTTCAGTATCCAACTATCGAGCGGCTCGCCGGTATGGTATTGAATTCTCGAGTGGGAGGAAATGCTGCGAGCGCATCTCGTGTGTGTACACATATGGGAGGCACGTTTCTGCGTATATACACATAGTGTATCCTCCCCTGAGTCACACACCGGGGGCTTCGTCAACGACAAGGTTCGGCATGTATACCGGATGGGTAGATCGATAATGTTGGGCCACGTAACTAGGACGCCAGTCTCCGTCGCGCTCCGAATATCTCTCGCGGCGATATATAATATAAATATACATATATATATATACTTTCGCGATCTTTTCACCTTACTCGTAACACACAATATGTCAGAGAAATAGCTATAAATCTTGCCGCAGATAACTTTATAGTCGGATTTATGGTTATCCCGCGCAACGCTTGGAATTGTAATTGTTCGCCGTTTTATGCAACAATGAACTAAATCATACTTCACCGTTGGTTTTAAGTAACGAGCATTCAAATCGTATTCACAAATTCCATTGTACCGCATTTATTTTTGTGTAGTTCAAGCTTGAGTATCTTTATTATATCTCTGTCTGCATGCATTTGATCCTGTCTGATCACAGGCTCTTTCTCCTCTCTCTCTCTCTCTCTCTCTCTCTCTGTGCAGCAGAAAAATGGCCCACCGACTGTCGCCAGGGTCAGACTTTCAATTAAAGTTTAAGTCGGGTCTTAACGAGGCTTAAAAGAATCGACGCGTACACGGGCTTACACGCAGATCGAAGACTTAAGCCTGCTCGTTCTCTTCGCCTCGTTCGCATCGTTCGAAGGGATGAACCCGCTTCGGCTTCTGTTACGATCGCGGTGATACTCGTACAACGTGTAATCATATAATCGCGGATCAGTCGATTTACACATTTTGTGTTCACGCTCTGTCGAAAATGTGCTAAGGGGTTTTGTCAAACATACAAATAAACAGATAAACTATCGAACTGTGATTGAATATATCAAGCCGGCAATGAAACTCATCTCTCCGTGATAAAATACTTAACTCCGCCGCAATTCTCGTCGATTCACGTTATTGCGTACCGTAATCATAAACAGAAACGAATATCGTAGCTGCAATTCGATCTTCCAAATGCAGAAAAGCTAATCGAAAAATACAATAAAAAGGGTTTATTACGAATTTATTTGTAATGTACTACTACACAAAGTTGAGAAGGTTGTTTTATAAAAGTTACTTTATAAAACTCGTTATTACCATTCTTTTTTTCTGAAAAGTGACTCGTTATTATATTACTCGTTTATTTACTAATTTACAAAATTAACTTGTTACCATTATCGATACTCAAAAACTAACGAGTCGTTACAATTTCTGTTATTGTTTCATCAATTCTAATAATTTTTTTACAGTGACATTTGTCTATGTCACTCATTTTCCAGTTCAACACGAAATCTAGTGGTTAATTACAACAAACATAACAACATATATGAATTATAAAGTTTTAATAAGAACAAAATATAAATTAAATACATTAAGAAAAAAAAAGTAGTAATATTAATCATTTGTGGATGGTTAATATTAATATATGATTAATATTACTATATTTTCTTAATTTATTATTTATTGTTCTTATTAGAACTTTATAATACATAATTGAAGCGTTATTTGACTACAAATTTATAGTTACTGGTACGACTTTTTTCTCTGAATGTGAAAAAAGTAATTGTAATAATAACAACGTTATAAGTAAGGCGTTACTTCTCAATAAGGCGTTATCCTGTTACTACAATGTAATTACTTATTGATTTAAACGCCGGTATATAGCATGATATGGAATTACACATAGACCATTTATTCATTTTATTATTTATGGTCGATTACATTAAATCTCGATCGCGCTAGAAAAATAATATACGAAATTATAACAGATAATAGTGAGAAGTCCTTTTCTCAAAGAAGCCCCTTTTACGATAGGTGACAAGGATAACCGAATTTCCTGCTCCTCAATTACTTTATTTCGGTTTTTCTTTGTCATTTCCATGGGCGCGAGATATATTTATAGTAAATATCCTTTTACTGCTGCGAGTTTGACAGGACCAACCTTGCAGTTTCCAATAAATTAGTCGACTGGCTTCCCCCTCGACGTAGCTTACCTCCGCGTCTCGAAGAACCTCTAATTAGCCGGGTCCGTCGTTGTCTCTTCGCAGTCGTCGGTAAAAATATTTACATCCGCCGTTTTGCAATTTGCAGGATGTGCGTGACGGACGCACGCGTAAACGCACATCGGTTGTGCGTGAGTCTATGGAACCGACGAACAAATGCACAATATGCAATTTCACGGTGCAATTTCGATAAGCACTACGAGAAAAGGCGACAATCGCGACCGATCGCGCGAATCGGTCAACTTAGGTGACGTCAAAATTACACGTAGCCGTTAAACGCCTGTGAAAAGTGTCACTTGTGATCGGTTAATTATTATATTTAGCGTCTGCTGGACAGTACCAATTTTTTACGATGTGATTATCTTCGGTACAGCACCGGACAGTTCGGAACCACCGATGATGACCTTGGCCCGAAAGTCCGTCTCACCGGTTATATTTATCCGGCGGTGGTGTGCGTTCGTGTGTTAACGACGAGTTCGGTGTTACGAGAGGAACACGGAGCGATATATAGCCGATGGCGCCTCCACGCGAGGAACTTCCATTAATTTCAGACGTCTCGTAATTTTCCGGTGTATTCGCGAAGCGCGCGAATCGGATATCGAGTCTCTTGTTATAAATTGGGTCGTAATGAATATTAATTGCAAGAGGCCATCCTTGCGCGACACTCGATCCTTCGCCGGTGCACGATCGTGATCCACGTAGTAGAGTTTGACAATTTAACGAGACTGCCTGAGGCGTCGCGATTAGTTGTGCAATTCTCTCCCAAATTGCGGTCGCGAGATCGCACCGAGCGTATAACGGTGCTCGTTTCGTGTCACGTGCGAACGGAGTTGAAGATGGTGATGGATTAGGTACAGTGGCGGCTGCGATTTATTCTGACGCTAATCTGCACGGCGAAATCGGCGCGCGAGAAATGCGAATCAATCAACGTAAATTACGGGACGAAAACGGCGTTCCTATGAAATGATGATTCCTGCAGGATGAAAATTCTCGTGGGACGCGCATGGGCACAAGCAGTGATCGAAGTTTGACATCAAATTGAGTTGACAATCGTGTCGCAATATAAACGTCCTCAATGAGAAGCTACAAAAGTGCAAGAGCTTTTCCCAGAGATTCAAGTTATGGCAATCCATGGTAAAATACGTCGTGCTGTGCGCGACGGCGCGATGTCATCATCCAGCGGAAGAATCGGATCGTATCTCTTGGTATGACAAAGACACATCCGGCAAGACGGGGTCACCGGCGTCATGTTCATTGTCGCAAGCATCGAAGAAAGGAGATTAGACAAACAGGATTTCGCGAAGCCCGCTACTTGCGGCCGGACACGTGTTGCCGTGTTGCGGTTCTTGTGTTGGTTATTATCTCAATGAGGACATTTATCGGTAGGATTTTCTTCGTGTAAATATATAAGATTTATTTTTTATTTCTGCACTAGTAGCACGTTTCTAGGGATAAACCGGATATCTATTATGATAAGCGATATGAGGTTTTATTAGGCATTGTAGAGTATTACTAGGGCATTTATGGGCATTAATAGGCATTAATGGACATAAAAATTGGGCATTACTTGAACATTACTACACTGAAAAAAAGGACTTGGCTGGTGCAGTAAATTAGGTGGTAAAATATGGCGTAGCATTTTTAATTGATTGCAGCAGGTAATTTTTGGTTGTGTTAGCCTATTGAAATCCTATACTGACATTGCGGATAGGCTAACGTAACCAATAATTGACTGCTGCAACCAAAAAAATTCGCTGCCACAGCCAATTAAAAATGCTATGCAATATTTCACCATTTAATTTGCTACAGCAGCCAATATTTTTTTTCAGTGTAGACATTGGTAGGCATTGGTGTACATAATTATAATCAGCGGTTTACCTCTTTCCACTTGACGCTCGCAAAGATCACGAAATCATTTCATTCTTGTTGTCGAATGTCAAACAAGAACAAATAATGCTCGCGAGTATTGTAAGTGCCATATGGAACGTACCCTAGAGTGCACTAGAACTATAGATTGCATTAGAACTTTTTTTCGCTAAATATTAAACATATGTTTATTTCACTTCAAGTTCCAAAGGGGTACGTCAATTCAACCACAGAAAATAGACCCATAATCGCAACAAAATGTCGATTACGTAGACATATCGATCCGTCATCGCTACAGAAACGATTGACTAATGAACGAAAGATGATCTTATCCCCTATGTCGGGAATTAAAGCACGCGTGCTAACGAGCCAATTTTACCCCTTGCACGTGCAGCGCATAGTAATCTTCTCCCCATTGTCATGTGCGCCACGGTGAGCACATTCATACGAGGATCTAATAATAGGGCTCGTGAGATCAACGATGCTGCTGGAAGGTTGAGGGCATGCATAAAAGATTTAATTGCCTGCTGGGATGAATAATTAAAAAAAAAAAAGATTCATTTTGTGCGATATCTTATTTATTTAGAAAAAAATTTGCAGTTTATTTATTGTAATTCTCTCCAAATTGACAACCGTTAGAATCATCGAGCTTTCAAAGGAAAGTGCTTTTGATCGGTTTGATGCCGAACGTGCGTCGAGAATAATCCGGCATTGTTAACGACGCGCTTCCTTGTACAAAAGTTGAAGTCCAACGCGTCGCGGCGGTGCATTCGTGTATTACCATTGCGCGGGCGTTCTTGAACGATGCTCTTCCTGAGCGCTTTATTACAGATGGAAGATATACGACACGGCCTTTACACGCGGCAGTGAGTTTCGGACGTTCTTCGTTGACTGCCATTTAAATTCGTCGTACCGTTTAAATACATACACTTATTCCCGTGCGCGCAAACACCATTATCTTGTTTAACGGAGAAGCAGTGACCAAGATTTCCTTCCTCGTAGCAAGTATACATATCCAAGGATCGTGGATTTAAAAGAAGTATGCATTTTGTAAATCTGTTCTTTGTTACTACGTAAACGTATTATAAATGTTCTAGGCAGTCGTTATAAAATAAATGAGATTTGCGCGTGTGGTCTGGAAATTTAGCCATCGCGAAATGCATTATTAGCCAAGATGCGTTAGAGGATGAAAAGCGTTGGTGGCTAATTGGAAGGTTAAAGGTCCTCCGAGAGTTCATCGAGAGCGATGTAACAAAAACAAGACTACGACGATGAACAATGGCGTTCCAGCGGGGTGATTCAATTAGAAATATGCGTGCTCGGTGGATGAGAAGCGCGAGAGTGTTTCAACACGCACCCGCTCGCTCGCTCGCTCGCGCCCAATGCTCACGCTCACGCGTACGATTCACGCGCTTGCTTGTATTCGGACCTGCACGCATCTCGATCAGTGGCTGGCCGACCATCCTATCCGAAAGACGTCTTGAAAGACCCTCGCGGTACGCCCCACGAAAATCGATCGGCGCGGCGCTCTTCCCTCGTCATCCGACCGGATGCCGAGGAACCGGTCGACCACTCTCGGTGTTCGGTGCTCGTCTCGCGTCGGTATCGTCCAGTTTAAGAGTGTCTCTCGCATAGTGTTAGAGTCGGAAATGTTCCGACGGTGTTTCGCAACGTGAGATTAAGATCGCGATGGAAAAGGTTTTGTGATCTTATCTATTACCCTTGCAAATTTCGACCAAGTTATACAGTATTTAAATTAAGCTCTTGTCAAGGTATAATCGATTTTCCTGGTAAAAATGTCAGAATGTTTGTAGTTTCTATAAAATTATAAATAGTTGTAATACAGAAAAGCTACACAACAATAATAATTTAACAAGTCTGTATAAAAAAAAGTGTACGGTATCATGAATTTTAATTGAATTTAAATTACATTGGGAAAACATTAATCTAACTGATGATCGCTTAATCTTTTTTTCCTGGACGAAGCTGTTGCAGCAAAAAATTTCAAAGTTGAAAGTCTTCGGCTAACAAAATCATTATTGGTTGATCGATCTACCTGTGGATACGAAAGGTCAAAAGAGCGGCAGATAAGCATCCTGTTCTTCGTCATTGATGGAGAATTTGAAAGCTCTCGAAGCGAAAGTCAAGGATCGTTAAAATGCGGATGAACGTCGGTGCATTCTCGTTTCACGGCTTCAAAAAGGTGAGAACGGCCAGCGTATTTCGGGTAATCGGCCACCGTATCATCTAATTTCCCAATCTAAATCGCTTCTCCCTGCAATTCCGAAGGATCAACCTAGATTCGCGTGTTGCCCGTCTATTTTATCCTGGCTCGACGCCAGAATTACGGCTTCGATATCACGCGGTGAATACGCTCTCTTTTACTTCTGTATGACAAAGCCGCGCGATGAGATCGCAAGAAAGAAGATTCAATGGCAGTTTCTAATTTGGAACTGGTTACCTCACGGGAAGCGGCATTTTTTTCCTATTTTTATCCGTGCTGCATATAAAAATAGGCGGCCGCATTTTATGACCAAAGGCGCGTATAACCCGGACAGAGAAATATATTCGTCGGACGAAATGTCGTGGGATGAAAAATCGTACAGTTTCCATTCTTTCCATACTTCCTCTCCTTTTTCTCTCGTAAAATGTTTTTTTTTTTTTTTTATTAAAATCACGTCGCGTCTATTAATGTTTCGTTAGCTATATATATCCTTTTTTTTAATTGGAACGTAATTTGAACCATTACGCCCATACGTCATACTCTGTCACGAGAACATAACAAAGGTTAGTAAAAATGCGTCATTTAAAAATGTATCGCTCGAGAATAACCCCTGACATTCTCGCGCCCGTTTAACGCTTTTATCGAGATGAAGGAAGAGAAAATTAAAACATGGCAGCACAACGCGTGATCGAAAGATAGTAACTCACCGGGGAGATAATCGATCGCCGTCATATCGTCGCGTACGATACACGCCCGCCTCATTTTCTCGGTGTATCGTCGGCGTTCGCAGATTACCTGATGCCGCGATATTGGATTACGGTGGGGACCGGTGAGGCTCAACACAATGCCCTGGCGCGGTGTTGCGTCTTTAATTTAATATACGCGTCGGGGGAGAGTCTTCGGCGGAGTCCAGGCGCATCAGTACCGAGTCGACCTTCCTTCGATGGCGAAGGCAAGTCCGGTTCCTCCTCGTGCGTTCGTTCTCCGCGAGAGACAGAGGGGGGCATCGCGAAAGGACCACACACGCATCCCTCGAGCCGCGTGTCGCGCGTTGAGAAAGGCCGAGGAGTTCAGTCGATCCTCTAATTAAAACCCGCTCAGAGCAGCTCTCATGCCTGAGGTCCTGTTTTCGTTCATTGAGTGCTGCAAACGCTGTCTGCCGTCTCCGTTCGTAAGTCAAACTGATCCATCGACTTCTCGTTCCTATTTTCTTTACTTTTCTATTTTTTTTTTTAATTTTTTGGTCTTGATGGAAGATTCCGCAGCTCGGTGAAGGAACGCTTTCGCGTGTGTGGACACGAAGTGTATCTCGAAGAAGATTACTCGCGTCTCAAAGTGTCTGTCGCTTTCGCTTTAATTTTCGGACAAGTCCGCGTATAGCGATGGAAAGCGGAGTTTCACGATCGACTTTAATCTCCTCGGCGCGTATCAACTGAATCATTTTATGCTGACAATGAGTGGGGAGTTTCTCTCGTTTATTACAACCGGCATTTTTCTAATCCACCCTGCTTCGATTCCACTGATACGGTGTAACAGAATATATCATATCGGTTTCTCGATTTATACCTGCGCCGTGTTTTACCGGCGAGAATTTTTCTTCGCTAAGAAGGTTCCCCGAGGAGATTAATCGCTCGCGCGAGAAATTGCCTCGCCGGCGCGAGAAATTGCTCCGGCCGAATGAAATTCGCGCCGGTGCGGTGTATCCTTTTCGAGGCTGGCTTTGATACCGTTGATATCGTAAATCAACATTCGCTCTCTAACGCGTGACAGGCACAGAGATCAGGCACCGGGTGTCGAGAAGGAGAGCATTCTTGTCCGGTGGATATGTCAACGTGCTCCGTGATGCCGGTCTCCCTGCAAGATATTTTGGTAAATATCTGTAACCTTTTCCAATACTGCTTGGCCGCTTGAAAGCCATACGAACTATAGAATTCATCACTAACATAGCTGCTTATAACAACAAGTAACGCCGATATATCTATAAAATAATAAAATGCAACTAGCGGTAAATTGGACATGGCGGTTATTTTTCAATCAATATTGACGGGTAAATTATTCTTTGGACTGTTTCGTCAAATACAATTTCCGCGGAATATTTCTCGTCGTATTAATTCAACGTGGTACATTATGGCCTTTTTATATTATTATATACGTGTATTATGGAGCGCGTAAATATATTAAACATCGTTTTTCTTGGCAAAATGCTTTTTTAATCGAATACACTTAATACAGAGAGGGAAAGAATTTTTTGAAATTTAATTTGTTTTAGAATAATTAATTTTCTTGAAAAGCTTTTTAACTTAAAAAATGTAGCTTCTTTCTTCGAAATAATCATCTCAATGCATAAGACGCGCGTTTAACAAAGCATATAATGTATCCGAGAATATGTGCATCGTGCTCATTGTCCACCGTCCGAGGTTCCAGGTAATTGATGTTAACGTTTAATGAAATTCCGCGAACGAAAGAAAAGCACAAGGGGGCCGTATTGAACTTACGAACGCGCGCTCGTTGCCTACCGGCCTTACGCTCAACCGGTTACACTGGTTTCGCGAGAAAAGAAGCTAAAAAGAACGCAAGATAGCCGCGCCTCACCCGACACTGGGTGGGAGATGCGTAAAAACAGAACGCATTCGATAGCAGCTGCTCTTAAATTCACGAACATGCGTTACATCACGTTTAACTGGCCGCACAATATCGTAAAAATGGTTAATCGGATCTTTTTGCCTCGATCACGTGAAAGCTGCATTAACATTGTTACTCGGCATTCACGTGATTGTTTCGATATTTCTCTATATGATTGAAAGAGATTATTTCAATGACGATGTTTGATAGAAAATATTGCTTTGCCGTCACACATTAATCCGACCTACTAATTCGTTATAACTGATTGTTTTGAATTAACATGAATTGTTTAATGCCGAATGATTTTGTTTTGTTAATTATAGCATGGGTATTTATTTAAAAAATCCATATTTAAATATTGATGTTAAATGATAAAGAATTTATACATGTGCACGAAACAAATTTACATTTTATCCGATTTTACATTTTGCTGTACTTGTCATTTACAATTTTAATACAGGGGACATGTAAACACAGAAAAAATATAAATGTCAGAGAGACTCGTGCAAAATATGTATTTTTGAAATATACGCGTGCATCTTCACTTTTTACCGATATTTCACACTCGACATTTTCCACTTAAAAAACCGTACGTGTATGTTTTTTTATTTTTTTTCAAAATAAGGGTGCTCTGGCATTTACACTCTGCGACGCAATATTTTCAATGCATTGATTTCGACAAAAGCTCGAAAAGCGAGGTGTGTGCGTTTGTATTCTAATAAAAAGTGTTTTTAACGATACACCTCGACCTTTACTTTTGTTCTCTATTGCGTCGAAAACATGGTCGCGCACGTACATCATGCGTGCTTGCACGTGCTTACAAAACCATACAAGTTTCGCGGTTGAAACTATTAGATCTGTGTCAATCGGCTATGAATGCAAAGCGAGAAATCTTAATTTTATTATACTCTGACGATTCGCACAAGTCTTTTCGTGTCTAAATATCATATTTCAAGAAACTTGATATCGAGAAAATGAAAAATGGTAAAATATACGTGTATACACTGAGAGAAAAATGTATTAAATATTAGTAAATATTTATTCGAATAGTGCCAGACGAATATTTACTGAATGTAAACATGTATTTATTTGGTACAAGAACTATTAATTTGGTTTACCTATTATTATATTTTATTTAACAAATACTTTTATATTCCGTAAATAAATGTTATATTAGTACTATTCAAACAATTATTTATTAAAATTTAGTACATTTCTCTCTCTCTATATATATATACATGTATATATGTATGTTATACTATATAGTATATATATGTGGTAATTGAAAAGTGTCTTACATATGTCACAGTCAAAGTATTAACTCAAGAAATGTATACATTTACTGTAGTCTACTGTACAGACAATATGTACAGTTGTATACATTTACTGAAGTCAACACTTTGGACTGTGATACATATACATACGTTTATTTTTAATTTCTTTTATTTTCGCAAAAAATATCGAGTAGCATTCATCCTTGCGGCGTTTAACAATGGAAATGTGCGTGTCTCGATACTCTATTAAACTCTATTAAAGTCTTTATTGTCGTCTCGAGGCCAGCAGCGCCCACGAATTTGCCCTAAACGCGACGAGGCCGTGGTACATCCGGGGTCGGGAGACAGTTCTCGGTCATTCGCGGCGTCGACCTAAGCCGAGTGCAGCAACAGTTCCGATTTCAGCACTGGACGAGGAACGATCTCGCGAATTTTCGTCGAGAGTATTTTCGTTTCTGGCACGTCGCTGAGGCCTACATCGCGACGTCATGGGCTTTGCTGGCTTGCACTTGCATACGTTATGTAACTTCGCGCCCTTACTCGCGTGTGACAATGCTTGCTACGCGATTTCGATAATCAAGCTTGTTTGTGGGCGTTCCCAGGGACAGAATTTCTGCGATTCAACGATTTTTTTGTACACGCTTTTTTCGTTTGTTATAATCCCCGGTTAGTGTTCGCAATTTTGTGCTCGCCAGGATTTGTTTTTCTTTCTTTTCGTCGTTCGGTCGTATGTTCACGAAATTGTTTCAGGAATGGCGCGCCAATCAATGGTGCGCACGTGGATGTCGAAAGCATCGAGTGAATTTTTGATACTGCTGCTGTGCTACATTCTTGAATTGGGCCGTGGCGTACTAGAGATACTAGAGAAATTGGTAATGTCTGTCGGAAAAAGGATATTTTATTACGGTATGAGTTGCATGTTATTTTTTGGAGTACACAAATAAATTATCGTGATTTGCGATATACTTTCGTGATCCACGCGATGTCTTCTGGCATTGTAATACCTAAATTAATGTTTTATATAAGAAATTACTTATTACTTTTTGCCAAATGATACTCCGATAAAATTTGAATTTATTTTTGGTACAAAATTAAAAAAAAAAATAGTCAGCTCGTTAATAGATCAATCCTTCGTCATGTTCGTTACATCTTCCAATATCCTCCATTTCGTACAATGTCATCGTGATCACATCGATAAACTGTTATTTGTCGGGAAACTCAATGTTTGCCCGAGTACACCAATAATTTGCCAGAGGCTCTATTTTGCCGGTCCACGAAAGGAGATGTACATACTCTCGACTCACCGCAAATAAACGGCCGGCCGCTGCGCCGCGGCCGCGGAGAGGAGAGACCGCGGCTGCGATTGCGTAAGTGCGCGCCGAGCACGCACCGGAATGCGTGCGTGAACATATTCGCGCGCGGTTCCTCTCATCGCGGACTCGTAAACGCCATGAAGACCGATTGCGTAACGCGGTGCGCGGTGTGTAGTACGTCGCGCTATACCGGGATCGATCAGCTGATCGAGCAGCGAGAGCGAGCGAGTTCCGCTACTTCGATGTCGATTTGTGCAGTGTAATTAATCTGAATCGATTTAGCCCTTGACGAAGCGGGTCACCGTTATAGCGAGCCACGCCGGCGACGGCGGCGTTAATTGACATTGCGTGAATAAATATACGTTCTCTAGGGCTCGATCGATCGCGTACTGCCACTTCGGAAAGTAGGTCGATCTTTGGACATACGCGTGCAAATCGTCGTTAAATACTGTCGCTCTAATTTTCTTCGATAGTACGTTTCGAATGTCAATTTATTCGAAATTATAGCGGCATAAATAAAAACATGTCAATCCACGCATAATAACAATTCGTGTAAGTGACGATATATTTATGTGATTTAAACCGCGAAGTGTATGAAATGAATTACGTACGTCGTAGTACGTTCACGATTCTTCGCATGCTGCTTTCCAGTGAAAAATTTGATAAGCTACGTGAAAATCTCACGCAATATCTCGCCACGAAACATGCGCTGCGCATTTTCACGATGCAGTCGCGGGCAATGTATTTCACGGTGTATTAGAAAGCGGCGGTTTGAAACGGGCAGGCAGTGAATAACACGCGTATGAATTATTTTCACGCGTGTGCACGCGCCACATCGTTAGTCTCTCGCATTGGCCGAGGTGCGTAAATGCACCTCGAGTCAATTATACCGTAACGCGACCAGTTGCATAACGCTGCGCGTTTCTTTTCATCTCGAGTTGTACTTGATATTTCTCCTCTAAGCATTCTTTCATTGGTCAACGCGTAAAATTCTTTCTTCTGATTGATCAACAAAGCATTTGCAGCATTAAGTGGATCGTATCTAAATCCTCTAATTGAGTCCTATCGACTCCTGTTTCCAAAAAAAAAACAACGACAAATTAGCAGAAGATTTATTGAGGTCAGCTTACCTCGTTAGAACACTTGATCTCAAATCACCGATGTAATTAGCACGTGATGAATCATGCTTCTCTCTCTCTCGTGAAATAAGAGAACTTTCGTTCTCTTGATTGAAAGATTGCAGATCTGTGCGTTTTTTCTGGCAAAGTACGATTACTAATTAATCCATCATTACAATCAGAGAAAAAAATCGTATCAGTAATTATAAACCTCAACTATATATTATAAGATTCTAATAAGAACACTAAATAAGTTACATGAACTGAGAAAATATAGTAATATTAACCAACTACAAATGATTAATGTTACTATATTTTCTTAGGTCATTTAATTAATTTATTGTTGTTATTAAAACTTTATAATCCACACTTACAAATTTTTATAGATAACTTATAGGAGTTTTAACTGAATTTTAGTACAGAAATTTTATTGTCGAGATGCATCTCTCATTTACTTTTGTTTTCAAAGTATTGTATTGTCGAGATGTATTTCTCATTTAGTAGTTTTGTTTTCAAAGTTCGAACCCAATGCTTCGCCTTTTATGCTGCAATGAGTGGTTTTCTTCTTAGGAGAAATTGAACTTCGCTGTATTCCTCTGATGACAATGAAGTTTACTGCTTATGACTGAGCGACTTTAGTGAAAAGGTTTTAAATGTATTGTATTTATTAAAGTCACCTTAACAATTAATTATTGATATAATGTGCTCTATTTATAAAAAGTGTTTGTCTAAACTAGGAAAATATAATTGTTATGTCTCATTTTTTTATGAAGTCCAAGTAACTATTTAATATAGTTGAGGTGCTATTTCACTATGAATTAATAGTATACAAATATTGTTGCAGTAATTGTATTTTTGTAGTGCAGTGTTGAGTATTAGATTAGTAACTATTACTTTATAAAATTAGTTACAGATACTATAATTGCCAATGTTGCAACAAAATAGTTGTCACAACTATTTTTTTCTCTCAGTGTGGAATTTACGGCACGTCAGAACGGAAATAACAGGCGAGATATTACAGCGTTGTGCTGATAACATTACGCGTCTCGCTTGTAAGTTCATCGAAAGAGCAACATTTTTATATCTCTCGACGATTTAGTGCGATCTGTTGTCTTACACGCGCGTGTCGTATCAAACCGCTTGCATTATTTATACATTCGAGAAACTTGTTTGAAGACGCCAATCACTACGACATCATACGTCAAGTTTTGACCGTTGAAGCTGCACAATGAAGTTCCTGGTGAAATACTACGACTTCCTGAACGTCAAGTTTTCCACGGTGAGATTTTAAAACAGTGCGCGATGTTTTCCTTATCACGACGCCTTGAATGAGAGATTTTTATCATGAGACCGTGAGATTTAATTGGTGATTGATTTTTTAGCAGTGTTCAACATCACGGAATGTAATTTTTTTTCGATTTTTCGCCTCTGAACTCTATTATCAAATACACTGGCAAAAGGAGAGATTAATAATTTGCCTTGAGTATAAATTGCGGAGATTGACGGCGGCGGTATTATCGATGTATAATTGCGTGCGCGAAAGCGCCTTATCACGCGCTTGATAGACCGTTCGCAAAATCCGACGACCTTTCAGATATGCACATGAAAGAATGGCATTATGTGCGCGATCCGCGGTTTGCAGTAGCCGCGGCGTAGCAATGCATCTGCCGCAGCGGTAGCGCGTTATCATGCCATTTATCATGCGCTCTCGCTCGCCTCTCCCTTTGCTCTCATTCGTTGCCACGATAATTGGATTTCTCTGAAACGTATCGCGCGGCTAGAAAAATTCGGCGACCTTTTTTCGCGACGTTATCGGAATCCCCTCGTGGAATACGTCGGTGTTTCTCTCCCGGAGAGACATTTGTGACCTGTTATTGTTCAAGGATTCGTATGAGGTGAAGGACCACACATATTGACATTTAATCTTTAAGTGGGCAGATGGCATGACTATATTTAACACTCCGGAGAGTTTTCTTTTAAAACTTTATTCTGGAAAAGGAAAATAAAACGTACCACTCAGATAGAAGTTTTAAAGTTCATTATTTTTACATTCCTCTATTTTACATAAGAATATAACTAATGTAAATTTGACTATAACATAATATAAATAATTATAAAATATAATTATATATATAAAGTACAAAATATGATTATAAAATTAAAAATTGTTTTAGTGTTTTGACCATCTCACCTATCAACTTGTGTATCTTTAAATTATAACCTATCCACTTAAAGGTTAAACTCTCATCGGTTGAAAGTAAACGAGAATACGCTTAAGGGTTATTAATTTCCGCCACAATATCCGTATTAGAAATGTTGAAACACACATTTCCAATGAGACCTCAAATACTCTTCGAATCATCGTCAGCGTAATACGAGACGATAAGAAACGATCGTCGTTACAAAACGCGTATTATATCGAATGCCATTGCCTCGGTTAGACCGTGCGAAGAATCGCAAATCACTTTTGCACGTGTCGTTGACAATAAGAACGTCAAAGATTTATTTATCGATGTCGCGCGTGTTTAAATTCTTTTGTTGAGTAAGAACTCGGAAGTTCATTAGCTCGATAATCGATGTCAATTATGCCGTTTTCCGCTGACGTTTTCGCTTGTAACGTTTACGTGTATTACGGTTGCATCACGCGACACTTGTCACATTAGCGAATCGCTAAAATTGCGAAGCGATTCATCAGGTGGTTAGTTGGTCGCACGGTTTTCCTGTTAATTTCGTAAGTGGGACTTCACCGAAAACGATGCGAATTTTTCGGCGAATTCCACGGTCGGCGACCTTTCGCACGAAATATTCGCAACGAAAGTTTCGCACGACATCGTCCTGATTTAATACGTCGTTTTTCACCAATACTCTTTTATTACCGTACACGAACGTTAAGCTTTATCACAAATCAAGAATGGAAATGACTCATGTACTTTAATCTATCGATCGTAATATATTGCAGCGAGATATATATTTTTTTTATCCTTTTCTATACAACTCGTTTTCGATGAGATGTGACACACATTAGAAATTACAGTCATGCAAGTTTAATTACTTAGAACTGGGCGTTCGGTGAAAGTATGCGTGTTTAAAACGCAATAAAATTTAGCGTTCAATTTTATGCTTACTCGATTATTTATAATTGTTCAAGAAAAAGCGGTCTGAGGAGGATAAAAAAAAAGCACAGAGAGTATCCCATATAGATATATTACATTCGTATTATCGTATAATTTGTATTGTTTGTATTGTTTGTTCAGAGTGAATAAATATTGCGATTCCGGTCGCTCGAGCATTCGCGGTGATTCCTTTCGTTTCACACAGCATCGCGATTGCGCATTGTAAAGTTTAGCGAAGAGTGAGATGGCTAATTCTCCGTAACAGGATGACAAAGAGCAACGAGCGACCACAAAAGTCCAATGGACTTTATCAGTGCGCCACAGAATGCATCGAAGTAATTTGTCAGTCATTGCACTTGCGCCTTTATTGGCGCATTCCTTCGTTCAAGTCACTCGTCCGATGCATTCGACACAAGAAATGATCTTGAAGACGTGCATTCATCCGATCGATACAGGAATTTTAAGCGTAAATGTATCAGGACGCGGTTAAAATCTCTCATTACAAAAATTTAATTTCTTTTATTTTATATTTCCTGTTATTGTAATTTTAATTTTATTTAGGCTGGGTTATTCCACCTTTCGGTAAACTTCAACTCACTGTCTTACTCTCTTACTCTCTTATATTCTTACTATTTTGTTTACTTTCTAAATCTGAATCAGTGGATAATCACTGATATCAGTACCAAATATGCCACTGGTAATCATTGAATAAAATGTGAGATTCTTAATCTAGCAACTGATCTTTATTATGTGATCTAACTAACCTTGTTTTAGTGCATAAATTCAATGATTATGGTATTGGAAAATTGAAATTAACATATAAATATCAATATTTTAGTTATATAATGCTTAAACATTCTTGCTGTTTTAGTTGAACTTTACTGATTATCAGTGCCAAGTATGCCACTAATTAGTGACTATCCACTGATTCAGATTCAGAGAGTATTCAATAAGTAAATTATTACATAGTTTATCTAAAGATGGAACAACCGGCCCTGAGAGAAGAAACGCTTCTTAGAATAAGACGTACACATGTAATTAAATATTTTCTTTAGTTCTAATTCTTGTACTATTCTGATTTGCAGGTGAGTAGGCGATCCAAAGAACATGCGACAGAAAAGATGGGAAGGGTGAGTCAATTTAAATTGTCGTTAGAAATCGTAGTCGATCTTCTCGTTGGCCGAGGATTAGTCACGGTGAGAAATCCGCGCTGAGAACCGCTAATCCGCTGGTCCCACCAAGATGCCCACGACGGCTTCTACCCACGTGGCCGGAACTTGTCGATACAAGTCCGTTCGATTAGTATGCATGTCGCGTTACATCGAACAGGAAGGGCTGTTTAATAACATGGCGGAGAATAGTTTGTATCCGTCCCGACTCGGGTGTCCGGATATGCGTATGACCGCGGATATTTTTGCGATGCATTCTATTGCAACGCCGCAAACGACAATAAGTGACACATTGTCATTGTAGCATTCTTATCGTCACTTAACTTTACATTACTCGCGAGATGTTTCTGACATCCCAACGTTACATCTCAATTTTCATTGTTCTTCCTGATAATTTACAATTAATAAATATTGATAATATTCTTTGGAAAGAACGATTGTTGAAGTGTTAAAAACTTAGCTAGATACAAATCTGAAGATATCTTTGTTGGATCATCAAAATAATTACGTGGGAATTTCAAACAATGAGCGAGGCTGCAAAAAATGTTAACATTCTAGCAGTTTGAGCGTCCTACATAATTATGTTGATAATAATTTTGGTCCAACAAAATTATTTTTAGACCTGTATCTGGCTTTTAAGTATTTCGATAAAACAGTTCTTTCTGTGTGTACATCTTTCAGATAAAAATAAATACAAACAATTGCGCTAAATATAATAATATATATAAATTCATACATTTAGGAAAGTAAGGTTGGGATGTTCTGTACAATCTACGTGAATAATGAACGATTAAATATGTATGAAGAGAAACTAATATCGATACTAATGTACGTACATAAGTAATACGTAGATAAGTTATAACTTAACGAACACGTAAATCTTGTTATAGTTGAGTAGGTTTATTGCACGGGAGAAATCCCAAAGTTGTGTCCGTGTGCGTTTTCACTAACAAGTCTCTTCGGAAATAAGCCTGCCTTATTAGAGATTACTATCCCGCACTTGCGGCAGAGCAAAAGTGTTTCAAGTTAACTCAAGTTATTCTCCGCTCGAGAAAATAATCAACGAGTTTCTCGTGTTCCAGTTACTTTCGTGGACCATGATGTTCGTCTTGTTTCTTGTAAATTACTTTTTTAAACGTTGAACAATCATAAAACTTTTCTTCTTACTGTAAGGCGAACTTGAATTCGCTGAAGTAATCTCACTTCAATTTGCAACGCAGATGGGGTTGTAGAACTTTATACTAAGAAATTAATCGAAGTGCAATGTAGCGATATTTATCGCCCGAATATAAGATATACGGAAGTACGATGATTATGCAAATTTGTGAAAGTGACTACGACGTAAAATATATGAAATATGGTGTGATAGAAACGAGGGCGATGGTAGAAATATCCAAAGATCTTCGGTCGGACGGTGCATTATCAAATCCATATTTATCAAACGAAAATGGTGTCTTTCGAGGTAGATTGGAGCTTGCGCATCAAAAGCCACAAAGCCTTCATATATAAGGAAGTAGGTCCGAAAAATTCATGGTCAATTTTACCCGACCGATTGTGTGCATGCGTGAGCGACCCTGATTACGCTGACGAATATGCGCATTCTTAACTTGGGATTCTTCCGGCGAATAAAACATTCAACGCTAATTGAGTTGATTTCACCGAGCTGTCCGTCTCTTGGAACCGACAATCGAATGGTTGGCCATATAGTTTGCAGTCCGTCGATCGCGAGATTTCCGCGAAAGTCTCCTGTGAGCAAATGCAAATTCTACACGCACGTACGCGACGTACGTTAGTTTTAAAAGTACACTTTCCAGCGGTATCAGACGGCGATTATTGACCGTGAAAATCTCGCAATTCTCCAAATACACCGATCGACAAGTCTGCTAATTGACCAACGACGTGTTTGATCAGTTATGTTTAAGATTCAGCCAAGTATTAACTGCGGTGCCTCATTAAATCACCTCGTCGAAGATGTCTTGTTAGAGGACGACGGTGACTCGCTGATATCCACTTCCTTACTTTCTCCATCTCTAATTGTCACGGCCGTTAAACAACGTACGCGTAAATTTCTTCAATTACGCGCGATCGTACATGTGTCCGCTGCTACCTCGATTCCGTTTTCGCGTCGCGCGATCGTCGCTTTCACAACTAACAGATCTAGGCGAGAGATCATTCGGTAGCAAAAAACGATAACATGAAAAATACACACTTTACTGAAAAATACATACTTAATTTCTTGAAAGGCGTGGCAGTTGAACTCGTTCTTCGTTTTGTATTGAGTTAATCGCGCACTCTCGGAGATTCGGATAATAGAGTGTGCTGACAGGGAATTAGGAGGATGTAGCAGCAATTGCTATCGTAGGATATCATCGTGACAGTATCTTATCATCGTTAATTAACGAGGACTAATGGTGTGACCTGAGTAAGTTGGCCCGCGTATGCTTGGAGTAGTAGAGTGGAAACAGGTCGCCCTTACCGTGAATAATTTTGTGACTGTGTTGATCTCGCGAATGCAAATTAATTACTCGGCTAGAGACTGACTTAAGCTCGGGATATATCCGTCCTGTCTCGTAATTCGCTTGGAGTGCGACTAACAAGAACTTAACGTCGAGTCAACGGTCAACGTAGAAGAGTCACTTCGAAGCTTGGCTGGGAATTAGTATTTCATGCGAACATGGATACTCCAAATTATAAATTATTATTGTTGTTATTGTTATAACTGTTAAATTCGTAATGACAAATTATATTCAATTTAAGTTATTTTGAACTAGTTCTATAGGTCGCCATTGTTCCTCCTATATCGTTAATTTAACTAAAACAATAAAGTTGATCAATTTAACTCAATAAAATGTAGGAAATTTGACTGAAGTTTAGTCTATTATTTAATAAGTGTATACATTAATATGAACGTTATTTACTTTGAAACTAATTACAGAAATGGATCGATTTTGACACACAAAAAAAGTTAAAAACGACAAAATGTTATTTAACTCAAGGGATTGGATTATCATTGTTCCTTTGATATCTAACAGTGTAAAAAGAATATTGACTATTGGAAATCAATGATTTAACAATCAATCTCAGAGAGATGGGATGAAAATGGAGCTCCAGATTTTTTTTCGATTCTTTTTCCTTCCGCGGAATGCGAAAAATTGTTTCGAATTTCGTTTCGGTTATACCGAACAGGATTTTGTTGCAATTTTTCCTCACGTTTGCGTACCATCGAACTTGTTCATCGACGATTTAACGAGCGCAGTGCGTTTTAAAACTAAGCTGCATCCTGAATAGCAAGTCGCATGCTCACCGCTCATACAAATCCTTTAGTTGTAAATTCTCGCTGATTGGACGTGCCGTCCAATGGGATTATGCAGCCTTGGCGCTTAATGGAATTTACAAGTTCAAACTGACGATGCACCGGCTCTCCACGTGCCCGGTTGTTTGTTATCCGCCACTATGGTTTCTCGATTATTTTCCACGTGCGGCTCCCTCTTATCCCACGAGAGAGGGAGCGTTCACGCTGTGACGGATTCAAGGTCGATGACGAATCGCATTTTCTTGCCTCCCGATGATTTCTGCACGGCACGCATAATACATACGTGTTTTCCACCGCGAATCGCTGAAATGGAAAGAAAATGAACAAAAAGACTTGCGATTTACTTCGCAGCGAGCGATAAACCTTCGACACGGGGGTTAATGGCTTAAGAGTGGCGGCCCATTGATAACAAGGCCGTTGTCGGAACGTATCGGCGATGAATCATCCGGTCGGCTTTCGCGTATAATAGGACGAAGTCCGCGAATCGTGTTGCGTTATTACCGCTATATAACACGACGCGGCGGTTAATGGAACGTGGGCGAGTGCAACGATTTGCGGACCCAAGACGCTCGAGCACGCGCGGATGCAGAATTAATTATCCGCAGATGAAAGCTCCGTGTGGCTAGTGTTTTGTTACAATCGCGTCGCAAATTAAGCTCAAACTTCGTCTGCCTGCGCGTGCCGGGGTGTTTTAACAGTTCTATTTCTCGTCTCCGTTCAGCACGTGTGGCGTTCAACGCTTCGTTAAACTCAGAACGCACCGTGCTGCGTAGATCAATAATCAAATAAACAAAAGAATTATATTTCTTTCCTCGTACGCGCACGACGGGCGAGTTTATTACTGTTCCCTAATTAACGTTCGTTCTCGAAAACGAGCTGAGTTTTTAGTTGAACTTGTACCTATTAAGCGGCGTCTACAATGAGATTTTAAAGCGTAAATCTTAAGTTTTAAACCCTAAGATAAGAAATCGACCAATCACAATCGAATTTGAGGAGAATACTCGACTATTATTGGTCAATTTCTTACGGCTTAGTGCTTAAAGCTCTAGTTTTACGCCTTAAAATCTCATTGTAGACGCTGCTCAAGAAATTGACCAATCATAGGCCGGTATTCACAGTCGGTTCTTATATTTGAGACAGTCTTAACATGTCATAAGCCAATCAGGAGGCTGTATTAGCATCTTAAGACATCACAGTCGAATTTGAGAAGAACAATCGACTGTGACAGTTTCGTACTCTTATGCCTGTTCTACAATAAGATCACAAGTCGTAAGAAATTGGCCCCAATCACAGTTGAATATGACAAAAATAATCAACTTACGATTAGTCAATTTCTTACGGCTTGCAACCCTATTGTAGAACAGGCCTTACTTCTTCCTCGTATATTGCAGACGACGCATAACACGGAGTCGTTAAAACATAGAAGGAGAGAAGCGTGAGAGAACCCCTGAGAATCGACACGATATTCCGTTGTCGACTGTAAACAGAATAATCGCAATAGCACCGTACGGCGATATCATATCCGTTGAGGAGCCCGGAGGGGAAGAAAAAGACGGCAGTCGAATGATTCTCCTCTGGTGGTCTCGCGCCGCTCGTTTCGCGTTTTGAGAACCATTACGAATCTCTCGAGTGGGCGCTAAACATGTTTACTTACTCGTTGCAGTTTGCACCGATACGTGCGCAGAAGTCCGCAGGTACCCGCCGGTCGTCACACTTTCGCAAGTCGAGGAGAACGCGTTTTTAACCGAATGCGACTTTTTACCCGGACGAGGCCTTCGACCGCGCAACTTTTTCCGAGCGCACACCTTGCGAAGTGCCCGAAGTACTGCCCACGTCTCGCGTAGAGATTTTTCACGTGAAACGCACGTAACGAGGCAATAATGATAGCGGTAATAATGATAGGGTATTTACTCGCGACGTGACATTAATAATAGTAATAATATTCATTTTACAAGACATCGCCATGAATTCCTCTCGTTCGCATATGAGGAAAATATAATCATCGTATCCGTCTGTTCACGATTTCTTGATTAATCAATTTCCTTTCGTCGGCGGTCTGTCGTGTCGCACCATCGACGGATCCATGGAGGGGGGCATGCTTTCAGAATTTTCTTTTTTTTAAAGTTTGATATCAAAATGTTATATTTTGTAATATTCCTCTAATGCTTAATCACAATATTCCAAAAATATTTCTGATTTAAGAAGATTCTAGATAATTTATATTATTAAAAATAATTAATTAAATCCAACCCCCCAGGTCTAACAAATATAAATGAGCAATTTTTGGATGTGTATAAATAACAATTTTATTATTTCATATTAAAAACAGTACGTTTCGACTTGGCTCAGTCCTCTTCAACTGTAGATGTATATGTGTATGCTTTTCTTGTTACAACAAATCTAACATTATTATAAGGATCATCTCACATTCTCTAAACTTGTTTTAAACGACAACCGCATTATTTCTAAACAGTTAAAATATAAAATGATGTGTTACATTATCATTTTGCGAGAAACTCTCCTACGGTTAAGTTCTGTCCGTCTGTAACATCGGTAGTTATAAAGTTCGACATTATTGTGCACATACATTTTCACTGTGCGAAAAATTCCTCTACAACAAAGTTCTTTAATGTTCACATTTAACGTCATCTCTACATGTAGTGAGTTAGTTAAAATTATACTTACACATACCACTCAATCCATATTAATATTATGACCGTCCATATAATTTATAACTCTTATTAATTAATGACAAACAATTCTTTCAACTATCTTGACTATTGATAGTTTGTAGTTTATACATTACTTTCATTCATTAATTTCAGTTCATAATTTTACAATTATCAGTTTTTTTCAATTAACATTGATTTATTATTTTTATTTTCATTTAGTTTCTTTTACACATGCACTAATATGGATTCACAACCTCATTGATCTGCGATATCGAGATATGACATTTATACCGACTGGAAATTCTGCATTTAAACATTGATTGCCTGTTCTCGCCAATCACCGAGGAATTAGTTCAAAAATTAAAAAATGACTATTGTAACACATTATTTTATATTTTGACTATTTAGAAATAAGTTACAATGCGGTTGTCGTTTAAAACAAGTTTAGAGAATGTGAGATGATCCTTATAATAATGTTATATGCGTAGGGTTAGATTCGTTGTAAGAAAAGCATACATATATACATCTACAGCTAAAGAGGACTGCGTCAAGTCGAAATGTATACTGTTTTTAATATGGGATAATAAAATTGTTATTTACACACATTTAAAAATTGCTTATTTATATTTGTCAGACCCGAGTTGGATTTAATCAATTATTTTTATAATATATGAGCGTTATTGAAATTAAATTTGAATATTTAATATTGATATTCTTCTTTTTGCATTAATATACTTAATTTTAAATAAAACGATTTATGAATTATAAGTTTAAATAATATTTTGTTAATTTGATAATTTAAATAACACAATTTAATATTTTTTATCTTTTCATATTTTGGCTCAAATTTCTGTATTCGTCAATGAGTTGTTACGTGATGATCAATTAGTTTCAGTTCAAGACTGATGCGATGGGATCATCGCGAAATCGGACTGCACGCTTCCAACAAAATCAGACTTTTTGAGGATAAGACGCGTCATTGAGCGGCAATATTTGCATCCGCGTGATAGCGACGCTTTGTTGTGGCCGATACAGACTGCAGCGGAAGGGCGACGCCGCTTTGATCACCCTTTATGACCAGCAAGGTGTTAAATCCTTTCTGGGAACGATCGACGCGTTTATAACGAAGGGACTGTTTTGCGTCAAGCGCTCGTCGCCGACGAGAGACGCATCCGCGCGCATTGCCGTCGGTTCATTCATAAAAGAGCGCGCTTCCTCGAGCACCCACACACCTCTCACCTCGTCGCCGTGGCAACGCGACGTTATTTTCATTCATACACGTCGGTGTCTCACGCAGGCCACAGATTCTTTACGCACGTGAGTCATACACTGGTGTAACACCGGCGGTGTTACGGAACGAGCGCACGAGGCGAGATAGTTGTCTGTCGATCGTCGTCGAGATCGCGAGCTTATGCTCGTTAGACATTAGCACACTTCGGTCGAAGCACGCGATATCAATCGGACGTTAAACTTGAAGCGAGTTAAACTCAAAAGTAACGATAAAGCGACAGGAAGACGAGCGAGAACGAGATGAAGTTCCACGAGTGGCAATACCGCGCGGAGATTTGGCTTGGGGTAGGAAGGGCGCGAGACAAATTGTTCCAGGCAAGTATATATATATATATATACATATAGAGGATATATATATAGGATATACATAGGATATCCCGGAACATCGCGAATGTAGGTCGCTCGAGATTAATACGAGCGTCGAGCGTTATGTCTTTTGAAAAAGTTATGCTAAAGGTAAAGAAGAGCTTCTTCCAAACTTTCGCTCATCGTATCTCAGGAACGTTCTTAACCGTTATCTTTACCCGTACGGTACAGAGATAATCTTAAAGTAACGACGGTGGACAGCGGACAGACGGGAGAAAGAAAGGGACCGACAGTCGGGGAGGCGAGGTAGAAGATAAAATGTTTCGCGTGTAAAGGACAGCCGGCGCGAAAGATCGCGCGACGTGTAACGCGACAGGCATGCTTTCAGAGCGGAATTTTAATTCCGGCTTTCTTAATGTACGACCCGCATTAGGTGTGAGTCATTGCCTCCGCTGACTAGATAAAAGTCGGCGGCACCTAACGCACAATTACGCGCGTCACGAGCGAGCGAGCGGAGTAGAGCGGACTTGGACTACTCATGCTCTTAGACATCAACGACAGGTCTCTTTCTTCATGTATGTCCTAGTGACGTCCGAGCGGTCTTTGTCTTTTGTGTTGCCCGAGTCATATCTGTGTCCGGGTTCCACGATTGTCCTTATCTTGTTTAGGAAACCGATTAGACGACCGAGTACTTTTCCTCAAAACAATTCGTATCTTTGCGATTCTACTGTGTCTGACAATGAGACGAATTGCGTAAGAAAATAATGTTTTATTATTGACTGTCTTTTTCGCCGAGTTTCAAATTCAAATGAATTATTTCTGCTTATGGTTTCGACATTTTCATAACATTATTCTCACGTTTTTGATGTTATTCTCACACGTGCCTATAACGAGAATATTTTTACATTTTTATCAAAGTACGTTTGAGTTAAAATATTATTATTCCTCGCACACATTTTAATACTTCTCTCTCTCTTAATAACAAAAGAATATAAAATTTCCAATATTCATTTTTAATGAATATCAATCTTGTTTTTCCTACAAAAGGCATATTTTAACTTTTCCTACCATATAAAATTTCAATTTATTATTACTGGTGCAAGAGATAATCGAGAATTTATGAAAAAAAAAATTAATAATAATTTAATCCTCTAAAACGATAGTAATGTATTTATTCTGCGTTACAGCAATCTTCTTCAATATTTTTAATTTTTTGTTAAATATCTCTCTGTCGTAAGAAATATATCTAGTTTTTTTATTGCAATCTGAAAATATTGGAGATATTCGGTGTTGTTTTAGTTCACGGAAATGTAGAATTTCATCCGGAGCTTATTTAAATCTTTTAAAAGAAACGCAAAAGAACGTATCGTTTATTCGCAAATAGCAGTTTTGATAAAACGCTCACGATTTTTCCGAGTTAATTATCGACGCCAACAAGAGTGCAGCATCGCGAAAGCTCGTGTAGATTATTAATGAGCAGGAAGTAACGCGAGCTTGATGAACGATCTGCATTTTTACGCATTCACGTTTCGCGATTTGCGTACTTCGTTGAAAGAATATTTTAGAATAAAGCAACCACACTTTTTTTTTGTTAAATAGTTATTCATACGTGTATATGACTAGTGTTGCGTGAATAATGTGACTTAATTGAGTGAGTAATGTCAGGTGAATAATCATTATATGAACTACAATAAGCGTAACTCTCCTTCTTCGCTGGAAAATGTTTTTCCTCCAATTCATGATGACGAATCAAATATTAATTTGACTGGAATCGCTTCTCACCGCTTTGTCTCTGACGTTGGGCTTCAGGTTAATTCACGTCACGCTGTATAATACAGAAAAAATATACTACAATAAATTTTAATAAATATTTATTTGAATAGTGTCAATTAAACATTTACTTACAGTAAATAAATATTTACTCAATAAACAGAAATAATAATTAAATCAAATTAATGGTTCTTGTATCCAATAAATATAAATATATCTTTGTAATTAATTAGCTTGTAAATATTTAACTGGCACTATTCAAACAAACAATTTATTAAAATTTAGTTTTTTTTTTAGTGTTCGCGTTGGAAATGAAGGATTACGAATTGAAGATTAGAATTCAGTCAATCAGAACGAAATGGATTAAAATTAAAGTCTGACTAGTCGAATTCTAATCTCTAATTTGCAATCTTCAGTTTCCAATGCGTAGTATGCAGGCTTAACGCTCTGCAGTCCGCGGCATTCCGAATGGTGGCTCGAGCATTGCGTCGAGTAATATTAAAAAATTGCGGTATTCGATCGTTACAACGAGCTCAAACGTGAGAGATCGGCGGTTCACCCGCGGCTGCTCCAGGTCGCGTTTCTGCATCAGGAACGAACGCAATACAGAACGAGGTGAAGGAATGACAGAGCGGCCCGCGAGTGTTGCGCCCGCCACAGCAATAATAATGGAATTTCAGTCGTTACCCGTTTTACGCCCGTTTTACGCGAATTCGCGGAAGCATAAAGTGTGCCAGGCACTCTCTCGCGAGCTAGGCCTCGGACGACGTATCTTGCCCGCGGAACTGTGGCCTTTTTATTTCCATCACAGAGAACACGCGCGCGCCGGCGGACACGGCGAAGTTCGCGCGAACTTTCGACTTTTAGGCACTTTTTCCGATAGTTCGGAGCAAGTGTCGAAAGCAAAAATTGCCTTGTTTTCCCGCGAGTTGCCGCAACACCTCGAACGGAGCGGAAAATTAGCACTTGCGAGCGCGCGAGTAACACTCGCCTCCAGGAAGTATTACGGCAACTTGCAACGTGAGCGAGTACTTTACCGTTCAGAAGCTGAAGGACGCGAAGGTATTACATCTATATATAAATCTATATATATTAAATCGTGAAGGAACGATATAAGCCGTACAGAGGTCGACAATATAAAACGGTACATGATATTGTTTCGAAAGAGCGGTTGGTAGATACGCCCATAATTGTATTTCCATACACTGCGCACGTAACTGCACTCACGGTGCAATTTCGATTTTTATGAACTTCGACATGGCACGTCCGTCCGTTTACCGTCGCGATTATTATGGAACACACCGCTATTACTAAACAAAACGCACGCAAAGACCGAAGGAGATGGAAGGAATATTACCATCCGTGGAGAATACCTCTCTACTCTGCGGAATCATCAGGATCACGGTTGTCACATAAGTCAAATATTCCCGAGAGTGAGTTGAAGATTAAACGGGACTCAAATTCATATCGGTTTCCAGCTGATTGCGTTCTTCCCGAAGCGCGCAAGGAAATAGACAACGATAGATCCGCCTTGTTGTAATGTATGATAATACAATGCGTCGGAAAGTGATGTATGGGATATAAATAAATCAGCAGAGAAAGCGGTTCTTTCTTGTTTACGAGCACGACTGAAATTATCGGAAAGAATATCGCTCGAAATGCATTTATTCTGATCCTTTTTTTTTCTAATCATTGACCATCTCTTCCATGAAAAATGAAAAATGCAAGAATCTTTTTCCCGGGTGATTGCATCCGTTTTGCGATATGATAGATTCGAGTGCGACCTATGAATCGTGCGTGACATTTCGAGGTTTTTCCATCGGTTTCAAAAATGTAAATGCGTATGTTTTCCTTGCCCAGAGATAATTTAAAAAAAAAAAAGATATTTCATTATATAAAATATCATTGATAATTTTTGTGGAATAAAATCATGAGACAGACACTGAAAAAATCTGAAAATAATTGACCAAATTATTTTGTTTAGCGCATTGGTGCAATTTAATAAATATCATCAAACATATATAATAATAATAACCAATCATTTGGTAATAATTGAAAAAATAGGATGATATTTAAAAAAGTGAAATAAACGTTTATTTTACTTTAGTGAATTTTTATTATTGAACATTTAATTTAAATTATTTCATCAATTATTTCATCTTTAATAATCATCGTCTAGACTTGAATGGTTTTATCAGATACTTTTTTTTAATATACAGTTCTGCGTCCGAATGGACGAAAATAATGGTATTCACAGGCGCAAAAAATAATATTTGTGCGTTGTAATGTGTTAACGATCCGAAACAGAAATAGTCTGGATATAAGAAAATTCCTACAGATGCTCGACACTGCTGGCACTGTGTGATAATGACGCGTTTCCTCGTGGGATTTCGTTATCGGAATTCCGGAAAGTATTACTAACAAAATGCGAAATCGCGGCGGTCACACGATCAGAGCGAACATAAGTTTTGCACCTGATGTGCCGCGTGAAATTTCATTTTCAGGTAAATATCGTATTGAGTCAGCGCGATTGCCCCTCTCACTTTCGTGACGCGGTATGATCTCTGATGATGACTCACGCGTCTTTTTCACATTGCTCCAGCGAGACGCGACCACTGCTGTGTGCCTTTCGACGCATTTGCATTGGCATTTGACTTTACGAATTAATTATTTAGCGTGTGAGTTGGATTTGCCCCGACGAATTCATTCCGTGAAGCGAAATCGTTGGAAATTTTTAGTTACATTGAACTTTTTATTATTTCAGATATACTGCCTTAGGTTGTTTAATATCAGGAATATATCTTAACAATACGCTGAAAGAAACATATGATATAAATAACCATTATTTCGTTCTTATATAAATTACAAAAAATTTCTTATTTTTTAATTAAAAAATTGTTTTAATTAAAATTACTTTAACATATTTTTAAATTAAGAAGTAAGAAAGTTTTTGTAATTCACTTATTCACAATAAAGCAATCAACAAAGTAATGATTATTCATACTAACATTTCTTTCAGTCTAGAGAAAGTGCTGATATAGATCATGGTGTTAAGTTTGAAACCGAACATTAAAGAAAATGTTTTGATTATATCAACAAGAAATACGGGATACATTCTGATCATAATCAGGAATCTTCGTGGAAAGAATGGTTTAAAATTTAACTAGGTATCGACGTAAAAATACTGTGTTTTATTGGAGACAGTCAAAAGAAATATACCCAGAAACTCAAACTGATTGCTAGAATGTCAAAACTATACAGCATTTCTTTTCAAAACACTTTATACAGTATTGCGTTTGAAAATTCTACATAATTATTTTGATGATTCAACAAAATTATTTTCAGATCTATATCTAGCTAAATTTTTAGATATTTTAGCAAAACCGTTCTTTCCGTGTAATGAGGGTAATTGAATTTCCGGTTATTCTCAACAAGAATGCTTGACAGATTTAATTACAAGCATCTGTCAACTTTTCTAGTTGACTCATCCGACTTCCAATTTATGCAATCAGATTTTTTCCGTAAACCGACTTATCGATTCATACGCGATTATACGAAGATAAAGAAAATTCAGTAAAATGTAATTTGGAAATGTAGTTTGTGGAAGTGAGTACATTCATGCGCGTCTCTGATAATGAGTCAGTGCCGGTAGCCCGGTACGTAATTGCACAGGTGAGGTCACTCCCTGCTATTTTATCTAGTGGACATAGTTATCTGCTCGCGTGCGTTCGCTTTTCCTCGACGACAACGACGACAACGACGTCACAAAAAAAAACGCTCGCCCACCGCGCGATTACGGTTAGAAGTCTTTTCGCAGAATCGGGTCAGACAGCTGTCGCGTATATACCACGGCCTCGGCACGATCTCGTCCCTTCGCCGTTTCTTCTTTACGATGGCACAACAAAGACCCGCAGTCACGTGTACACGACGAACACCCACGCGAACGCGAGCGCACACCCTCGTAAATGCACCGTCCGCGTCGTATATAATGAGCCCCGCGCGGTCCGGTCTTCCATTGTCCACTTATGGTTAAAGTCTCTTGTCGCAAGGCGCCCCGCCGCGGCCGGATGAAAACCTGGAGAAGGGAGGCGGGTTAAGACCGGGGGGACGAAGAGAGGAAGTCGCGTGTGGCGACACTCGGGTCCCAATGTCATCGAGCCTGCTATGCTTCCGCGAATTTATGCGATTATTATGCCGGCGGCTGACTCGGCCGACGAACGACGGGACCACGATACCGCCGAGATCCTAGGCGGGCCCCGACATCGCGCGACAGAGCCTGGGCCCGTTACGAACCGTTGCTGTTACGTGATCGGACAAGCGTATTGGGCATTCGTCTTGTTGACTTCGACCTCGCTATTATCGGGATACTCTTCTCGATGACGTGAACGTGCTGTCTAGACGTACAGAATTTTTTGCGTGCTTCTTTTTTAGAACCGTATCGGTTCTGGTTGTGTAATTATACGAGATATCTAAATTTATATAGAAACGTTTTTCATTTAAAGAAACTATAATTTTTTAATTGTAAAAGATAGTGACCTTCTGAACTAAGTCAATAATAAGGTCTGCTTGTTTATCGCTGCACTTTCTGAACTGGTACACATACATTTCCAATAAAGAAAAATACAAAATTTATAGACTCCTTAAATTAATACAATCAAAAAATAACGGTAAAATACAAATGGGCGTTAGGAGTCAGCGCTGGATATTATATTACGCAATGCTAATACCTATTAATGTGTCACAAATTTAATTTTGATTAATAGGTATTAGTTAGCATTGCGCAATATAATATCCAGCGCTGACTCCTAACGCCCATTTGTATTTTCCCGTTATTTTTTGATTGTAGAAATACATTTGTTTCACTTCAACTTATTGCACCGGTTCAGAGTGCAGCAATTAAAAAACAGACCTATAATTAATAAAGGAAGCATATAGGCTAACGCAGGCAAATCTCAGCAAATCTATTTAAAAACTCGTATCTCTATACATAGTATATAATTTTTAAACTAAGAAATGATAGCACACTGGGACTGAGAGAACTAAAGCTAATTGTCTCGAGCGGTAAATTTACGGCTTTTTCATTATCATGAAGTGTCTAAATGGGAATCCTTCCAAAGACGCTAAATGAGGTGTCAATTCGCTGGCGCTTGACCCTACCCGAGATTAAAGGCCGCTGCAACAGACTTGCGTAACTGGCAGCCGACATTTCACAGACGGAGCACGAAATCAAGATTAGTATCACGAGACACGCGCTTGCAACACTAACGTGAAAAACTTACTCACCTGCTGTTGCTGCTGCTGCTGCTGCGACAGTAGCAACGAAGATCTGTCCTCACGCGATCGAGAAATTTGTGGTTTTCATCCGGTGCGGTCTTACTGAGGTAAAGCAGAGCGTCTTAGCCGCTGGACATTACCTTGACAAGTTGATCCTGACCACGACAGTGGTACGGTTACGATGTAGCTACATCTTGAAGTATCGTTCCAAGTTTCCTGCACTGTATTTCATTCGTATTTCATTTACAACTCCTTCCTTTAGTCACGCGTGTGTTCTCTAAATTATTAATCTAAATTATAATTTTTTTAACTATTGCATTTAAATAATTTATAATAATTATTTGTAATAATACTATTATACCTATATTTATTTAAACATATCACTTGGTCGTTGAGAGAAAAGTGTATACATTTCAAAATTTGCAACTTTTCTGTAGGACAGTTTTAAAATTTTGATTTGGAACTTTTAACTAAAATAATGAATATCCCCATAACTTCACTTTTTTTCATATTTTATTTTCAATTATAACACAATTTCTTCAAAATTATGTAATGAGTTTTCCAAATTCAAACATTGCAATTCCAGTATCAATTTTGTTTCTTATTATAGTTTTTCTGTTTGTTGGAAGAGCTACAAATGTTATTTCTCCATAAAAATCAGTCTTTAAATGTGATTTTTGTTTCTTCAACATGTTTTTTTTGGAATAGCACGAAAAAATTATTCCTGTTCGAGGAACACAGTTTTCAAGGTTTTACGAGCGCATTCGCCTCGCGTTTCATTGACGCTTGAAAACCAGGCGGAAGTGAGTCGCCGCGCAAATCTGCAATTTCCACACGTCAGTTCGCAAGGAGTAACGGCAGATAAGAGTGAAAGTAAATCAGGCGACTTTTTGTTCACGACGTTGCAACTGGTAGATTCATTCGTTTTGCGCCGTGTCCTCCTCATATGGCGAGATAGTCGCGCGAGCATGAAGGATACTCCCTCGCGATAGTTATAAATCATAACAGAGAGGTCACGATGCAATAGAAACGTTGGAAATTGTACGGGCAACCGGCGAAGATACCGATACGTTTCTTTGCGTTTTGTTCAATCGCATAATTTATGGCGTGTGTTCGGGTTTATACTGTTTACACTGCCTGAGATAGCTCTTTGTTTTGACGTGTTAAACACCGCCGTCTGTTGTCTCAAGTGTCATTCCTCATGTATACCGATTTCTCCGTTGTATATCACGACGTGATTTATCGTGTCCCTTCATTATCAACTTTTACAGGAAATTACGCACAAAAACGCTCAAAGCCTTTTCCCACGTTTCCTGGAAAAAAAAAGAAAAAGAAGAAGAAGGCCTCATTATCTCGGTAGATACACCCTTTCCCACTGATCGATTCAATTTTCTCCCTCGTGTGCAGAGACACACGCACGCAGAGACAGCAAGTGTGTGCGTGTGCAGTTAAACCTACGCACGCACACACGAGCGCGAGCGGGCGCGCAGCAGCTGTTCCACACGCGTGGTCCACGGACACGCGTGTGCGTGCGCTCTCTCGGCGGCGGCGATTGGCGCTCGACGCCGCGACGACTGGACGGTGGGGATAAGGAAATGTACACGGGTGGGATGGGACGGGTGGTCACGATTCCCGCACACGGGATACTGTGTTGTGAGTGAGTGAAAACCAGTCAGTCAGTCAGTCACTCAGTCAAGCGGGAGAGCGAGTACACCGCGGTAGCTCGCTCACGAGCTGCTCTTCGCACTTGGGAAAAAGAGACAGAAAACGCGTTCGCGACGATACGAGCACGAGAGAGATCGAGGCTGGTCCTGCGCTGTAATTCTGCAAATTCCACTGCCGTGTCACTGCCCTTTTTTTTTTTTATAATTTATCGTGTCGCCGGAATCTCCTCGATACGTCGTGTATTCGTATCGTGTAATTGCATTTCCCTGCGTTTGGATATCGTGATTTTCACGCGGCCCGTGTCAATACCCTGCCAATGAACGTCTCCCGTATTATCAGTGCGGTGATCGATAATCGGCGTAGTAATAGTAGCAGCGATATAACGGTCCATTCCACGTGACAAGTGCAAAGCAGCAAGGATGCCCAGCCAAACTACCACGATTCTACTCAAGTGCTCTATGGTGGATGTGCCCGCGCTCAACCACGTGAAGCTTAAGTCTCTCTATGGAGTAAGTACTGCTGGGTGCTCGATAGGCAGCCCAAAGTAACGGTAGGACAACGTCGTCTGGTCGATCCCGCGAGATCGATGCCGTGGTTGCCGTGAGAAGATGTCGAGCCCAGATTCCTCTCGTGTTACGTGAAGGGATTCCCCTATCGCGTGTCTCTGAAAGCTACATGTTGCACACAATGTTGGTGGTAAATTTTTTAATCGGTTTATTTAACTTCACTCTCTTTCGACCAGGAGAGGTCGATATGCATGACACGGTACATGACAAAGAGGTGAATACGATATCTCGTTTGTTTCATTCATTTGATTCTAATTCTAATGACTAGCCGGATGTTATTGTGTCAATGCTAAAACGCAGTTCCGTTGACCGACTTCTTTTGTCAGTTGACTAGAAGTCGTTGTGGTGCCGGTTGAACATAAACACCCAAGTCGCTCTTGTGACCTCTGCTTGGTCTACACGGATTTTTACTCACTCGATACACGCACATAAACAGACGCGAGCACGTGTGGAAATTTACAAATGCGCGATATAGGGTGTTTTCCAGCAAAGACACGGATAACACAGTGAATCATTAGATCATTACATCCTCGCCAATTTCAAACAAAATGAAATGATCACTGTCTGGTGCAGACACTAAAGAAGGAATAAGAAATAATGATTTTAACGTATCGGAAATGTATATTCTGCATCCGATTTAATAGGTTGAAGTTTCTTATTCCTTCTATTGTATCTGCATCAAAGACAGAGCACGGAATGCGCCATCCTTATGTAAAATTGGTCGACAAAAATAAGATAGATAGGATGCGAACGGTGAAGAAACAGTTTCTGTCTCTTTCTATTCAGCCAATTACAATATTTAAAAAAAAGAGGGAGATTGGCCGATGCTTCCTCTCGTTTTTGTTGACCATATTTGATATATAATACTATTTAGATACGAATGGCGCAGTCCATGCTCTGTGTCTTCGGTCTGCACCCTTACACTGTGTCTTTTGCTGGAAGGCACCAATACCGAAGCACTTTACCGAATCGCTCGATGCTTCTCGGAAACGGCAGTATTCATTTTTTTCCGCGAATAAACACGAGTGTGCATCGTCACAGACCAAGCGAGACGACCGGACGGACGGTCGGTCGAAGGGAAAAGAAAATGGCATGCACGTACAGTCGTGCGCGTTTACGACGGTTCCCGGAGGGCTACCGGCGGATATATATGGGGTAGGAATAAAAGGGAAGGTCTGGCTGTGCCGCGTCTGGAGATGTTTGCGCCTCATTAACGTTTAACCTCATTCAACGCGAATGCAGATGCATTCATGAGGCAGGCACGTTCGTCTAGTAGTCTCACGCTCGGCTCCGGCTCCTCTCTCGTCGCATGACGAGCACCAGCTTCGCGTGTAGGTGTACGCTCGACATCGCGGCGGTTGCGTGTTTGCAGAGACACAGGCAGCTTTTTCAGTTTACCAAGTCATGGGAAAATTTAATTGTCCAAGTTATACGCATTCTTTCTTAAATCTACATTTTGTGATAAAGACGGAGAGGGAAAAAAGGGAGAAAGAATATTTCAAAGAAAATTAAATGTGTTCCTGTCACACTTTTTTTATTCCGATGAATAATATCTGTGCGGATCTTTTTTTCTTCGAGAACCCCTATTGCGAAAATCTCTGCTCACAATACTGTGCGGCACGATCTTCAACAGGTATAAACGTGCCACCACGTTGCTGCACCAGCAGGGAGTGCAATGTGAGCTAATCATAACGTTGCTCGTCGTGTGGTGTATCTCGCATTGACAAACGGACAATGGACTTTCATTGCAAACGTAGAGAAACTGCGTCACATTGTTCGCTGAAGCTAAAGATGCGGAAACCTGAAAGGTTTCTCAATAATGAGAAAATCCCGTTTGTCAAAATCATGTTTAAATTGTTATAGATTATTGCTATAATTATCGACAATATATGTTTCTCGAAAATGGAACTTTCTTCTCTCTCTCTCTCTCTCTCTCTGCTTTCATAATATTTATATAATTAATATATATTAAATAATTTATATTAACATATATAATTCAAAGAAATGACAAACCTGTTATATTCTCTATATCTGAAATCACATTCGTAAATGATAATGTTTGATTCGTAGAAATTAAAGTAACATTTTTATCTCGACAGAGTTACATACTCGCAACGATAACCTTGTTAAAGCTCGAAACTCATACTTTGTCCTTATAAAAGTGCTCCCGCGTTTATTAGTGCGGGATAGCACTTTGATAGCGTATCATCTTTATTGTATCTATTATAAAGCCTTGCGATCCAATCTGTGACGATGAATTATCCATTAGATGCGATCGATTTCGTGCGACGTACACGCAGACAGAAAGATGGAGAGAGAGAGAGAGATTCACACACACACACACGAGATACAACGGGATTGCTCGACGAAGATTAACATTCGCTTCGCGCGTCGTCTATGTTCTAAATATAAAGAGACGAGCCCGTTCTCTCTCGGCAGGAGAGAAAAAGACTACGGCAAGACTCGACCATAGGGGCTTCGAGAGGGTCGAAAAATCAAGCGTTTGACTCTTTCGCATGAGCCCGATGACGAAAGTGGGATCACTCTTTTCGTTCATCGATTTCTCAGAATTTAAAAGGCACGCATCAGATCCGGATATCTTAATATTTTGATCACAAGAGATTTGCAATTGCGCAAATTTTTTGCGATAAACCAACGCGATAATCTAAAGATTAAGAGGAATTGTACACGTAGAGAGCGCGATACTTTCTCCTAATTTGTTTAACGTATCGCAGATACGTGTTTGATATAACATTTTAATGTATTCAGATTTATCAGACGGTTTACTGTATCTCCGTTCTGCTAAATTTACTCCGGATCGATTATTTGAGAAGATAGCAGTGCCTGCGAGATAACATCTATACTTAACATGGTGAGAATGTAGTTGACGAAAAATTCACAGTATCGAGTTGAGAGGTAGGGGGATCATGCACGTGCATGATCCCCCTACCTCTCAACGTGCGTTTCTAACGCGTGGCCACGTGGACGCTTTGAATGGTCCCTGGCCCTATTTCCGTGCAAAAAGAAGAGGTACATTAATTGTCCGGTCAAAAACCGGGTGTCGCAATATCGCTGCGTTATCTTGGGTAACGACGGCGCCGCCATAAGTTTACAGTCCGATACGATTATCGCGATCTTATCGCGATGTGGAAAACGATTCGAGGGAGAATCTCCGCGCGGGAACGTCGGTACAGTCACGAGTGTGCCGCTTTTCCAGGCCGTGTGGCAAAAATTTTTCCTCGCCTCGAGACGAAAGAATGCGCTTCGTGCGTGACAGATCTTGTTTGCTTGAACATCGTCGCTGAGACGAACGAGACCTCGAACGAAGCTAGAATAACGGAGCAATGCAGCGCAGTTAAATCACATGAGACTTGTAGGCATATGAGCGAGACTTAATACATGCCATTGAATATAGAGGATGTGTGTTTTATGCAATTAATTGCGAGAGATGTATGGAAAAAGAATAGATTGAGTGATTCAGCAGAGTTATAGCTTGCTGCCGTAAGTTCAACATCTATTACTAAAAAGATTTGATGGTTTAACAAAGAAATTATGTCTGTAGCTAATTATCGGTATGCCAGTCGAGTTAATTCTTTGCTGCGATGAAAATTGCTAGTTACAAGTTTTCTTCATTGCAGTATAGTGTAAAAGTATGCGTCATCTTAGCTAGTATGCTTTGTTAAAAATTTTGATCCCTTCTACGTCTGTTTTCTGTGGCTGAATTAGTATATACTTTTAGAACTTAAAGCGAGATAGGTACATGTTTGATGTGCCGAAAGTAAGATAGTTCTAGTGCAGGATAAAAACAAACCTTATATATTGGATTGTTGATTTTCATAGAAATCAGTATTTTTGCTGTATTATCAAATTTGCTATGCTATTACAATAAATATAATCATTAATAATAAACGTTAATTGTATTCAGTTGTATAACTTTGTCACTTTAACATATTGTAGAAAACTGTCCGTATATTATGGCGGTAGATTTGCTAAATCAGTAAAGTTTTTAGTTGTGTGTGTGTGTGTGTTTTAATAAATCTTTTTTTTTTCGTGTGAAGTAAAATTTATTTTTCGCGAACACGTGAACTTTTGCATGGAGTCGCGCGAATTCGCTATAATACCGTTGCTTCCGAATATATTCCACCAAAGATTGGCCTCAGGATAGAAATTATGTGCCTTCAGGTTGTTCAATATCGCTTGGACGGCTGGAATCGCTTTAATTCGATAACCTGTTTCCTTTTTATAGTCGATTCCGCTCTCACAGCACAGACGCGGCTGCTCCTCCTTGCTGCTGGTCCCATTTTTTCTTCAGTTGCTCGACCCTATACACATGGTACCGAGTGACCAGGTCGGGCCCGTGGCCGTGAAAGTTCTCTGTTTCACTGCGCGTTCGCACGTCCTTCTGATGGCCGACCTCCCAATCGAAGAGGTCCGATGTTGTACGCAGCGAGTTTATGCGCTCGAGGAAAGGGAGAAATTTTCGAAAGCGATGACGAGTCTTTTCGAGCGGTGCGACATGATGCGGTCTTGTTATCTGACGAGTGAGCGAGCCGCATAATATATGTTTATTGCGTCGCAATGCATCATAAAGGTACAGAGTCGATTTATCTTGATTGACGTAGGGTATTTTCTCCCTGCTTGCTTTCCATTTACATCAAAACTCCAGTAATTCTCATTTGCGACGTCATTGTCTCATGTTCTTTTTGCATTCTGACAAATGAAATTTAACTGGGTTTTTATGTGCACCTACAATGTGCACACCAGTTTGAAACTGTATGCTTCACTGGGTCTTGTTAACTCACATTAAAAGTGAGATTGTAATCCTGTGTTGTTATGCGAGACCTTTGTCACCAAAGTAAGCAAGTAATGATGTTTATCTGTGTATAAAATACGTGATACTTTTTTAGACTCGGTATCTCTTGTGTGAAAATGAAGAGGAACTATTATTATGTCTTTATAAAATATATAATTGTTTAACATTATACGCACACATATTCGTACTTTCATTTTGGCCTTGTTACAGTTTCGAAGATTCGCCAATCTTATCGAATAAATCTCTGTTCTTATTTCGCATTCGATAAAACGATTCATCGACGAGCAAACACTCAACTCACGCTCGCACAACAGACGTCGACGACTCTTGAGCACGACCCCTTTTTCTATTCTGGTGCGTGCACGTCGACGCCTGCTCGTCCACGAGTTCTTTATATTAGCTCTGTCTCCCTCTCTCTTTCTGTTTCTTTCTCTTTTTGTCGCGTATTTGCAGCCCTCTCGGGACGCACTCTTCCTCGAGATTCGCTCGCCTTCGAAGAAGACTACGTGAGCTGAACCCCATTGTTGACCGATCCATAGAGAGGAATTTCTAGGAGCGGAGAAGCGTCATTATGCGTTATGCACAACTGAGAAACGATTGACTCACGAAGCAATTGCAGAAAAATGATTGCATGATTAACGCTCACGATCGCGCTGTCGAAAGTGCCAATATTATTATGTAGTTGTTGCATTACGTAGCACATGTCTTAAGTGGCGTTTACAATGAGATTTTAAGGCGTAAAACTTAAGCCTTAAAGGGATCCTACTGTCATTCGTTTTTTACCGATTATTTTTCAAATAAGTATTTTTCTAACTGCCCTTATATATAGACTTAACAATCTTTTTTCACAATTAAAGTACAAATCAAACCGGTTGACTTTGTGTCTAAAATGAAAAAAGTTACAGTTTTGTTACCGATTTCTGACGTTGACTTGTAACAATATTTGCTTTATATACAAGTTTTATACTTCATACTTATAAAACAACTCGATTTAGATTTAGACTAGAGATTACATGAACAAACAATATTGAAAATTAGGTTTAGATTCTTAATATGAAAGATTAGATAGTTAGAATATTTATACGTATGTGTGTAAGTTCTACTGAATCGTTAAAACATACAACTTTATAGGATCCCCTCAAGCCAATTGACCAATCACAGTCGAATGTAAGGAGAATAATGACTATGATCAACTTTTTACAGCTTAAAGTTTACGCTTAAAATTTAATTTCAATTTAAATTCTCATTGTAGATGCCGCTTTATGATTTGTAAATTCAGCCTCAAGATTATTTTAACCCGATCTAATTCTCGATCGTTGTAAAATAAAAGAAAATGTATCTGTAATATGAAGACACAAAGATCAATGACCGATGCTTCTGATGATGCAAGAGAGATAAATATTTTGCGGCAGCTTCTTCCCGCATAATGTCGTAACGTTATAGTTTGCGGACGGAATGGTATCGTGCGTTACAGCTATAAATCTCTGACGCGGTTGATATAGAACACGATATTGCGGAATATTCACGAATGTGTTCACCGTTAGCCGGAAGTCTCGAGTCCGATCACAAGCAAAAGGTTAATAAGTCACGCGTGAAACTTATCGATGATTTGTAAGGGATACCCGATAAGCGAGAAATACCCGGTAATGAATAGATTCCTGACTTTCCACGTCATATCTTGCGGTTTTTAATAATCGACGTGATTTTGATAACACATTGCTCCGAGCGTGCATTTCCCGCATACACTAGAAATGCTCAAGCAAAAGATTGGACACTGTTCAAACAACTTTTGACTAGTGCTAGAGATCTTCAAAAGAGATTGAACACCACACGTTTGGTATGCTATGTCTTTTCAGGACCTTAAGATGCATGATCTATCTCATTCTATGTTAAGCGGATCCTGAAAAAAATATGGCGGAAAAAAAATATACCAAACGTATGGTATCCAATCTCTTACTTGAGGATCTTTAGCATACACTCGCGAACTCGCTCTCAGACCATGATCAGCTGATTTGTCACGCGTCGAAAGTACGTGTGTATATGTTGAGAGTCGTGGCATGAAATGATAGTCTTTTTCCGTAAATTAATGCCTCGGCGCAGCTGTACTGCACTCTTCTAATACAAACGCGCGTCAATTATCTTTTGCGTGCGTTCCTCCATAACGAGGACAAGATGTTTTCACTTTCTACGTTTACGTACATACTCGTTTTATAAGTCTGTATGTCTTCTTGTATTTTACTTCGACTTTTGCACCAACCTCGGTCGAAATAACGCAATCCCATGTTACACACTCATGTCCGCATTTGTTGGTTCGTCTCTCTTCAAATATCAATCACACAGCGTATTAATCACATGATTTATTCAGAATCGCTAATGTTTCTCTTTTTTCAACCTCGAATTGTGTGAATGGTTTTGCAAATAGGTCAGAATCTTAATAGAAACTTAACTAATGCTGCTAATGCCGGGAGCGGTTTCTCCAATCGATGATCAACGCTAATTGGCGTTTGTGAAAACGTCCCGGCCGCGTTAGCGCACGTACGACGACGACGACGATTGGCAAATGTCCTGGTGAAAAGGTGGCGACTACAAGTGGACGCAAACGCGGAGAACTTTTACTCGGTCTTGAGGAAAAATGGATAATAGCCGGCGAAGAAATCGATTCGTTGTAACTTCGCGCTCGGCTCGAATCTCTCGATTCGCTTCGCTAAAACGGCGCGATCTCTCCGCATTTTACTTTTCGCATGGGAATATTGATCGCAATATGCAACCTAACATAAATTCGAAGCGCTGAGAATGATATTCAAACACTCACGTACCTGTATCGTGTAATAATTTTGTTCAATACGATATTATTCACAAAATTTCTCCGATTTTTCTTGTACAGTCAAACGCATCATGCACGAAAAAGACGGTTTTACTGAAGTGTCTAAAAATTTTGCTAGATATAGATTTGAAATAGTTTCGTCAAAAGAATTATTTAGACACAAATACAAGTAAAATGCTAATAATTATTTAGGACGCTTAAGCTGATTGCCAAAATACATTTTTGCAGCCAATTATTGATTACGCTTGAATGTTCAACAGAATTATTTTGGTAGTTCAAATTATTTTCAATTCTGTATCCAACTAAATTTTGAGACATCTCAGCAAAATTATTCTTTCCGTACAATGCACTGACAGTTCTTAAGTCTAACGGCGTGCATTACGATAGACGTTAACTGTATTCCAGTCGCTGCGCACGTGAGACAATTGGCAGTTGGCCTACATTTGAAAAGTTGCAATTGCTTGCGTTCGTGTCTTTTACATAAGTGCCTCGTAAAAGTTGTGGGTTATTCTATTCAAACCTCGCAATGGAGAAATAGATTTTCACACGATCGTGCGCGTAGTTTTTGCAGATCTAGAAGAACAAGTACCTGTTCTTACGGTGATCGTTGCTCCAGATCAACCACTGCTGAAAGCAACTCATGTCGCTTTATTAATCGATCGATTTATTATGCGATAGGTAGGTTCATGTTCGCTCGTTCAATCGTCCTTGACCCGCGATTTTTGCCCCGCGATCGATATCGCAGCGCAGACGTCACTCGAATAATCGTTTTGCCGTTGCAAAATAACGCGAGAAAAATTCTCTAGCTAACAATAGCTGACTGCTGTCGCTTCCACGAATCGAACTTCGCATCTTTCTCGCGAGTAAAAGCGAGCTACGCTTAATAATTGGAAAGCTACCTGTGGAAAGCTGCTCTGAAATTACTGTTTCACTAATATTGTTTGCCCGATATAAACCTTTTTTTTTCCCGTTGCAAGTATGCCACCGTGATCGGCGGCGTAATTGCGGCGGTGTAATTTAGTGTAATTTTAAAATGTAATCTCTCAAACGTAATTTTCGCGTCGTATTCTTTGGCGCGCTTTCGATATGTAAAAGAATGGATGAAATTTGCTTCTCCTGCACGGAATAAACGATTTTGCTGAAGTATTTAATCAGATCTGTGAAAATAATTTTGTTGGATTATCGAAATTATTATATAATGAGTAATGCTGCAAAATTTTTGACATTCTAACAATCAGTGTCCTTATACGTAATTATTTTGATGATTCAAACAAAACTTTTTTTTTAGAGATCTGTATCTAATTAAATTTTAAATATTTAAGCAAAATTTTTCTTTCCATGCATTCAAAAAAGTGATCTTGCAGTTATAGCGAAAATGATCTAAATACGAAAAATAGCTAAAATAGATAAATTTCTAACAAATACTGCGTTATTGGACATGTATTGCATCTAATCATTTAGATGACAGATAGAATTAAGATTTATACTATAAATTCTATGCGTATGATACACAATTTTCTATCAGATACAAAAAAAATAGCTATAATTCTAGCTGGAGCAGTAAAATATTTTTTTGCGTGTGCGTACTCTCGGTCGCTTATGATGGATTTTTGTTGGTGAATGAGTTATCGATTTGGCCAAAGCGTTACTCGGAATTCTAAAGATTCCGGAACGTGAGATTGCTCGGTGATGCGAGAAAAAAATAACGATGGAAAAATTCCGTTCCGCTAAATGTCGTAGCACGAGAACTCACGAAATTGTAATGCATGTGCGACATCGTCGTGATTGTCATCCCGATTATGAGAAACAGTCATCAAGGTTGATATTCCGAGAACACGTGAGAGGCTTGTAGAATCTGACGTTATTACGAACTCTGTCGAGACGCGCAGTTACGATCATCATTATTGTCAATTTTAATTTATTTAGAGCAAGAAACCTGCTGTAAATAACAGTAACTGTCTTCATCCGTTCAAATAATATTCACCAATCAACGCGTTAAGTCGTGAAGGCAAGGTGGAGCGTTTATTACGAAAATCTCGTATTCTCGTGGAGAACAGTGCGAACAGCTGCTGCCCTAAGTCTAGTCTTTGTGCTGCTGCAGGTTGGCAGGTGCCAGATACGGGATACATCTGCTAACTTGCACGTGTTCACGCATCCGCGCGTGCGTGTGTGGGTCCGTGCGCAGGTATACGACGATTCTGCATGTTCAGATTGGGGCCTGCGAGGTCGACGAAACCTCAACGAGCGGGTGTGCAGCCGATCCTCTTGCATGCAGGTTTGGGAGGCAAATCTGCTCACCTGCCGCTATCGCTAGGTGCGCCGGGCCCAGCCCGCGTGCAGCCAGGTGCCTCGAGAAAAATCGAGAGCCACGACGTCCACCAGTCCTGAGATTAAGGTTTGCCTCTGAGCGAGCGTAATGATAGGGTGCCGCACTGGGTGGATGAGAGAGTGTCCAACTTTATCATATCTCTTTTTTTCCCTTTTTTTCCTCTCTGCCTGCTGCTATTTATATGCGGACGAATTTTGCCTCGCGACATGTTCGCCCATGTTCAGATGGAATCACGATCAACTAACTTTTCAATTCTTTTTAGTCACACAAACTTCGATCGCTTTCTTTCTTAAAGTATATGTAAAAGTGAGACTTGTATTAGAAACTTTGGAGTAAGGTTATCTTTTTTATTTCTTTAACAATAATATAGCTATTTAAAATTTTTATATAATTCTTGTTCATTATTATTCACTTTGCGAGTGATCTAAAGTAGGATATTTTACATCTCTCTCTTTCTTTCTCGCAATATAGTGAGATCCTAAATTTATCCCTCTTTCATGTATCCCGCTTTTTGTTAGTCATAAAAGGATCTTCTATGAGGTTTTGTGTTGTCGTCTCTCACTTTGCAGGGACTACATCAGTCATGCATTATACAGATAATTTAAATAGAACTAGCGGACCTTGGTACTTCTCACGCATTCAGTTACTGAAATCTAAGCTTTCCCCTTTTTACGCCTTCCTGTTTCTCTACTTCTCTACCCACACAGTTCTCTTACACTTTTTGCTCCGACATATCCGTTCGTGATCCTTTTTACCAAGGGTCGAACTTCTTCCGTTCACGTTGTTCGACCCCTTCTCATCCATTAAGGTTGACCTAAGGTAAAGAGATCCATCTCAGGTATCAGCGCTTTCCCGTAATCGTAGATGGAAAATTCGGCCATCTGTCGAGCAAGATAATCACGAAGTGGCGAAAAGAAGAATCTAATGTAAAAAAATATAAGCTGCTAAAAAATTTATATTAATACTATAATATCTTGACGATAATTCTGTGCATGAGTCATCACGTTTTCAATAATAATTGTGAATACATCGTGAGGAAGCGTTTTTAATTAACGGCTAATTCTGAGCACGTTGGAAAGAAAGTTCTACTGTTGTGGGAACATTGATTGGCGAACATAGGCATATGACTTTCCTTAACAATTTTCTTTTCAAGCGTTCTCTTATACTACTCGCATTTTCACCATCCGCTAGAAAAGAAGCTAGAACAAATGTTGCCGCGTGTAATCGACATGTTTTGACTGCGTACTCGTATCGATTTTGTAGAAAAAAAAAGTATGTACCGTTGCGTAGATACGTGCGTTGACCTGCCATCCATACAGTGACACCAGGTATCCACTGTGACATTGACAATGGTACGAACAGGCAGGTCTAACGAACTTACTGCGTTGCTTCTCCCCCCCTCCTCCTCCTCCCGTTTCCCCGTGACTTCCTGTCCCGCCTATGTCATAGATCCGTATTCTGATCCGCACATTTAGTATTAAAATGACTTACAGAGGTAAAGTCAAACGACCATGTAATACATACATATATTTGTTGCTTATTTTAAACTTAACTCTCTCCGCTGACAATGTTGAACTTAAAAAACACAGTTGATTTTTTTTACTGTGGAAATTTTAGTAGATAAATTTAAATCTCTAAAAAATAAATAAAATACAATACAATTTCTGTGATAATAAAGAAAAGTTGTTAAAGCTTTTTACATGTAAGAATTTTTTTTAGATATTTATATAGCTCGGAATATATAAAAAAAAATTAAAGTTTGAAAGGTCAGATTACGAGGGATAAAAATTTAATTTGTTGACAGAGGTTGAAAATATATACTGTTCCATAAAGATCATGTCTCCCCATATCAGTTGGATCAGAAAAAATCGACAATTTAAGAAAGAAAACACTGATTCCTACCACCAAACCGTCTGCAAGTATAAACGACAAGAGAGTCTCGTCGGAGTTATCACTGCTTACGGATGTGTGACGGTTTTGGTTTCTGATTACCGCTCCCTGTATTCGGTTTAAATAAAGCTTGTGTTACGTGATAAACAGGTCTTGCTCATTTCACGACGTGAATATAAATGTTGGCTCTAGCTTAGTTTACACTTCCCACTCTTTCTCCCGAATGCGACACAAAAATTTATCTTGAGATTAATTTAGCGTACACGTTTAAAATCCTATTGACTTCAATTCAGGGTAGTACATAGTATAGTCGAGAGTTTGCTAATTAGAGTTTGCTTTAGCGACATAAATCTCAGCTCCGGTACCTACCTAAATGGAAGTCTAGGCTGTTAGACCTATTTTCCATTGTTGAGAGCAGCCGATGAAGTAAGTAGGTACGATGGTCTCCCCATCAACGTGTTTGATGAGATTCGCGTAGGTTCTTGACCGCGTTCCTTATGCAAAGGATTTTTTTCCTTCAGGATCCAGGGTCGCCCTCTAATTAAACGTCAATATATAATTATAGACCCGCGTATAATTAGGGGCGGACTCGTCGGCTTAAGAATACATCGATTTCTGTCACTGCGCATTAGCCGCGGGGTCACTGCACCGTTTATAAACGTTCCATAGATCCTGATGGCGAATTATAAATCGTCTGTAATGAGTGCGCCGCCTTTGAACCGTTACAGGCTTACAGTTAATTCTCATCGTGGCTACGTAGCGGCGATGCTCTTTTTGTTAGTCGAGAAAAAGATTTCGTGGCGATTCAATTCGGAATAAATAAGGCATGAGAATGTATCCGCATATTTTTCAGGAATCGATCTCTTTTAAATTTGTATACAACGACCTAAAAATATTTTCTGTGGTTGAACTATTGTACACTTTTGGAACTCAAACAGAGATAGGTATAAGTTTGATATTAGATGAAAGCGAGGAGGAGAGTTATAGTGTAGTCTAGTGCAGGAAATGAAAAATAGATCTCATGACTTCGATTATCAGTGCAGCATTTGCGGTAACGATACGCCTTTGCATGCGCATCGTTCCACATTTGCAGCGAGGCGAATCTATCGCGCTCCATTGTCTGACACTAACGAGACGAGCTTTAATTATTCTTACATTGTTTTGCAAAGCAAAACCGTCTTCGCCATCCGATTGTTCTCTGATGCACCGAGACGTAGATTTTCTGTTCATCAAACGTGCTTTATTTATGCGAAAAAATACCCCGCGATGCGGCGCATCGATATTTTTTCGCTCCTTCGTTCCACTAGCCTGATTCCGTTCCGCCCACGAAAATCGCGTCATTTATCCGCATCGAGCTTTATCTGACTTTGAATCGGACACTACAATCTCGAAATAATACGGGAATGATATTAATCTCACTTAAACGTATAATGGCAATTCAAACAACGAGAGCAATTTTTACACGTAAAGAATTTCTACGCAGATTTCCGAAGTGTCAAAAATTTAGCTAAATACAGATCTAGAAGTAATTTTGTTGGACTATCAAAATAATACTTAAAATGTAAGTAGTGTAATTTAAACAATCAAAATAATATAATAATATGTGGAATGCTCAAATATAATGAATAATATATTATAAAAAATATTGACATTTTAGTAACCAATTTTAAGCCTCCTACGTATCTAATTTTTTTGATGATCCAAAAAAGTTATTTTCAGAGTTCATATCATGGAATTATTCGGAATGGATTCCGATCGGAATTATTCAGTTATTGCTTAAATTTCTATTTTTTTTTTTTTAGGGAAAATGGAAAAATTCCGATCGGAATCCGTTCCGAACACTTCATAATACATACACATGTTTCGATCTGCGTCTAGTTAAATTTGTATACTTCAGCAAAACCGTTCTTTCGGTGTAAAAAAAATTGCTTTCCAAGAGAAAATAAAGCTAGTTAGTAGAGGGCATTTATCATCGGGTATCAAACGTTGCAGTCGTGAGGATCGCACAATGAACGAGAGCGCAGCATCGCGCAGCATCGCGCAGCATCGGAATCGTAATCGCCCGCGGCGTCATTTCTTCGGCGCACTTATCGCCTGCATATCGTGGACGTGCACTCGTGGCACGCACACGTGCAACGATGCGCATCCGCACACGTGTCCCGTCAACACCGACGCGCGGCTCGGCTTGCGCTCGAAGCCACCCACGTTAACGCTTTGTCTCCGATTGCTGAATCGCCTGTTTGGTCTGCGGACGGGAAAGGCAAACGGGAGGGCTCGAATATAGATCGCGGTAGGCGAAAACGGACGAGTCAAAAAGCGAAATATCGTGGAATAATTCAGCGATAAAGCGCGACGAATAAAAAATGATTAGTTTTTACTGTCACTTCGCGGCAAGCCTTATTATTATACCAGCGGAGATGTGGGTCAGTTAATTGATAATTGTTTTTTCAAGCGCGAATAGATAATTCTATCAACGAAGTTACTTCGAAACGAGAAATAGTGTATATCGTGAAAAGATGACTATGTACGCTATTTATAGCTCGTTCTTATTTCAAAATCGTTAAGTAATGTCTTTAGTTAATATACGGCTTTGTTTTGATTTATGACATCTTAAAACTATACTTAAGACGCGGCCTTAAATATAAGAATCGATTATGCATATCAGCCTACAGGTACTGTGATGAATTCTGTATAATTTTTATAAAGCTTTTATGGTAAAGTTAGCCAATGCAACAAGTTACTTATGTATGTTCACGGAAACAATGAAATTGAGATAGATTCAAATGAAAATAATTGTATTGAATTATCAAAATAAAATTACGTAGGAAATTTAAGCATGATGAGCAACGCTTCAAAACATTTTTTACACAATTATTTTCAGATTTGTATTTTCTAAATTTTTAGATTCCTAGCACAAAAGTATTCTTTCCACGTCGAATTCGAATGTGTCTCAAGACTCGATTATTTAGACAATTGCGTCCCACTCGCTGTAACCAACGCCGTTTTTTCCCTGATTACAGAGTCCTGGAACGTTGCACAAGGATGTCGGCGGTGCTGGTACGAAGGTCAGCGAGAAAACCGTCGGTGGCGTCGGTACGGCGACCCTCACCACGCTCTCCTCCATTAATAACGCATCCAACACCGGCCGTAATAAAAACAACCCCGTATCTCACGAGGTAAGTTACAACACGATCGTTGGATGGGACGAGAGCGAGAGATCCTCGCGTATTGATCGTAGCTGGGCGATACGTCATCCCGGGCCCCGTAGATGACTTGGATAATTAACCGGTCCTGCGCTTGAATTTATTGCCCATTAATCCGCTCGCGTTCGCGATCGGGTGGGCCCCGCGTGGAATCGGCCCAGCCTTTCCGCCTCGCGATACCTATAAGCGATATTACGTCTGTATGCGTTCGTACAGGCACATGACATTATTCAGTGCATGACTTATTGGACGCAGCATGAAGTACCGTTTACAGTTTAGTTCTACTTTTGCCCCTGTCGCATCGCTCGTACATAAAAGAGCCTCATCCGCGCTGTTTGTACTACGAGGAACCTGATTGATGAAAGTGTTTGTCTCATCTCCAGATTTTTCACACAATTCCGCATCTCTCAGCAATATCTTTCCCATACAGCATGGAATATTTCTGCGAATCATTTTTATGAAATATTTCAATAAAATGTGTTTCAGAAATATTTTGTAAATATTTGTAAAACGTTTTAAAACATAACATTATTTCAAAAATATTTCAAAAATATTGTACAAATCTATTGTAAGAAAAAGGATATTTTAAAACTCTGATATTCTAAACATATTTATATTTCAAAAATTTCTGAAATATTTTATGCTGTGCGTATTCGATGTCTGATACTTTTTAACGAAGACTTTTGACATTTCACGATGTCTGTTTTTCAACGAAAGATTTTCCATTTGTCTGTGATATTCGGAATCCGTTCTGAAACAGAAAGAAAGAAGTACGATGGGAGATTATTAATCAGCATTCGTGAATGCGGAACTTCATGCCTCTGCTCGCGCCTTTGTTCAGGAAGGTGCGAGAGCGGAACATTCGAGCGGGATAAAAAAATCTCGCCGATGACGCGATCAGGAATAGTTCGCACGATTCGTCGACTGTTATCACCGGGGTACAATGTACGCGCGGGCCTCGTACGTAGGATTTTATTGACTATTGTTAACGAGAAAAATTGTGCCGGCGCGTCGACGTGCATTTATCGGGTATCCGCATAAATTCATAGAATAGAACCTCACTATCGACGGCGATCGCGGCAAACCCGTGACGTGGCTCATTGCGATTTTTGTTAACGGTTTCATCGGGGATTTACGGGACGGGAGGGAAAAATTCTCTCCCCCGAGAGGATGGACTCGCCCGCGACGTTACTCGGATGGAACTAATTGAAAATTGTTGCCGTCGGCTACCTGTTAGGTCGCGATAAATTGTGTCTCTGACGTGCGCACGCTACGGATTGTCTTGTTCCATTGCCATTTCGACGAAGCCGTCACGAGCTGAAACGGTACTAAATTTCTTGTACGCGATTTCGTCGTCCTTTGGCGCGCAAAATGACCGGCATAGAATTGCAATACTATCGTATCTATGATGGTCGCGAAGCAATTAGAAGCGCCTTCTCCGAACTGAAACCGATATCTTAACGACGAATACAAAGACTGATCTATTTAAACGAAGTCACATTGTCCTGAAAGCACGTCATTTTTCCCTGTTTTGTTAATTTAATCGTCCATTTGCAATCCGTTTTGACCTCCTCCATCTAGGTTTTTTGTTCAGCCAAAGTTTTTTTACTATCCTAGGCTTTTAAAAAAAAATATGGAAAAATTTAGGATTACTGTTTACATCTCTATACGGAAAAGACTGTTGCTAAAATATCTAAAATTTAGCTAGATATGAATTTGAAAATGATTTGGACCATTAAACTAATTGCAGAAATGTCAAAACGTTTTGCAACATTGCTCATCATGCTTGAGTTTGCTACATAATTATTTTGACAGTTCATGAAAATTATTTTCAGATCTGTATTAAATGTTTAGAAACTTTAGCAAAAAAATTCTTCTTTCGATGTATTACATTACCAAATAGATAAAGGGATGGATGGATGGATGAGGTACAATTTTTTCTTTGTAAAACAAATTCCCTTCTTGACTTTTGTACATGTGGAAATGAATAATATATTCTACATTAGTAGAAAAATATATTCTCCAAATAGTTTTTTTAACTTAAATGATAAAATCTTTATTTAATAAAAATTGAAATTTGATCAAAAATGAAGGAAGAGAGCAAAATTTCATTAGTGTCAAAAAAGTTAAAAGACCGAGTCTGCGGAGGTTTAACTTACAAATCAATTGCTTTCTTCACAAGACATTTATCGGTACGTCAACGACCAATATTAATATCGTCGCCATCGACCGCAGTTGACCGCTTCATCCGATGTGTATTAATTGCCTCGCCAAACACTCTCATTAAGAAGTACAAAAAAAAATCCTTTCTGAGCGGCTTGCTGTGGTCGATGCCGTCACTGCAATGGTTAATTTACTCGCCCGACTGTCATTATGCCTGTTGCGGCCTCGATTCCGCCACTATATTATTTCTTTCACCTCTGTGGGACAAATCGCCACGTCACCGTCGTTTGTCTCCCTTAATGCCCAGGGCCTTTTTTCGCGAGTCCATTACGTGACCGAAACGATCGGATTTCCTTGCGCAACTATACGCGATCGCGATCCCTCATGCGCGTCGCGGTTTTCATAAGCGGTTCATGCACAAATACACGTATACGCGGGGGCAAGCTGCTTTTTATCTCGCGGATTGTTGCCACGCGCTTAATGCGCTTATATCTGCATGCACCTCTCTCAGAGATGAAACGCACAGAAAAACGCAGTTCACCGTTACTTACGGCGTTGGTTGCACGCGATACGTACAGTTTATTGCGTCGCGGTTTATCGTGCTCTCAGTCCAATTCGTATGAATTTAGAAAGTCCAGCGCGCGAGATTTGCAACTAATTGTTGTATCACGCTTGTGCAACTGCGGTGGGCGCGAAAGCCAACGTTCGCCTCTCCGGTTACCGTCATTTTGTAAAACGAAAGCGCTCATGAACCAGCCGATTCGAAGCGCTCACCTGACAGAGTAATTAATCTTTCAAGTTTTATCTCTCTTCATTGATTTTTTCCTTTTTCAGTCGTTTCCTAATCGTATTAGTTCTATATCGCGGATTTTATCAATAATGTTAAAATAAACTATTTTCATTCGTGTCAGTACTTTTCACATTGACGGTTTTCCGATGAATAACATTAATATAGTACCGTTCAGTAATCGAATATTGATGATAGATATTGATCGCTGGAGTCAAGGATAGGTCGATTATGTGTGAAGACTATTCTTTGGTAAGTTCAGGGAATGTCTTCGACATAAATGGCTCTTACAGATCGGTACCCTTTATGAAACAAGACGTGACTCACGTCACTTCGAGACATTGTCGAGAGTGGTATGGCGTAACAAAGATAAGACCATAAATACCAACTAATCGGAAAAATAATATGATTCGTAGGCGTACCGCTCTGTAATTTCTTTAACCTTCTATTTAATCCATTTTATGCAACTTTTACATGTTAATACGTTATAAAAGTATAAGGCACACAACCTAGTAATCCAATATTTTACGATGTAATCTAATTAGAGTGTACGAATATCTTGCGTAGTAGATACTTACGTAAAGGAGCTCTACGATATTTGCGTTCTTTTGATAATTTATATGTAACTCATCGGATAGATTTACAGACCGTGCGAGACTTTCTGTGGAATCGCAGACTATAATGCCCGAAGCGATTCGATGGATCGTTCGCTTCGATCGAAGCATTGTGGTGGCGACGATGCGCAGCTTGCGAGAGATAATTTATATTAATTTGAGCTTCATTTAGTCAAATTATTTACGCGTACGTAAATGTCAATGCAATTGAACCCAAACTATCTCATCCGTGCAAATGCCGCATATGTGCTCTTTAAAATCGAGTGAGAACAGAGGAACACACTTGGGCGCATGTATGTTATGTAACCATATGCGGTTTGTGTGCTCTGATAATGTTTGTGTATCAATGATTGTTTCGAATTCCTCGTTAACATACATCGGTACACCTCACTGACACCGTCGATCGCTCTAATCACAATTAGAGGGTATCCGATTATTCTGCAATGTAGGTATGACTCCGTTTATGTCTCTATCAGGCTTTTAATAACAGTAGAAATAATAATTTCGTCGCGCCAACGGTTCACTCTCATATTGATTACAATCCGTATACGAAGCTGAATATCGAATTGTAGCTGAACAACATTGATGAAGTTTTTCTTTCCTACAATAACAAAAATCAAATCCGCGTTGATCAACGATTCACCAAGAAATCCGTTTAATTTCGAGAGGGAATTTTACATCTCGCATATTCTATATTTTCATTATTTCACATTGTTCTACGTGATGCACGATGATTAAATTCTTGGCAAATTTTATTTGGTCATTTTGGTTCGCTTTGTCTCGTGTGGAATTGTAAATTTGCGATTTGTACCATGAAGGGCCTTTAATTTCGACGATCCAAAAATGGAGTTGCAGCAATCGGAAACGCGAATGGCATTTCTCTTCTCTCTCTCTCTCTACTTCTCTTTCGCTAATTAAATCCGCAGTGCTTACGTACGTATAATGCGCTTTGACGTCGGAGACAGTCGATTGTTTGCAATTCGACTGCGTTAAATGTTACATCAAGGATTCAGTACGTAAGTTGATAAAGCCGCGGTTGTTTGCCACAATAACGCGCTGCCGTAAGTACGTACGTCATACGACCATAAGAAGCCTTAGCGAGAATCATAAGTGTGCACACAAGGCAGCGTGGCGTAACTCGATCGCCTCGCATTGTATCTCGGATTTCGTGATAGCATAAATATGCTACGTGCGGGCTACCCCGATGTTAACGATCCTAGACGAAAGTAACACAATGCCGGGATTAACAGACGAGAGTCACAAGCGGTTCTCCATTTAACTTACGGGTAACTTGTCTCCCGACTTGTTGCCTTCCTGCTCGACTCTGTGGAGGAGTGAAACCGAAGGCGACAAGTAGGAGAGAAAATTACCATCGATATCAGCACTGAGGGAAACGGCCTCATTATCGGTTCTGATACCGCACAGTTATTAGCTGCTTGAGTCTACGAACGCTAAAGAGACTATTCCGAAGTAATTTTATCGAGTACTGACGAAATTACAATCGTACACTTAAGTACGACTTCGAGTAAGACGTATGTATGTGCCTTGCGAGAGAAACTGTACTTGTTTGTCTTCTTCTCCTGTTACTCTCCTCTCTGTACTGTTCTTGCATAACGTACGTGACACTTATATCCTATTGTTAATACAATATTTTCTCATCTCCGTCCTGTAATTTACTTGTACATCGCGCACACTCGTACACGATGAACAACTGTCGACGAATAAATATCAAGACAATCAAGCAAGAATTGAGACACGATTCCGTATTTGATAATTATCCCCGCCGCGTGCGATCGTACTTACTAAACGGGAGACAATGCGACGCCTTTATGTCACCGCGAAACAATCGACACAACCGTCGGTGTTCATTACGGTTCACTTGAGTCTCTCGCACGTAGCCAGGGGGCATGAAATATATCTTCGCTTTCTACGAAGCAATTTGCCGCGATAGAAAATATATTCAGTTAATACGCTGGGTGAAAAATAGAAGATTCCCAGAGGTGCCGCAATTTATTTTACTTTTCTTTAAACATTTGTATGCTTCTTATTCACATCTCAATAATTTCCACAAAATTGGAAATCGGGGAAATTAGGAAATTGTCAGAGAAATTAAGGAAAAGTCAGGGAATTTTGCAAAATTGTCTGGAAAATTAAAATTCTTGACTTTAAGAAAGTTTAATATACGTACATCACACAGTTTTGGAATACTATCAACTTGACAATTAAATGCAAGTAGTGTCAGTAACATTAATAGTAATTTGCATTGCTCCTTCAATAAAATATTTGACGGTTTCCAAATCAGGATAATAAAAACTTCAAAATATTATATCGAAAATCATAAAATTTTATCTGGGGGGAAATCAAGGAAAAAGTATGGAATTTTGTGACCCTAAATTTGATTCTTTATCTTTTAATTCTAAAATTAACTGTCGCATAATTCGCGCGGGTGTAAAATGTTTGCAGAATACGTGAAATTTTTCATCGATATAACTCGATTACGGTACATTGTGGTAGGTGGGTTTCCATGTTTTCCAGCGCTGTACAATGAACGGCCGTCTGATTAGACATGTATCGGTTGCTTTGTCGAATCTCGTCACCGGCCACGCGGAAACGCATAGCTCGCACAGGCGTTTCTTCTCCCGGCACACACGTGTGCGCTACAAAGTACCGTTATCTCCATACGCACTTTGACTCCGTGCATATGTGGGTCTCGGGTGGTTACTACTATGCTAATGGAGATATCCGTTTATCCGTTCGATTATAACCTCCCGTTGCACGTTTCGTGGGCGCGAGAGCGCGCGCAACCTTTAGATTGGTGTAGGTGATGATGATAATGAGAAAATGAATACCGCCGGCACCATTAATGGCAATTGTCCAACTCGGGAAAGCGACATTAATATATACCGGTTTGTACATCGCTCGCGACCCAGAATCCCACTATTTCACCATGTTATCACCGCGCTTTAATTTTCGAATAAATATTGATTAGCGTAAGTCGCGCTTGGATGACATCAAATGTCTAATAATTTCGTTGTCCCTGAAAGAAACATAATGAGAATGAATGAGGGAAAACAATTACGGATATATCCTCGTACAAAGGGGAAACAGGGACAGTTAGAAATAAATCTCTTTCTCGCAAGACACCAGGCAGCCCATGATCGTAAGTGCCTTCCCTTACATTCTCCCGTCATTGCTCCAAGCCACGAAATCCAGTCCGCCCATAACGAGGACAGGCCACGACTAATTCCCAACGTTTAAATTTCTAATGATCCACGATCAACGCGCACGACTATCGCACTATAGTGCGAACACGCTTCCAGGCGGCTGTATAATCGGCCAAGGGGGGTATAAATATTCATTAGTCGGTTCAATTATAAGACCACCGAGGGTTACCGGGCTGCTAACCGTTATCGGTGTGCTAACGTGTGTAAGTACTAAACACATATTGCGCGTACGGGTTCGCAACCGACGAGGGTATTCGCAAGTGTGCGTCGAGCACGGCGACAAAAGGACGATGAACTGTACCAGTAGCGTCGTCGGCCAACCGGCGATCGCGACGAGATAACCGGTTTTGGATATCAGTGAAATTGTCCTTGTGTACCTGGACTGTCCACCAACACGGTCAAACTGAATTCAAAGTGGCAAAGAATCTATGTGCACCTACGCGCATCCGTTGCTTTCTGGGTGGATAAAGGAAACACCCATGTGCTAAAAGGAAAGTAAAAATGAGATAACTCCGATGGGAGTTGGCGTGGTAATTAGTGTACGAAACTTTTTAAAAATATAACAATTTCGTAATTAACCTGTAAAGGATCGGAGGCCCCTTTAGGGATTCGACAGTGGCGTCATTTTTTTTGCCACTCAATCTCATGATATTGACAAAAAAGTTGTAACTCTTAAAATAAAAAAGTCGATCAAAAACATGCCGGTCTTCAGAGGGTTGATTATATCATTCGTAAAGTATGTCATGTTCAAATTCGTAGGCGTTTGAATTTATTTTAACATCTTATGATTAATATTTCTTGGTAAAAAATATTTTATATTAAAGAAGGTTCAAATATTTGTTAAGATATTTTGTGTTGAATTTTTAATATATCCGAGCGTTAATTTAATATAATGCGATTATGTTATTTGAATGAATTTTGTGTAAAATTGATATTAAAATTTTTTTAGTGTTAAAATAACAATTTATGATCAAGTGAACGAATAACATAAAAATCATGTTTTTTGAAACATAAATTCTAAGATAAATGAATAAAATGTTTTAAAATTTATATATTACAAATGTTAATATAAATATTAATTTTAATGAAAGGATATGGTTGCTCTTACAAATGTTGTATTGTAATGTTATGTTTTTGTGATAATTTTTACATAATATTTACGGTACTTCTTAACATATTCATCTTGTTAAATTTACACAAATTGTCCAACTCAATTTTTCTGACGTAAAATTTCTTCTCATTAATATCTTTCATGAAAGAATGTTTAATTTATTATTTCTATATTCAAATATAGTCATATTTTATTTTTGTAACTTAACATATATATATATATATATATATATATATATATACATCGTAATAATTTGTAAAGGCTGTCGAAACTTCGTGTGGAGAAATATCGCGATTTCTTTTCTAGTTCTCGTGGTTCATATTAACACACACATAAACTGCAATCTGACTTTCTAAAACTGATTACATTAGCATTGTTTCACTAAAATCTCTTATTTTCCATAGCAATTAGCTTGTTAAATTTATCGAATCATCGTAGATTTCACGTGAATCATTTCCAAGAGAAGAGAAGAGAGTTTTGATCGACAAACTTATCACGACTATATCCGACTGCATCGTATTCCGAAAAAACTATAACTTCTCGTGGCGTTAATTATAGCCTATCGCGATCACGGAGTTCATAGTATGCGCGATAGCTGCAGCTATCGTTCTCGGGACTTCCCGGTATCGGAGAACAAGAAGAACGCGACAAGAAGCAGGAGTAGCCGTCGGCCGTTGGTATTAATATCGTTCCATCTTGCACCGAAGAAACGTTCGGGTCACGCGTGTCCCGTTAGCATCGAAGGGATCACGCCGGGGGTTAATGGAACCGTTCTGACGATTCGCCGCCGATTCTCGATCGTTAAAGGCTGATAAGTCAGGGCCTGCCGTTACGCGGCGACGCGTTTCTTTCTCTTATATAATAGAACCCCGCAGACGTTCGTCTGTCGATCGATGGTCATTTCCGGTGGGCCGTGTGAGCGTGTGTCACGTGACTTCCGCCGTAAAGTCGTGCGTAACGTGTAACATATAAATACGCTTGTATATACGTGGCATGCATCCTCGTGTGCACCGAGTCGTACGAGACAGCGCGCAACATATGCGCGCGAATGTTAACGAGATACGCGTGCATCAATCGCTGGTAATACGCTTGGAATTCCGAGGTCTTCTATCAGAACAGCGCGCGTGTCTCATCTCTCACGAACGCATAGCGCTATCAATTCATTCCTATAATCGGATTTCGTCGTCGCAATGAATACCCTGGGCTATATTCATGCAGATTCCTTCCCGAGTGCCATCCACTACTTCGATTCTGTAACTTTTAACGACAGTTTCTGATCATCAAAGACATAGAGCATTAATTGCGCAGTCTACATTAAAAAGTGTTTAAAATGTTTGCGTTTAAAACATCTTTGCAAAATAACCGTTTAATAATAAGAGATATTTCAATTTTTAAACATTAGCGTTTTAAATCCAAATACATAGTGTTTTGTTTATTGAAAAAGTTTAACATTGAAACATCTTTAACGCCTATTTCTACCAATGCAGTTTAATTTTAATCTCTGTTCAATTAACTCTTCATCTTTTTCTAGTTTTAAGAATAAGAAAAAGATGAAGAAGAAGTTGAATCGAGATTAAAGTTAATCTATATTGGTAGAAACGGGCCTAAGTGTGTTTATAAAACGGGGACAGGAATTAAATATTTAAATGTCTTAAACACTTTTTTTTTTAATGCATATGTACAATTGGTCGACAAAAATGAGAGCAGGGGCGATCAGTCTCTGTTTCTTTCTATTCAACATAATGTTGCTAGAAAGAGAGAGAGATGGCGGTTTTCACGCTCCCTTTCTCTTATTTTTGTTGACCACATTAGATATACTATTTAGATACGGATGACGCGGTCCATGCTCTATATCTTTTGGATATCGTTGTCTCGTTGGGCATTTATTTATCATATATAATATCTGCACAACGACAGCATAACGATACCGACTCTAACTGTCGTTAAGAGTTACAGAACCAGGGTACATGTATCATTTTGTCCTTGTTGTTCATTGAATATTAAACAAGGAACATATCTGAGGAATACTCTGGTGCGAATCTGAACGTATCCCTGAGGAGGAGAGAACTGTATTATCGTTGTATACTTGTGAAATTAAAAGTAAATCTCCTATGACACATTTCACGATTCGAAATGATCTTATACGCTGCACGCGATTTACAACGCGCAGTCTACGATTGAAAATTTATTTTGCTCGACGCTTATCTGATAGATTTTTAATAAACGTTATGTTTTTATTTTAGAACGGGTAAAATTGATGAGTTCGATATACCAATGATCAATATGGAGATTTTTTTTCAATTAGCAACTCGTTTGTGATAATTTCTAACTCGGTAATGAAAAAAACTTTTAATGAATCGTGCGATAAAGACGGGTTTGAATACCAGTTGCTTACACTTGAAAACGTGCTACTAAGCATAGTTTTACTAATCTATGTATTACTGTTTTATTGTGTGATATTTTTACGACAGACGTCGCAATTTATCGAGAACACACATTAATAACTTCAATGAAATAACTGATCGACACACCGTATCTTTACAGTATTCATCGTCAAATACTCAATTCATTTATGCTTTAGATCACATGTTTATCTCGAAGGACGATATTCGACGCGCAATGCGTTCTTTTCTTGGATACGTTTCTCCTTGAAGTGATCATTCATTATTAAATCGCGATGCTCACGCAAGGAAACCGCGAAGTCCTTCCACAATGCGCGTCCGGAACGTCAAAACCTTTCGAAAGCGATCCGCGCTATTGTGGATGATCATTGCGAAACAGCTGACACTAGTATCCAAAAGTCTCATGAAAATATGCGTGCATTTTTTCGCATATTGACGTATCGAACTCGTCAAACGCACGATGCGTGCGGTACATGCTGCGTAAGAATTGAACGTAATGTGTGTGTATGTGTTTTCCCTCTATCGTGTCTATATTATACCTGTCATACCTAGAATTCAAAACTCTCTGTGATGGGTGATGGATGGCGCGCCTCAACGATCGTTTGCACATCTGTTTGCATATTTATCAGAGATCATTTCCAATTTTTTTATTAAAATGCGTCGTAGATAACACATAGGCAATAATATAATTTACGGACGATGGAAGATTATTTTTGCTCTTTTTAGGCGCACGTTTATTTCAAATCGGGTTTTATACTATTAAAATAAATAAAATGACTTTGCATTAATTATATGAGAAAAGTGACTTCAGTTTAATTGGCTGAAGTGATTTGTAGATTATGAGATTCTGATGAAAAGTTTCCTTAGGCACGGCCATAAAATATGGACAGATTTTACTGTAATATCATTTGAAAGTTTCTATTTAAATCTAATCGAGATAAAAAGCATTTTTATCTATCGAACTATTAATTTATTGATAACTGTATCTTAATACTATTATGCACAAAATAAAGAGATGAATTGATGATGTAAAAAAATATAATTGTTTTTAAAAAAAATTATGTAGTTGCATATCTCTTTCTGAAAACAATCATGTGTTTTCTTTATACCAATTGATTCATCTTATTATTATGTGCTTACAAATATAGTTACAAAAAAATGAATAGTTTAGATGAAAATATGTACTTTTCAGTCCAATTAGATTTAGAATACCAACAAATTGGTGCAACCACAAAATTTTTTATGGAGACTTCCGAATAACATTCTATAATTTACAAAATATCGCAGATTTAGCCAATTTGACCGAAGCCTCTTCTCATATGATTTTAGCAAGGTGTTTTTATTGCATAGCAGTAACAGCAACAGCAATTGTATAATTATATACATATTTGTAATATGTAGAATGAATAGTCAATTTTTTTCCTGTTTAGAAGTTACTAGTTGTCCCGCTAGCGTGCTTTCATAACACTGAACGTATATGTTCGATGTTATATTTAAATGGGAAAAATATTTGTCGCGATGCGGTTGCAGTTTCAGTTGCAATTGTTCCAAGGTGCCGTTGCAAAACGCATCGTTGAGACCGGGCGATTAGTGTTTTCCGGTTTCTGAGGTTGAGTGTTCCGTTGTGTGTCAAGGCGACCAGCCTTGGCTCTATATTTCTTACAGACTTAGGCGAATCATTGTTTACAATCGTTACGTAAATGTATCATCTCGATATAAATCAACTTTTCGTCTACAACTAAACGCAGATTTAACTAGTGTGGCTGATTAAAACTTGCTATGCAAGTATTATCGTATAAAGCGATCGTTTGAAACGAACCTTGAGAATAATTATATTGCGATCTACCATCAAGATTAGATTCCAGTAATTAATATCAAGTAATAAGATCTTAGTTATGCGTAAGATTAATATCGGGAAAAGTATTAGGTTTCGAACTTTTCTTTGCAATTACCGTTGTAATACAGTAGTCACGTCGGAGAAATCACTTGTGCCGATAATGGTTTGCGGCTAAACATGTAAATTGAACATTTGCATAAGAGGATCCTTATCTAATAAACATTTCCTAGCTGCGTAAACAATTGCCAAGGAAGAACCTCCGCATAGACCTCGGAAAACATTAAGGTCATAATTGCAGGTGTGTCGGAGCACAGGGAAACGTTTGAGAGGCGTCGACGTGAAGGAGATTTGATCATTTCTTTTCCCGTTTCTTTTTCGGCATGGGTCGTTCATAAAACTTTCCGGTCCATTCTCCGGCTGGCTTCATCTTGCAGCTGCGCCTTCTCGATCTCGTGTTCTCGCATAAACCACCCGTCACGGGACTTTGGCAATCCAGAAGGGCGCCAAGAGAGTGGCAACAGAGAAAGCTCGTTTCGGACTACATCGTGCGACCAATACTCGCGTACGTACTCACGTGAGTGTTGTACATGTCAGTAGCACCGTCAACAGAACGGCGACACTTCGTTGAATCCGGTAACCGCATCACACGTGCGCGTCCCGAACACGTGACGCGCTCACATGTACAAGAAGGCCGTGTGCGACTTTTCCTTCGCGAGATCGTAGTCCGCATCCGGTTACATTCGCCCAAGTTTCTCGAATTGACGCGTGAAAAAAAAATAAATACTAGTCACCTAAAAGTACTCAAAATATTAGTCATTCCACACGAAAAATTCGCTCCACGCGAAAAATGTGCGTTCTGTTAATCTCTTGAGACCTCATTTTAATAAAATTGTATTAAAAACATTTTTTAATCCACAATTCAAAGGTTACTTTAATAAGTAATTTATAATAATACTGAAAAATTAATTTTTTTAATTTTAACTTTTTTTTAACAGGGCAGTTTGATAAGTCAGTGACTTTTTTTTTTATTTTTCTTTTTTACCAAAATTCAACTTATTTTTTATATCCTTTTAAAACTTCTCTGATTTATCAAACTACATATTTAACTCCTAACTAAATAATTTCATCAACAGATGTCTTCAAATTTCATGCACATTGCAGGGTTTGAAGGGGTTAATTACAACGCTAGCATTTTACAACACAATAACGTTAATTGGTTTTATCATTTTCAAAAGTATTAATTAATCTATTAAACCTTCTGTCAGAAAGCATCTTATTTCTTTCTGTAATGTGAGACAGCGTAAGCATTTTCTATAATTGTAAATAAAAGATTTGCCAAATGAGAAATCCTTGATGGGGCGAACCTTAGTGTTGGAAGGGCGACAGGTAATAACCCAACGAAATAATTGCTTCCCGATCGTTTGTACCATTTGAAGACGACGAAGATGAGGAAACGGGAGTTCAGCATTCGGTCAAATCTTTGCTCCGAGGCGGAAATTGTGTCGCCACGGCCCACAACGTGAACAACAAAGGTATTCCCGACGCGGTACGGCGCGCGATTGAATTTCAATACGCAGAAGTTGTTAAGCAATGAAAGGCTTCTACACGGGCTTGACGCTCGATTGTCTTTCCAGTTTCTATTGTCTGCGAGTAAAGCGCACGGGAAAAATCGTAATAAAGGCCTTCTTCTCGGGTTTCATGAACGTAACGACTGAAGGATTCGTTGTCCCTCGCGAGCGGATCATTTGCCATCGATCACGAAGATAAAAGTAGGGCAGGCCAGAAGAAACAGGGTACATGGTCTCCAATCTTGCATTAAAATCATATCTCTCGAAATACCGGTTTCGATGACTGGTCGGGAGATGTATTCTTTATAAATCATTTATAGATATTCAAGGTAGGACACTTGGAAATTGATGTGAAAAAAAAAGGAAACGCCCGCTTGGTCTAGTCGCTGCCATGTACGTATGAAAAGGTTTCGTTGCCTTATTAAGGTGTTCTCGTCTCGTCTCGTCTTGTCTCGTCTTGTCTTGTCTCGTCTCGTCTCGTGCCAATCCTCAAGTCGTCCAGTTCGCCAAGAAGGACGGAGAGCCGGAACTCCGAAACCAGTTTATTATTCGAAACGCGCGTCGCAAGTACACGTAAAAAGAAGCGAGGCCTCTGCGAGTCCGAGATGTTTTCTAGCAGGTTTTATTTGAGGTCAGTTTCGTCCTACAAGAGAGAAAGATGCGCATCGAAGCGCTATATCATTTCCGTAGACCCGATCTCCCCGACACCATTGTTATTTTCCTGGAGAAATTTCTGGTCTTCGTCCATAAATGTGGAATCGCCAGTTTGGGCGATCTCGTCCGTCCGGAATCACTTAAAATGATAAAACAGCACCGTATAAATAAATTTATAGGCCGCATAAATATCGGCGCCGTGGCCGCGTTTCTCATCTCTCTCTCTCGAGAATCTTTTTTCTGCCGTTGTCTTTCTCGCCTTGCGCGAAACTTTTGTTCCAATTTATGTTTCACGCCGGTTCCGGTACAGTCGTATTTCGGTTTTTCATGAATAAATCATGTTACTGTTTATCTGCAGATGAAACCGTGAATTTCAGAGGATTTGTACACTGCCGTGGTTGATGTTTATTGGAACGTGATTCATACGCGATCAAACATGCGTATGTTTGTTTCATCAACGCGCGCATAACTAATATATCTACAGAGGTGTCTCTCCATAAACATACCTTATTAATCGACTGTGTTTGAAAAGGATGATTGTTGTCCATTGCACAGATTGCATTGTTTGACGCTCATTTATGTATCCTGTGTTGTTCCATGTGCAATTTGCGTTTTCTTTCCTGAAGAACTGAAACACATAGAAAAACGTAAGGTGCAATAAATCGTAAGCTGCAAGCAAATTGGCCAATCACAATAGAGAACGTAAGACAATGATCTTACTGTTAGATATTAAAGGAGTAACGGCATCTCAGTCTCTTGAATTGAATAACATTTAACTTTTCATATCAGAATGTAAATTAATCCATTTCTTTCGTCAATTTCAAAGTAAACAACGTCTATATTAATATATGCACTTAGTAAAGAATAAACTAAATTTGAATCAAATTTAATACACTTTCTTGAATTAAATTGTTTAATTCTACTGTTTTAGTTAAATTAATAACATATTGATAAAAATAATGGCCTATAGAGATGATTAAAAATAACTCATTGGATATAATTTGACACCATTTAACAGTATACGTCTTACTGTCTTACGTTTTTTTATATAGCTATATCATGAATTTAATTGCGCCTAATTTGTAAGTCTTCATTAGACTCTTTTTATAATATTTGATAATCTTTCCGATATTATATCTGAACAATGATTCCTCTTATCAGTTGCCTCTGTAACAAATACGCTTCTACATATAAATAACTCGCATCGAACATAATTCGACACAAGAGATATCGAGAAGCAGATAAAATAGTTTCTTAGAAATCTGCCTTCCGTTGAAGTGCAATACAAAACAGCGATATCCTCCAGAGAGGTGTTGTGCAATAGCGGATAGTGCACCTATACGCGTGCGATAACGTGCCTGATCGTTTCTTACGAATTTGAAAAGCCGGGAGTGCGCAATTACACGCCGCCCCGGACTCTCGTTTCACGAGTCATTGATTATTAGAAGCTCCACCATCACGTTAATACCACAATCAATCCCGGCTCTATCGACCAAACAGCAGCATAATCTCCAGTAATTCCAGGGAGAAATCTGCCAATCGCATCCTACGTGTGTTTTTATCGTCGGCTCCGTTACGTAATTATGAAATTTACCTGGAATACAACCGCGCGAGTTAGCGCGAATACCAGTGAAAATACCGGTTGATCAGTCGTGCTCCTTTTGCCGTTTCAGAAAGGAAGCGATCGGCTATGTATAACTCTTACGCAATCCCGGCCAGGATGTGCAGCACACACATATGCGTAGGTGTGCCTATAACTTTCGATTGGGACGGCCGAAGCGAGTCCATGACGACGACAACAGTTTGTGGGATTGGTTTGGCAAGTGTGTCAATAATAGTGTTGGAGGATATCATTCAGGATCTTCCTCGGAGCGCTTCTAGGGCGGAACCGCGCGTGTTTGAGCGACAGAGAGAAATTGCAGATAAAGAGAGAAACAGGAAAGCGCAAATGATATTATCGTACGCTTTCGCTGATTCGATCGGCACGTCTCGCATTTTCGCGCTTTCGTGCTCTCAATTAACGCAAAATATCCCCAGGCACTAAGCGAGTTAACTATATATAAGGGTTATATCATAAAACGGGAAATTAGGGAAATGCCAAAAAAAATTGAAGACGATCAGAAAAATCAGAGAAAAGTCAGGGAATTTTACAAAATTTTTTGGAATATTATCAACTTAGTAGTTAAATACAAACAGCAAATTAATAGTAATTTACATTCCTATGTTAAAGTGCATTCTCAACAAAATATTAGTTTCCAAATCGGAACAAAAAATTAAAAAATTTCAAAATATTATTGAAAGCATTAAAGAAAATGATGAAATTTTGTCTGAAAATCAAGGAAAACTTGTGGAACTTCAGGGAATTTGTGATAATCTTGTATATCTCGATTTAAACTAAAGTGAATTAAACGAAAGCAGCAAGTATGCGGATACAGAAAAGATCAAAGTTTCCAAAAGTTCACATATTTGACCTTTTTAACGAAGGGATATGTGGTACAGTTTCTTTTTCATTTGTATTTTAACAGAACCGGCATCGGTAGACGATGCTATAATAAATCCTCCGAGTAATCGCTAATTGCACCGAGGGAGGTCGATACATTATAGGCGCATTAGAAATAACGCATGACGGATCTCGTTAATTAAAATACTAACGGTAAATCCGAGGATCGCACGAGTACATCCGACTTTAGTTTGATCGTAAACGCGAGAGCTCTTTAACTTCTTCAAAAGAATTCTCAATTTTTCTGTTCGCAATCCGGGTTAATTTGCACGATAAATATAGAATATACGGCTATTTTTTATGTCTGTTTAGCTCCTTTATTCAACAGATGAAATTTATCGCACGTTATTTTGACAGGAGAATTTATTCGCGAATATACTTTCTCTCAATAAATTCTCGCTGGTGCGTTGATAATCGCAATTTAATTCGGGATATTTCTAAATATATATTTACGGGACATTGAACGCAGAATTTGCTTTGGCAATTTGGACAGACTGACCAAGTATGCTTAGTTTAAATTTTAGAATGTTCAAATAATAGCAGCTCACACACCTTGGTTTTATAATTGGCCGCTAACATCCGACCAAGTGTAAGATTTGCGAATAATAAATCACTGAGGGGGTCGCAAATTGATGCCGCGCCAAATCATAGTTACGAACCGCATCTGTTCAAATAATCTCTCACTACGGATTTCCCGTTAGAATACGCGTGTATTTTGGATTCTATTAATAGCCACGCGAAATTAAGTCGTTAAAGTACGGATTAGTTAGTGATTTATCACGCTTACTGGCAGACTGTTTCACTTTCCCGCTTTACAAGAGATCGTACACATCTCTGTAACAAAAACACTTTCTAGTTTACGACGGAAAAGTAACTCAAACAGTTGCTTGCAAAACCAGCTAATCTCGGTAACGGAACACTGAAAAAATCTTTATCCAATTTTAAAATTTAATTCCCATTCAATTATTAACGAAGACTTCGCGTTAGGATATCTTTTCTCCGTGTATAAATAAATTCACATTAATTTGCGAATGAAATTACGTTTGTATCGCGATACGCGCGATCCATCTATTCTGTAAATTGAAGTAGAGCTATATATATGGCTACAGAAAAGATATCGTTCTTTAATCTTGTGAGTGGGTAATTTAGATATGCAAGTTGGTAGGTGAAGAGCTCCAAAGATATTTCAATTTTATATTATATTTTTTACTAGTATATATTATGTTACAGTTAAATTTACATTAGTTATATTCTTATAAGATAGATGAATATAAAAATAATCAACTAAGACTTCTGACATTTGGACAATACTTTTTATTTTTATTTTTCAGAACAAGACTTTCAAGAAAACTATATTGGAGATCTATAGTCACACTCAGAGAAAAGTTTCTTTGATTTGAATATCATTTTTTGGAATCAAGTAAATTTTTATTTTCCTTAAAGATATTTTCCCTTTAACTAAGAAAAAAATCAATGAAGGAAATGATTTCTTCAATTTAAACATATTATAATTTTTCTCTGGGTGCATTTTACTTAAAGGTTAAATTTTATACTCGGCTGAAGAATTAATTTTAAGAATTCTATTGTTTTTTCTAAATTATCAAACTGTATGAAGTAAATGTAAAATTAGGTCGCGTGTGTAACCTTTTCAACTGTGAAACGGCACATGGCATCGTTTGTATCGGTCCCTTTGGACTATCTTGATTTCGTGTATAATCGGAATTAATTGACAATTTGCCGCTCGAGGGACTACGAATAGCCGGATTGTCGACCGGGAATTTTGTTTCGCACGTGGCCTCCCGAAATGGTCTTCGCCCGGAAGTTTTAATGAGTCGCATTCACGACAATCGCGAGTGTGCAGTTTGGTTAACGGCACGCGTGTGCCCCTTTATGATAATAGAACGAAAGAGTCACTCGTGTTCTTCGAGCCATTTGCCGATAAACGGCAAATATCGTGCATACATTAATTCGCACTCGTGCCATTATCCTCTCGTATTGCAAGTGATTTTCAAGTGCAACGCTACCGCGTGAGTATTTGCCTGCGTATTTGCTGAATTTAAACAAGGCACATAGTTGATGCTTTCAAGTTTCACGCGCGATTCGTGGGTGGATGAGATATGTTGATACACGTATCTAGTGGCTTCCGTGCGAGATATTCCTGTTTACCCAATCTGCTACTGTGTACATACGCAAGATGGATGTATCGTGCATGTAGATCTTGTTGGATTTTGTCTGGCATTAATCGAAAAAGGAGAGCTTATTACTTGTATTTCTCAGGTTCTCTCTAAAAATATTGCTGTGAATTTAACACCATGGGTTTGGATATAAATCAGCGGTTTTAAATCTACACCAGTTGATTTAAAATTAATATCAACGTGGTGCACTCGGAGAAAAAAGTCGTATCGGTAACTATAAATTTGTAATGAAATAGCGCCTTAACTATATTCATATTAATAAATTCTAATAAAAATATTAGATTAAGCGAACTAAGAAAATATAGTAACATTAATCATATAATAAATTACAAATAGTTAATATTACTATATTTTCTTTAGTTCACTTAATTTACTTATTGTTCTTATTAAAAAGCTTTGTAATGCATAGTTACAAATTTCTGTATGTATTTCTTATTTATTTTTGTCTTCCAAATTCGAAACCTGCATCTTTTGTAAGCTGAGTGGTTTTCTTTTTGGAAGAAACTGAATTCCGTTACGTCCCTCTGGTGACAATGCCATGCACTGCTCGTGCTGAGCAACTTTAGAGAATAGGTTTTTAATGTATTCCTTAAAGTTAGCTCAACAATGATTAATTTGTTACATGATATAGTATTTTATTAAAAACAAAAGTTTTTATCTAAACTAGAAACATGTAATTGTTATATCCATTTGCATAAAGTCCAAGTCACTATTTCACTACCAATTAATAGTATGCATAAAATTTGTTACCGTGACTACATTTTTATAACATTCAGTATTACTTCAGTTTCTATTACTTTGTAAAACTAGTTACAGGTGCTTCAATTGCAAAAGTTGCCAAATTTATAGTTGCCAGAACTATTTCGTTTTCTCTCAGTGTGAAAATTATGTAGATCCCGCATGGTGTTAAATCCACATCGATATTTTTCAAAGGGTTCGATCTATCCTCTCCTAAATAACTCGTTCGCGCGAAACGGTTATCAGAGAAAAAAAAAAGCTGAAAAATCCATGAGACTCGGGGAAAGTGCAGCGCAAACATATACGATACGTCGCAATTAGCGTGGAACATGCGGTGAAAATGCAGCGCTGTTTGTATCCGCGTCCATTTAAGTCGCTCTCAAGGCGTTCTTACGTCGTAACGGAACACCGATCACTCCGCTCCGCTCCAGGGATCAGCTCGCTCGCGCGGGTTAATGAGCTCCTCTCTGTGCGTACAGCATGGTCGAGTGACGTTTCCACTCGGCTTCGTGCTTCCGAGATACCGATACGCCCACGTGCCAACATCAAGTCCCACGTATCCAAAGTACGTGCGTAGGTACTCCAGTCGCGGCTGCTACGGGTAACGTAATCACGAGGCAGCGGTGAACAGCTGCAGCATCGCGTTGGCGCACGCGGCATTAGAAAGGCGGCCGCGACTGGGAGATGTCACAAGGTAAACCGCATAACATAACTGGGATACACAGGGAGTTATTGTGCATGTCTACTATCTGCGCGATTGGTGGGCAAAATACGGTTTACTGGCCGGCGGCTGAAACCGAGCGTGCTCTCGAGCGTCCTTGAGAACATTTCTCCCCCGTTGTTGTTCGTCACTTTCATACCGTACTCTTTTAAAAACCGCAAAGCTTTTCGCCACGATTTATTTTCAACCGCGAGACTACGTCTCGTACGAGATTGTCCCTGTCTGGGATTTTCGAATTTCGAGAGTCAAAACGAATTTGGCCGACGTGGTGAATTCATTACGTGAGTCTTGGCGATTCGGGCATGTTATTTATGCGTGCGTTAAGCGTGCCTCGACCCGCCGCGTCGAGGCTCAGCGGCGAACAGCCTCCGTTGGTCGATAAAGAGAGGAGGGACGAAAGAGTGCGAGAGACTGCGATCGATCAGATACATCGAGAGAAAAAGAGAGGAAGGGAGAGAGAGAGGATGAGAGTGAGAGACTGGTATAAGCGGGGCGAGGTAAACATAAGATTACAATTTATATGAGCGGCCTCCGGACCGCATGGTTATTCACTCGCGACTTTTTATTTATGCCGCTGTCCTCCCATCTCCTCTCACCCCGCGTGAAACGCATCCGCGTATCGCCGATCCGAGCCGTGCAACGGGCGATAATAATTTTTCATTACACCAGGTCAGACGAGAGAGCCGCGGTCGCCGATCAATTCTCGGAGATTCGTATTTTAATTGGAATCTGGGGGATTTCACCGCGCACAAAATTAATGAAGCAGAAATCACGTCTGTACTATGACGATGCTATGTCGGACGATGTGAAAATCGTCCGATTAATCCGCGTTACAGTTACAGAAAGAACTATTTTGCTGGATACAAATTTGAAAATAATTTTGCTGGATCGTAGAAACGAAGGACGAACAGTATGCTGCAAAGTTTATATTTTAGCAACTACACTATTAAATTCATAATTTTAAACTGTATCCAATTTGAGTTCTTTTCAATCTAGATCGCCATTGTGCTTATATGATGTTAATTTAACTAAAACAATGAAGATAAGGTCGGTCGTTCTATCTTCAGATAAACTATGTGGTAATTTACCTATTAGATAAACAAAAGATTGAATGCATCTCTTATGCTTTTACTCTTTTGTTTATCTAATAGGTAAATTACCATACATAAACAAGAGAGCATAGATAAACAAAAGAATAAGAGCGTAAGAGAGTAAGGGGATGAGACAGTAAGCTGAAGTTTATCGAAAAATGGGACAATCCCTTCTTAAACAATTTACCTCTAGAAAATATATAAAAGACTCAAATTTAGTTTATTATTTATTAAATGCATACGTTAATATGAACGTTGTTTATTTTGAAACTAACCACAGAAATGTATTGACATTCACATTTTGACACAACATGTAAAAGTTAAAAATAACAAAATGTTATTTAACTCGAGGGGTTGGAGTTACTATTGTTATATTATCCTTTGATATCTAATAGTGCAGTTTAAATTTTCAACAAAATATTATTTTGATGGTCTAACAAAATCATTTTCAAATGTATATTCAGCAAGATTCTAGAATCGTTTCGGTCGATGAGATTCTATCGCAAACGGTCGATTGCGTAGACGTAAAGCGATGTAGAACTGGAAGGCAACAAGGACGAGTGAGAGCATTTGTGGATCGTCTGGCGACCCTTTAATAGGAATTTATGCCAACATTCTCCTGACCTTAATTGCCGCCAGCCTGATCAATTGGCGCCAAATCGTTCTTTGTTATAACTTCGTAGGACATAGATCAAACGCTAGCGCGAAGAGATCTCTGTTTAGAATAATCGACATTAATTAAGATACAGCGATCGTTACGTCAAATGCGCCGAAGAGAACTCTTGGTATTCCAATACGAATATTTTACATATGGAAAATTATACGTTCGCGATGCTGTACGTCGAAGGTAAACGTCAGTAATACGCGAAGCGATATGCGAAGCCATTGAATATTCATATGAAGTGCATTCGCCACTTCGATACTTTCTCATAACGTCACGCATAAATACTGTTAACAGTGCTACATCTGGAGCGAGGTGAGCGTGGATATCCACCTCGGCAAGGTGTCTGTTTCCAAGATACTCGAATCGAAGATTGAAAATAAACGCGTATATATATCCTCTCGCATAATTTCATTGGAATAAATAAACTTGTTACTTTTCTTGATATTATGTTTGTGCGAAGTTAATGAGAATACAGGAAAGCGTTTTATCTCGAATGAAATGTTTATACGATTCTCATAGAATACAGTAAATTCGAAAGGTGTTTGACCTACGCCAAGAAGACGCCAAGAAGACGCTACAAGTTGTCGCGATAATTTATCATTTCGCCATTAAACACATTTCGCTGACTCTTACGTCGGGATATTTTCTCCATAAATATATATTATACTTCGCGGTGCTGGACACTAAAAGTTGGCAACGACACCCGAAATCGATTACCGGCGTTCAGCTATAAATATTTAACATCGGCGGAAAGACGCGCGAGGAAATCTAATGAAAGGCTGGAAACTCCGACGCGAACTGGGAACAACAGTAGGCCTTATTGTCATTCGAAGTGCATTCACGACCGGTGATTGCCCTTGGCTGTTGGTACGGAAAGACGTCGCGCTCCGTCGACGAAACGTTTTAATGGCTCTCTCGGCAGTGAAGAAATAATTGTCCGGGTCACTTCTCGGTGTCGTTAAACTTGTTAAATCAGGGGTCAGTACATTGCACAGTCACACGCATACGTACACGTGGACACGCCGATGCGCATTCATCGTGTGCGTGCCACTTTCTTTAAGAGATCATACCGCGCCACTTTCACGATGCAAAAAAAGCTTCGATCGCCACGGAAGCGATTCGGGCAATTTTAACGCGAAAATTGAGCCTGGGGTAATTGCGGTGTTATTTCCTCACGTCGATAAAATTGTGGCAGAGAAGGTACGTTTCTTCGAGAAGGATGCGGTCGATGTTATACATTGATATACAATATATGGGGGATCTCTGAAAAGGTTTGCGTAAAAAGCTAAACTTTCTTTTGAGTTCGGAGATGTGCCTCTTAAAAATTAATTGAATATGCTCTCTCCGCATTCTTCTGAAAATTTCAACATTTACTCTCGATACGCATCGTTTGGTCAGTTTCATTTTTTTGTTGAAGTTTTATGCTGAAATTATGGCGAATATCCTTCTTCTTGAGAAACCGAATGTTATGTACCTCAGGGTTTGTAAACTCCATTCATTAAACGTATACCAGCGTTAGTAGCGCCATCTATTATAGATCGAGGGACCGCAGAATGGAACTTTGTAGCCAAAAAGTCAATACGGCGTCTTACGTGGCGTAAACCAGTGTAAACAGCCGTGTTGAGCCCGTTGAGTTGCATTGAACCGTGTTGAGCTTGGTTAAACCAACAAATTCGTGGCCTCACATAGAATAATATGGATGCAATCGGGCATAATAACGAATTTGATTAGACGCACGTAGTGATGAATATAGAAACGGATTAAACCTACTTACGCTCTTACACGGTTTAACCAGACTCAACACGACTCAACGCAGCTCAACGGGCTCAACACGACTGTTTACACTGGTTTACGCCACGTAAGACGCCATATTGACTTTTTGTACTACGAAGTTCCATTCTGCGGTCCTTCTACAGTAGATGGCGCTACTAACGCTGGTATACGTTTTATGAATGGAGTTTACAGATCCTGAGGTACTTTAAAAAATCGAGTCACTGCAACGTGGGCAGATAAATTCGGGAGTTCGAGTTTAAATGTCGGCGTTATTAAATTTTTATAACGCGTTTCGACAAACTCGTATGTAAAGAAAAATCCTTTCGTCTGTTTCAGAAACTGCCGTCTTTTTTCAACAGCAAGCCGACGCGAGTGGACAAGACGGATAACAATAATGCGAACAATTCTAACAGCACGAGCAACAACATCCACAATATGCCGCTGCATGAACCCATCAGCGCAACTTCCCCCGAAGTATACGGTACGTGAGAACTCTATGATTACGTGAAAATCGCGATACCATGTACGGCGCAAGTGTGGGGAAACGTGCTGGTCGTGCCGAGCTATCATTTAATACACCGTCGAATTGCGTATTTAAGACGCCGCGGATACGCATTTGAGCATACGGAACGCGCTGTTACGTTGACGTGAATTGCAGGCAATATAGGATTACGGCATATATGAGAGATGTTATTCATACTTCTGGGAAAAGCGGTTCTCGGTTTACTTGGCGAACAAATAAGTACAGCTTTATACGGTTTAATAGAAATTGAGCATATTATTTAACAAAAAAACGAACGAGGAGCAATGCAAGATACAGCGTCGCAAAAATGCAGAATTACCTTTATTACTAACTCAAAAGAATGCGTTTCGAAAGTATATTCCATACTTTGTCTTCATCAGTTATTATATTTATATTACAGCTTTTTAGTTTATAATTTAAAGTAACTGATGAGAAAACTAAGTATGGGTCGAAACGTATTGTTTTGATTTAATAGTATTAAAAGTAATTATACATTTTTATGATATTACATCTTGTATTGCTCCTTTTCAAATCATTCTTTTTAAACTTTGCTTTGCAAATTAGGAGGCTGTAAATATTACTTATCCGAAATTGAGCGTTTTCTGTAGCCGAAATTAATCAGAAAGTCTGTTTTCTGTGGCTGAACCAGTGTACACTTTTGGAACTTAAAGTGAAATAGGTATATATTTGATATTTGTCGAAAGCGAGAAAGAGACTTCTAGTGCAGTCCAGTGCAGGAATAGAAAACAGACCAAAGGATAGCTCTATACCAGGCCTGTCCAATTTGAGCTCCGGAGCCAAAACGCAAAGCCATCGACGCAAAAAAAAATCAATGTAAGATTTTAGAAACTATAAAGTATTGATAAGCGCCACTCAGATGCGTATATCAACACTTTACAGTCCTCGAAATCTTATCCACATTGAATTTTTTGCGTCGATGGCTTTGCGTTTTGGCTCCAGAGCTCAAATTGGACAAGCCTACTCTATACGATATACCGTTGGCAAAGACGTTCCGCTGGTAGCGAAAAAAGAATTTATGAATCGTCGGAGACTTACGTAACTCTCGCGGACTCCCTGAAGTACGCAGCCGGCCTCATGTGTTTTTTCTTCGTGGAAAAAATAGCTGGGAGACTACCCATGACGCCCCAGGAGGCGGTGAAATATTACGGCTCCAGACTGACGGAATTCGAGCGTGCCGAGATCGAGAAGTACTCGGAGATTTGGTACCTGGGTCTGTCGGCCCACAAAATCCACGGCGAGGAGGTCTCCTCCCAGAACGGCGGTTACGACGATGAAAACGGCAGTTACAACAAAGTCCTGCACGATCATATCTCTTATAGGTGAGCACCCGTTTGTCCTCTTTTGTCAAACCTCAACGCACAACTTTCCCTCTTCTATCCTAATTGTTATCGCCGCTCGCACTCGATGTTTATTTCGCCGAGTATACTGGCTAGACCGCATTGCTAGCAATGGAATCTCGCAATTGCGCGCACTTGCATTCTATAATGTGTCGCGTTACTCTCGAGAGGAGAAATTGCGGTTGATAGCCGTGCGTATAGTTGTATATATCTAAACATGCACAAATTGTAATAAATCGCAAAAATATAAGTAAAAATACTCGTCGACGAATTTTCTCCTCGCGTGAACGATCTACACTTACACGATTAAACGGGATCAGCAATCATACAAAGCGCGCTCTTCTCGCCTTTTTTACATCCTCGCTTGTCCACGTTGTTTACTCGTACGTGTGTAAAGTATTGAAAACTTGTGTGCACTCAGATATGAGATCCTGGAGGTGATCGGCAAGGGAAGTTTCGGTCAGGTGATCCGAGCGCTGGATCACAAAACGGGACAGCATATCGCCATCAAGATTATCAGGTACGTGGAAACGGTACACTCATCTCGCGCGATGACTCAGATCGTGAGCTACGATCTGGAAAAAAAAAAAATTACACGGCCGCGTCCGCAATGAATAATGTCCGATATATCTGGCATTTTTTCCGAACGTGTCCGCTTTCCGAGCGCATCGCGTCATTTTTTTGTATTTAAACAGCGCGGCTTTCACTTGTTCTTTGCAGAAACAAGAAGAGATTCCATCACCAGGCTCTCATCGAAGTGAGAATCTTGGAACATCTCAGAAAGAAGGATTTAGAGATGAACTCGCAGCACAATGTGATACACATGCTAGAATATTTTTACTTCAGGAATCATCTGTGCATCAGTTTCGAATTAATGAGGTGAGCAATCAAGTGAGATAAAAACAGAGCCGGAGTCCCACCTACGAGAATTTATTAAACGAACAAATCAAATTTACATTACAGCTTGAACTTGTACGAGCTAATAAAAAAGAATAATTATCAAGGATTCAGCCTGAGCCTGATCCGTCGTTTCGCCAACTCTCTAATTAGTTGCCTGAGACTGCTCTACCGAGAGAACATCATTCACTGCGACTTGAAACCGGTGGGTAACATCAAAAAGAGCTCGCACAGTCATCTTTTATTCTCGTTAATTCAGAGTGCCGTATCTCATATACATTGTCTCATTGTTACAGGAAAATGTGCTGTTGAAACAACGGGGGAGCAGCTCGATTAAAGTCATCGATTTTGGCTCGTCGTGTTATAGCCACCAACGCGTTTACACGTACATACAGTCGAGGTTCTACAGGAGTCCGGAAGTGATTCTCGGTCTTACCTACGGTCCACCGATCGATATGTGGAGTCTGGGCTGTATCTTAGCCGAGCTGTACACAGGGTATCCGCTGTTTCCGGGCGAGGATGAGATAGAGCAACTTGCCTGTATAATGGAGGTCCTCGGTCTGCCACCGGAGCACATTATCAATCATGCCTCTCGTCGCAGACTCTTCTTCGGTAAGTTATTAATATCCGCGAGTACTGGAAACTCTGGGAGTACCGCAAAAGAGTCCCTACTAAAGATAGAAGAGGGCGTGCCGCGCATAATACTCAAAGAACCGGGTTTAAAATAATTGCAGATCAGAAGGGAAGTCCGCGATGCGTGACAAACAGCAAGGGCAAGAAGAGATGGGCAGGTAGCAAGAACCTCTCAATGGCGCTTCGGTGCTCCGACATGCTCTTCGTAAACTTCGTTAGCAGATGCCTCGAGTAAGTTCCTTACAATATGCTGTATTATATTTTGGCGTGGATTTATTATTCGAAAATTCTATTATGCGTCGATGAAATCGATTTATGTCTTTGAAAATTCAAAGTTTTTACTTGATGAATAATTTTATGGAAACCCAGGAGGTGGAAGGATTTTCATAATATTTAACCTTTCGTTGCAATGTGAAATTTTTACCCTTTGTTCGTAATTTGGATTTTCGAATTTTAATATAGATTTTTGCATTGCTCCGGACTGTATAAGAATCTGAAAAATTCTTAAATACTTGTGAAAGCTTTAACAATAAATGTTTACTATCAGAAGGATTGTATTTTATTTATTTTTTCTAAATTTAAATTTATCTATCAGAATTCATAATAAAAAAATCTATGTCTTTAAAGTCCAAAATTGCTGACGGAGGGTTACTAATAGAGAGGGCTGCTCCACAAAGCAGTTTTTTATCTTGAATCTTATTCCCTATTTGTGAATTTCATATTAAATAATTGATACTATCAGGTGGGATCCAAAGAAGCGTATGACCCCCGACGAGGCGATGCGTCACGAGTGGTTGACTTCGTCATCGTCTTCGCACATGAGCTCCTCTTCATCGGCGATAACTTCATCGACAGTGAACGCGAGCGCGAATACGACGACAACGAGCGTCGAGACGCCGCGGGAATCCGCACACGCTCCACAGACAGTGAGCGTGACTGTGAGCGCACCGCGACAACGGGCAACGACGATGGAGGACCCACCGTACACGATGTACCGATTATATAAAGGTCGCAAGTATGTGCAGAAGGTCTCTACAGGTACCGACAGCACCGACAATGGTGGTGGCTTGATGGTGAAGAGCAAGCTGAACGGCAGTGCGAGCAGTCACGCCCTGGCGAGCAGCACGCAGACAGCGACGTCGAGGCACGCATCAACCGGCGACATCGTTGCGAGTCTAGATCCGAATCTCGACGACTCAGGCACGTTCCTGCCGCCGATATTGTGAAGTCGGGTTTGTGCCAGCCATTTCTAAACGGGCTATTCGCGTATCGACGCGATCTGCAGACTCGCTCTTTGCACTTTGATGCGTAGATGTGTATCACTCGACATACGTCAAGAGCGAGTAACAATTAATAAAAGGCACGTATAGAACTGGCTGGCCGGTCCGACATTACCGTTTCTCGATGCCAAACGGCTAATTAATTAAACGCAGAGTCGCTAGTCTCGGCATGTATCGAGCTATGAGGCCAAAATGACGATCTGACGGGAGAAGAGCGCGTAGGCATGACGAGCAATATAGCAATCGCGTGATCGATTCGCACTCCCGGGGACTCTGGCGATCTAATATCACTCAGGTAATCGTAAACGAATTCGCGCGCGCGCGCATTATCGTAGTTATTCGCGGAAAATATAGACCTGTTGCCTACGATGAGAATATTAGCAATCGTTAGTGTATACCAATCACATTTCGACATGGACCATCGTACCTATTTGGTTCGAATGTTATTTATCTCACGCCTATATGAAGTTCACGATTAACAGATGACGACATCTCGGCCGTAGGTATAAAAAAAAATTACAATTGAAAGTTCGAATAGAATGCGTAGTTTGCCTTGCTGTCGATAAACTGTGAGACAGGCGATTCATCGTCGACGTTGCATTTTCGACAGTAAAAAAAAGCTCGCACATGTGAATGCAATCGGAAAATATGACGTACAGAGTAGCATCATATTTTAGATAACTACGCGAGTGCAAGCGGCGCGATATCCGTATCGTGGCAACGACGTACGATAGAGAAGCGAGGAGCTTAAGCGAAGCACATCATGATCAAACAACGATTCGTCCGACATTAGTATAACGTCGGAGATTACCATCGAATTACGGTCGCGCCGAGAAGACCTGAGTCGTTTGAGACCTGTGTCGCTAACACAGGGTTGCGCGATTAATAACGAAGCATCAAGGCGAAGAGTAACATTAATACATGAAGCGTGCCCCAATTTAACGAGGCCTGAGTAGTCTTATTGTGATATTAAACTACCACTGTCTTACTTAGATCTCTCTGATATTAAGAAGTAACGATCGCTAATATAATAATTTCAATTTACTATTAATCATTATTTTCTTATTATCTGTAATAATCGCTATATCGCTACTATTACCGCAAAGATATAGCGGCATATAAGTAACGAGGATTATCATCGATATAATGACAGAGTTAACACTACTTATATACGTAGGATGTACAGATTTTAATTACGCGTTTTTGAAGTCCCGGAACAGCAGCAACATGCTGGTCCGCTTACTATGGATACGTAAAAAAAAAAAGAAACAATCCGATAATTTTCGGTCATTTTCAATGAATTTTTAGTGATTCCTTATTACACCGCTCTTCTGTTATCATTAATTGTCTGCGCGACGTAACGCATGTTTTATTACGTCGAAATTGATTAATTTTGATTAACGCCCCGTGAGATTCCTCTCCGCCTTCACAGTACTATCTATTTACACATTGTTCATAATTTCCTGGCATTAATTAGTAATTTATTTAATTTTGACACGCCCTTTCGGAACCATCACGAGCATTTCGCGATATGCAGAGGATTTGACAAAAAACAAACCTATTGTATAGTATTATAATGTTAGGCTACACTTTTAGACTTGGTAATTGTTCGATGTGCCCGTACCCATTCTAAAGTTTCGCAAGACACGAGCTCGTAATAATTACATCATTATGACGTTAGAAACGTGAGACGCGTCACGCTCCACCGTTTACTGCTTTCGAGCTTCCACCACGGAACATTATATCTTCCGTTTTTGCATGCTTCTCTAATTCTTAAAGGTCCTATTATATATGTACGAAACCATCGGAGGCCCTACTAAAACTGTAATCTGTGTTTCATTGTCACGGCCGAAAATTGGAGCAGATATGTGAGAATACTCGCAAATTATGAATCGCGTCACAAGAGACTGAAATGAATCATTATTTTATATTGCTAACGGAAACATGGCGAAATTGTTCCTAATGTTCGTTCTGCAAATCGATATGTCGCCTTACTTTTATTACACTTTTAGTAAACTTGTCGAGTTCTTTTGTGAAGCATACACTGTTTGATTTTCGCGGAAAATTATCAAACGTCTCACGATAATCGAAACGAATAATAAACTTGCCGTCACACAAACGGTCTCACTTTAACCCAAGAATTTTTAGGACAATTAATATCGTACCAATCGTAGTAGTATCGCGCGACATAATCGGTGAATGGCCAATAAACGCGAGCGGATGTATATTATAATATTAAGAATTACATATATAAATATATTATTCGTATGCGGCGAATCTGCCCGAACGAACGACTGACGAAGTAGCGCATATTATATGATATATGATACATGATTCTTACAACTTGTGGCGGGTTTGTAGCAGTCACTCTCGAGTAATCAACGTCAACGTAGTAATGACGATTATCACGAAGTCTCGGGTAAGCATTTCGTTCGATTACTTCAAACGAAAAAAAAAAAGAAGAGAAAAAGAAAATTTGACGAAGATAATGTCTATGAGGCGACGATTTCTAAGGAACGAGAGATATATCAAATTCTGTATAAAATAAAAACGTGATTGTGTATGTACGTGTATGTGCGTGTATGCGGGCGTGCTTGTGAGAAAGATTTATCTCTCGGAGAGAACAAAAAAATGAGAAAGAGAAAATGTGGCGTATGGTTATGTGCACACATATATCTATTGCATAAATATATAATACCATTATACACATGAGATGCGGTAATGCGCAAGGGCAAAACGAGTTAAGTCTAGGATACGATAGAGGACAATTAGAAGAAGTGCGTTCACAAAGAACACGCGCGACTACGGAATCCCTGCCCCGCCACCTCTAAAAAAAAAAAGAAAATACAAAACACCGTTCAATTGTACAGTCTTAAGTTTTTAGTTGTGTTCACTATTGTATACAGCGGGATCAAATTATATTATCTGTATAAACGGGACGGTTGTATAATCTATGTGACGTGCATCATCACTTATACAGACCAACATATGCACACTCGAAACGCGTGTGACGCGCGTACATCTAAAGAAACATACGAGAAGCATGTTCGTACTGCGAAAAATAAACGCTAGTGATCGGTTTAGTTGGCGTCGGTTACCTCGACTTAAACCGGGTCCTTGTCTTCTGGAAAGGACAGAGGGATCACTTACGAATTAAAAACCCGATATCGTCAAAGCTGGGACTAAAAAAAAAGAGGCAGGGCATGTATTGTTTCAACACCATCCGGGAAACAGCGAAAATCCGCGAAAATCCGCGAAAATCCATGTCCTTCGGCTGAAAACTATTCTACTTCGCACCTGGTCAATTCATCGTACGCCGCGATTTCTCCATACGGCGCGTACGGAAAAGGGAGACAGTCGCTTTTTCTAGTCCAGGATGTAACGAACGTGCTCCGAACACGTACACACACATCTCACTTGAACGCGATGGAGAGAAAAAAAAAAAGAGAGAAAGAAAGAGAAGAGTTCCCTCTGGCTTCAACGAAGGAATGCTCCGCGCGGCGTATATCCGTTAAGTCAGTGTGCAACTAATTAACGAATTTTAACGACGCGATTAGACATTATCGAATTAAATTAAGTATAATGCGTGTGCGTGTGTGACCCTTCTCGCCTTCCCGCAAATGGATAAACGCGTTCGATGAAGAGGCCCCTGCGAGGTGTTTATTGCGAAGAATCATCGTTGCGATGGCCGAGCCTCATAGATCATCCTTGTAGGACAATCATAGAGTTACGCGTTTGTATTATTACGCGCTAGTAAGTTTTCATTAGATGATAGAGACGCGAGTGACGAGGGATTATCTCTCGTTTGAGAAGCTCGCTAATGCATAAAATGATCCCGTGGGCGTGACGGAGGATCGTTTAGATTATTAAACGATGGCCACGCACGCGCTTCGCTCTTCTAAGCCCTAAGAGGAGCTCTCGGTACGCGAATCCGCACGGAAGAGAGAATATTTCGCAAACACGGAGAAAAGTGCAGGAAGAAACGATTCTGATAAACATGTGGGAGCGAGGGTTTATAGAATGATTTGTAATCTGGTCGATCTGGCGTTCAATTGCGGATGCTTGTTATAAACGTGTAAGTGCGAGTTCGTCAATTTCTGCCCAGACTTAACTATAGCAAACGAGAGAATTGCTAATAAATGATTATTATAACGACAGTACATATATATATATACTATATATATAGATATATATATAATATATATATATATATTATATATACTGATACGATACTGAAGCATCATCATCTTTTGTATCATTTGTTCGTTTGTTTTTATCTTACTGCGTTTGTCTTTCATTAATAATGCAATACCAAGATCACTCGGTCTCGACTCGGTATCTTGTGTGTAAATATATAACTAATAAAAAAATATGTATACAAATGCAACGAGAAAGTACGTATTCTTGACGCGCGCGCGCGCGTATCCTCCTTACATGAATTCCTTTTCTCCTCCATATTCGATGGTATTAAATACCAAATGTCTGCGATTTAAATAGTTTATTTTTAACATACTCGTATTAAATACACCATATGTATAAGATAAAACGCAATATGAGAGCATATCGATGAGTAAAAGATGTGTCGATATTCAGAACCATTATTTATTGATAAACGACGAATATTTCGCTGCTAATTTTAATTAGTGAGAGAATGATGAGAGTTCTGAATACAACACAGACTACAAAGTTAAAACGCTAAACGTGAGTAAAGAACAAAAAAGATTGAATAAGTAACGAACCTTTTTTTTTTTAAAGAAAAAAAAGGATAATGTTTTAGACAGACAGAAGGCACAGGATGATTTAACATTACATGTACTGCTTTTTGATATATGCATTCGTACTGAATCTGAATTCGTCTTCTAACGACAGATGGATGCTACACACATATTCTTCTAATGAAAATATAAGATGACACTGGTTTAAATAACTGTCGGAGATCGTTGCATGCACGACAATATAGATAGACATACATGAATACCACAGCATATATGTAATCTCAAAGTAAGTCTCCCAACGCTTTTGTTTTGATGCTACCTTCGCCTTTCTCCTTTTTGAGTTTTTCTCTTCTCCTTTTTCTCTTCTTTTAATTGCTTTTGCTTCTCTCTAAAATATAAAATTATTTTAAGTTTCGTATATTTATCACATATTCAATGCTTTTAAATTCATATCAGACTGCAAATGGAAGATTGAGGATCGCAAATCAAAGATTAGAATTTAACTAAATAATTTTAATTTAATCTATTTTTAAATAAATTGTAATAACAAGGCTGAGGAGCCAAGCCAATTGTTAATGCTTACATGTGTATTTACAAAAGTAAAAAAAAATAATAAAGTTGACGTTTATTAATATTAAAAATTAAACATACGTTTCAACCTTTTTACATCAGGTCATCTTCAGTATTACAAAATAAAGAATACATTGCGTTTGACAAAAAAATTGATGTACTATTGATAGGGTGGATATTAGAACGCATTTTCCGTTAAACGATTGCGTATGTAATTTTAATTTATTTTGTAACACTGAAGATGACCTGATGTAAAAAGGTCGAAACGTATGTTTAATTTTTAATATTAATAAATGTCAACTTTATCATTCTTATTTTTACTTTTGTAAATACACGTGTAAGCATTAACAACTGGCTTAGCCCTTAGCCTTGTTATTACAATTTATTTGAATTTATTCGTTGGAGCGTATATCGAAATTCAAGTTTGAAATTTAATTTATTTGTTCTAATCTAATCTAATTTGGTCGAATTTAGAAACCCTGTAACAAAGTCGGGTCACAAATGATTTTGTCAGTACCCTATGAGAGAAAAAGATATATATATATCCCGTTTCTCTGTCAATATAGATGAACCTGAATCTTAGTTTAATTTACTTTTTATCTTTCTAATGTTCGTTTCTATCAGTGTAGTTTAATTTTAATCTTGATTCAACAAACTACATCTTTTTCTAGTTTTAAGAATCAAATATATGAAGAGTAAGTTGAACGGAGATTAAAGTTTCTACATTGGTAGAAATGGGTATAATTCTGAGAATTAGAAAAGGATAAAGAGTAAATTAAGTTTAATCTACATAGAAATAGATATTATCTAGTTGAATTCTGATATCCAATTCACAATATAGTTCGAGAGCTTCTACCTGTCTTCTTTGTCCTTTTCCTTCTTCTTCTGACTCTCCAGCTTGGCTTTTTCTCTTTTTTCTCTTTCCTGCTGTATGATGGTAGCTGCATTCAAATTCTTTTCAATTCCACAGTCCCCACCACTTGCTCCATCCTCTTCTCCATCTCCTTCGCTATTGTCTTCATCAGACATTTGACTGTATTGTGCTAGTATAGCCTCCCGTATTCGTCTCTCTTCCTCTGTATAGCTCCTCTGGGTCGTTGTGGGTAGACTCTGCGACTCCAGCATTTTTGCCAGTCTGACATCAACGTCTTCCGTCGGTGCAAGTGCTGTGGCAACTTCCTCAGTTGGCAACCACTCTGCCCACGCGCTTAAGATTTCTGCTACATGTTTGCTGATATTATCCTCCTGCAAAGGAAGAATCAAAACTCTATATCGCACTCTCTAAACTTTTTAAAATAAAATCTTACTTTAACAGTAAAAAGTTCATTCTTAAAAGTTCCAAAGCATAAGAAGCATCATGTAATTTCGCGCAAGGATAAAAATGTATGTTCCTGGCGCGTTGAAGCGAATTAAAAACTGCGAGAATTTAAAAAATTCATAAAAAAAATCGATATATGGAGTCAACGTCAGCTTCAGTAACTCTTATCTTTGATCCCTGATGGGTCTATCTGTGCTCTCCCGGTGAACGAAAACGACAGACAGTTACACCGCGGAATGAATCGAGCGGGATTCGCGCGCGCGCAGGCAAGACTTGCTGGAGGAGAGCGTACGGGAGACGAAGACACGTACTTTCGGAGCACGAGTGACGAGCTTGCGGCTATTTCCGACCGGCTGACGACCGCGGCGTGTTCTAACCTCAACGTGAGCAGCTTATCACCCACTCACCGTTATGCCCGCGAGTATGCTCTCGAGCGCCTCGGTCTTCTCGTCCTCGGTTTCATCACCTTCGAGGATGCCTTTGATGTACGTGCCAAAGACACCCTCGTCCGTGTTGAGCGCCTGCAGCTTCTTGCTGAGCCAGGCGTCGAAGGAGCTCGCCGTGACCGCCATCGTCGCTCGTGGCTCGCGCCAGCTCCGGCGCTCACGCGCTTTTAATTTCACCGGTCGCCTCTTCGCGCGCTCCGAGTTCCGACTAGCTCCGACTGTCGTAGGAAGAAAGGAAGGAAGGATGCCAGCGTCGCCTCGATGACGCCTGATCGTCCGAGCAGTCACATCTTTCGACACTGGACGCGACAAGCCGGTGAACGGGCCCGGTCATCTCCACGAAGGCGTGGACATCGTCGCATCGGAGCTCAGACTTTATCCGTTTCTATGGCACTGTCTCGCCGTGCGTAAATTAAACGTATATATCACGCGTGCTGTTACACACGACGTCGTGAATGCCGCACCGTTTCTGGAGCACATTTCCGGAGTGTGCGCACCTCGACGCTAAACGCATCGCAACTGCGCGCGCCTTCGTTGTGCCATAGGTCGGCGTCGTAGATTTTTTTCGTGTCAGAACGTGAAAGAGAATTTACAGTAGTTAAAGGCTTTAGAATTATAATTCGTATGTGATGTAGAATAGAAAAGAAAGACTGTATCAGCGACTTTTACCTAATTTTGATTAGCTTGAATATTATAATTTGTCGAATATAATATTTGTTATATCTCATCAATTTAGAATTAATTATTTTCTGTCGTTTGGCAGAAAACTTGGATTAAAATTGACTGCATTCAACAGAAAACATAGCTTTGCAACTGTTGTAAAATTCTTTGATTTATATATCTAGATTCAGTAAGGAATTAAGGACAAGAAAAATGTATTTTAAAAAATGAACTTATCAATTTGTATGAATAAGCTGATGGGTTTTAAAGATCATCGATCTGTTACTATTGAAAAGTATTATCAATTTTGTATTACAAAATTATTATCGTTATTAAGGACCTATTCAAATCAACTTGCGCAGCTGCAATAATGTATATGAACAGAAAAATTGACAAGTTAAAAAGGGTACGTGCCATGAAAACCCATACAAACCTCCAAGAGACATCCTAAAGATTTCCAAGAAGACTTTTTGCGTCAAAGGAACGTTCCTAGGACATCCTTTGGGTAAAGTGTGCTGCGAGAAGATGTTATAAAAAAAAAGAAATAAAAGCATGCCATATTGTTTATTTTCTCCATGCTAGATGCAAATTTATTATGCAAATCTATTATGCGGGATCTACAATAGAATTAAGTCGTAGAAAATTGCTAGATGCAAATTTATTATGCAAATCTATTATGCGGGATCTACAATAGAATTAAGTCGTAGAAAATTGACCAATCGTAGTCGATTATTCTTCTCATATTCGACTGTGATTGGTTAATTTTCTACGATTTAAGACTCTGCGACCGCTACGACTTCTATTGTAGACCCCGCATTATGTAAATCTCTGGCTATACCCTTTGAAGATGAAAAAAAAAGAAAAAGAATTAAATGATTCAATTTCAAAACTACCGCGTTCATCGTCAGATGATCGCGCTCGTGTGCCAACTTCACACCGATCGCAGCGACCCGCCGCGGCACGGTGCGGTAGTGACGGGTAGTGTTTCCTATTGCCTCTCAGATGTGTCGTTCCTTTCGTTGTCACGGACGTATTTAGCGTAAAATATGAACGTGATCGCGAAATCGACAACTCTCTCGCCGTTCCTGCGGGCGACGGCGACTGTCGTCTCGAATGGAGGGATGCCTGTGGCCGCGACCGGTAAAGTTACCAAACCGAAGATTACCGTTCCCCAACCCCTCAGGCGGAGACTCCAACAGACTACCTATCAGGATCTTATTACCGGACCTACGTACATAAGTTCGGGAGTCGCAGGTGCGTCCGCTTTATCAGCCTGTTCTACGCCACGAGCGTTCCGTGAATTCGTGTTCTTTTACAATAAATTACGCCGATATTCGCGTTATTCGTGATTATATAATCGACACTTCGCAGATCGCTGCGCTATCAGTTGAGCTTAGACCCCGTTGCACCAACGTGTTTTGGCTTTAAGCGAGACTTTTATCTGTCTTTATCCTTCTTCCTAAATAAATAAACACAGATATATTTAGATTTTACTTAAAACCCAAATTGGTGCAATTGAGCCTTAGGCTTATAAATCCAGACAACATGCATTATCTAGAAGACGTCTCTATGATATCTTTATGATGTCTTCTAGGCATGCATATTATCTGGAAAGTTGATCCAAAATAACTTCAACTGATGTTATAAATATAAATTTATAGATGAAAATCTATAGATCTTGATAGGTTTCCCCTCTATTCCCTCCTATTCAACCTGAAACAATAACATAAAATCATGCTTCGATATGTGCTACTAGTACTGGAATCTTTAGTTTATGTGTGTTATATCGAATCAATGTCAATTCAACGTCGAAAGCATCAAACCGACTTCGAATCGACGTTGATTCGATGTCGATTCTATTATCATTTCTAACTGGGATCTTAAAATGTCATAAGCCAATCAGATGGCTGTATTAGCATTTCACACACACACACACACAAGACGTTATTTAAATTAATCTTAAAATAAAAACGTACTGTGAATACTATCCACAATCTATTCTTTTCATGCCTGTTTCTATTAATGTAGTTTAATTTGAATCTTGGTTGAACTAACTCTTCATCTTTTTCTAGTTCTAAGAATTAGAAAACTATATAAAGTGTAAGTTGAACCGAGATTGAAGTTACTCTACATTAGTAGAAACAGGCATCAACTGAACTTTTTGCAGTTCATCTTTCTTTTTGTTTTTCACAGTGGAGAAAAAAAGAGAAAAAATGAACAGTGTATGTACATATACAGAAAGTTCAGCTAAACACAACAGATCTATAATCTGGATTTATGTTGTTGCAGTCAGCACGCAGGTACATCAGCGACGTTTGGCACATACCGACATTCAGTGGCCAGATTTCACCGATTATCGCCAATCTGAAGCACAAGACCCAAATGCAAAAACACAAAACTATGCGCCATCCCGAAAGGGTATCTCCTATCTTATCGCAGCTGGTAAGTACAAAGAAATTGTACTTGATACATTATAAATATGAACCGCAATCTAAAACGTCTTTGATTTTGTGCATCTAGGTGGTTCTGTGGCAGGAGTTTATGGCGCAAAAGTAATAGTGCACAACCTCGTTGGCATGATGAGCCCAACGGCTGATGTACTTGCCATGTCGAAAATCGAGATAAAACTTGACAGTATTCCTGAGGGCAAGAGCGCTATCTTCAAATGGCGTGGAAAGCCTCTGTTTGTACGACACAGGTAATTCAGGATAGTTGAAAATTTATTGCATAAAGCCAGTATCAAACTTTAGATTAAGATTGAGATTGGATTTGATCAATTGAAGCACAATTCATTAAATTTGATATTGGTTTTGTTTATTCTGATTGATTAAATTCCAATCCAATCTCAATCCCAGAGTGCTTTCCAGTAAAAGATGAGTGTAAGATTAATATTACATTTGTCGTACGACAAAATTCTTAAGTATATTAATTTACTGAAGGAGATTCTCAGATATCTCTATTCTATAGCTAATCAACAGGCTTAAAAAATTTGTCGTACGACAAATGTAATATCAGCCTAATAACGAATCATTATAAATTGTTATTTGACAATGTTAAACAGAGATGAAATGATTCATTCTGTTAAGCTTAGTACACAATTGAAAAGTACAGAAACAGAAAATAACAAATATCAACTTATTAGACAGTACTGTAGTATATATGATTTCTGATCGATTAAAATCTGTTATTACCTGTTAATATTGCCTGTGCTTTCCAATTGTTTCTCAGGTTTAACACATGTGTCATTTATGTTGCTTGCTGAAAAGCACCTCTAATTTGTAGTCAGGTTTAAGAAAAAAAATGTTTATGTTTAATGTAAGTATGATATTATATTCGTGGGAATTTATAGAGTTGCCTCAGAAATCGCAACGGAAAATAAAGTGAACGTTGCGAGTCTCCGCGATCCGGAAGAGGATAGCGCTCGCGCGAAGGATCCCAAGTGGCTGGTCATTATAGGCGTTTGCACGCACTTGGGATGTGTACCCATCGCTAATGCGGGAGATTTCGGCGGTTACTATTGCCCGTGCCACGGGTCTCACTACGACGCCAGCGGTAGGATTCGAAAAGGACCGGCCCCGCTAAACCTCGAAGTACCACCCTATGAGTTTACCGAAGGTGGTACAGTGCTCGTTGTTGGTTAATGACTATTTGCGTTATCTGTAGTCAAATAATAAAATAATTTATAATATAGAATACTCCGTGGGTATGTGTATTATCTTGTTATTATCGCGAAAAAAATCAGAGAAATATGTTTTGTATATTTCTTGAAATTTAAGGAAGAACCTTTATTTGAACATTGCAGAATTATTCAAACATTTCGAACGTAACAGCGTGACTGCTGTATCGGATTCAGAATAAACGTTAAGTGAAAAAAAATCTTTATGAAGCTTAATTGCTCAATTTCACTGGCATTTATAGAAATTCTTACAGAAATTTAAATACTTGGAAGGTAGTGATTAATTATTTGTTCTGAGTTAAGAGACGAGACGCGAGACGTATAACTAGTAGAATTCGCGGAGCTCATTGAACGGTTATCATCGATCGGAATACTGTGTGATGTATTCGAAATGCGATTGATTCGAATAATTTCTAAATTTAGAACTATCGCGCAGATAAATTTTTAAAATAATCTTTAGAATATCAATCAATAACAAACATCTTCAAAGAGGATTTTAGTATTGAAGTACTCGATTGAAGTGCTGTTGTTGCTTTCAAGACTCAAAAATAAATAATTAATCACTACCTTTCTGTATTAAATTAGCCAGTATTAATTCTTAGTACACACGATTGAATCATTCGTGTCCTGGACACTTCTTTTCTTTGAAAAACTAGGAGCATCAGGTAATTAGTTATTTATATACAATTTTAAAAAATATACAACCTTATAAATAAATTCTAAAGAGCATATACATAAGAATGTCTCTCTCACTCTATTTTTATATATTGTGTTAAAATAATGAAGATTAATTCGGGGCACAAATGACCCATCATGTGTAATAAAGGAAAATCATGTGTTGTAGTACTAAGAATTAAATTAAATATCTGTAAAGCGGCATATATACAATGAGTATTTAAAGCTTTAAATTAGCTTTAAACTTAAGCTTTAAATTCTAAACCATAAGAAATTGATCAATAATAGTTGATTCTTCTCATATTCGATTGTGATTGGTCAATTTCTTACGGCTTAAAGTTTAACACTTAAAAATCTCATTGTAGACATCGTTTAATGCCCACTTCTGTCAATGTTGTTTAATTTTAATCTTGATTCAACTATCTCTTCATCTTTTTGTAGTTTCAAAAATTGGAAAAAGATAAAGTGCCGAAATTAAAGTCTACATTGATAGAAATGGACATAAGGGATGTTTGCAATATACAACTTTCTAGAAAAACTTTCTAGAATTAATCAACCACGGGCACGAGACTCGCCGAATTCGCCACTTAGCTCACGTAATCTATGCGATACACATCCCTCTGCCTCGCGATATGACTAAGGGTAGGGGGTTGTGGAGTGATACCGCTGCTTCCGCGAGGAGGCGCCAGCGATCGGCGGCACGGCCGAAATCCCCGGCGCGAGGCGACAATCGTCATCGCAATCGCCGGGCGATCGCTGCCGGTTTCACCTCGATCGCCCTCGTCGCTGCTGGCAGCGTACGGACGAGAGAAATCGCGCGCGGCGTGATCAATAGTCATTATCGCTCGGCCGTGTTCGTGACGTTTAAGAGTTTGGAGTACCCGCCGGTATTACGCCGGCCGGCGCATATAGCGGCGTCCACCGCCGCCGCTTGTACTTGTCGTCGTCACTGGATATATATTACGTATACAATACATATATTACATACGCGCGCGCTTTAACCCCCTCGCCGACCAGCTGACTCTCCTACTCTCCATTTCTCTTCTGTCTCACTCTCTTCCCGGAACTGACACTCGGAACCGCCGCCGGCGACGCATCGCCGACGATGTATTGTCCGGTCGCGCGCCGTCAGCGAGCCGTGCCGCTCCGTCGCGTCGAAAGGGTTGAAAGCCGAGAGTAGGAAGAGGTCGTCGTCGCGGGAACAAGCGAGAAGGAAACGCAAGGAAGCGCGCCCCAATTGCCGGTGAGTACCACGTATCGCAACGTATCGTTAAGAGCGAGTTTTTTTTTTTTTCGAAGTGTATGCGATCATATAATTAGCGTTGATAAGTAAGTGACAATTCGACGATATAAAAACTCGCTAAATGGACGTCTAATATATTTCACAAAAATGAAAGATATTACAAATGTCAATCAGAGCCAGCAGTAGGTGTTCGTGTGTGCGCGAATTTAAATTCTTTATTAAATAACAAATGAAGATATTTCGACTCCTCGATTTTGGATCGTTCTCAATAATTAACAAAAACGGAAATATGATCGAAATTATAACATAAAGATAATATCGTAGTCAAATACATTAAAATAAAGTAAGTCACGTTGAGATATTTTTAATTTATTATTTAATAAAGAATTTGAATTCGCACATATATATATATAAATACCCCGTGTTGGTTCTAATTGTACTTTTGTAATTTTTTCTAGAGCCTTTTATTCTCGTTCTATATTTCTCGTCGATGATTCAGATTTTTTGTATAGGAGTTTATTATGATATTTAAACGCATAACGCGATTTGAATAACATCTGTTTTTTGAATACTCGAACGTCACGTGACAAACAGGAGTATCCTACATATATAATATCTTTCAGACGAATGTATTCCTCAAGACGTGATAAGTTTTCAAGAGACTTGTGCACGGATTTCATTTCTAATTAAATTTAACGCGGCATCCTCCACGCCAGGCGGTTGCTCCAGTTTATGCGACTTTTCACGATGTCGAAATAAACTTCTCGCTTCGTCCCAAAGAAAGTCCCTCTTTTTTTTCCTTCGCGATGCCACGGAACATAGCTTAGGTTGCTTCGCGGTGTTGATCGCATTCTTTCCCGTGGAATTTCATGCATGTCCTGAAAGTCGATAAGCACAATGCCGCTGCGTTGACAATAACAATAATCGCGAGAGCGATAATAACGATCGACAGACGATGTTTTTTTTGTTTGCGCTTTTGCAATAGTATTAAGTTTACGATGAGAAAAACAGGCAAATAAAAGTGAATTAAGTGCGATAAATAGAACGCAATTAATCTTACGATGTTTAAATTGTAATGTACAAATTTTAATACTTAAACAATAGCAATTGTCACATATTCAAAAACAACTTGCGTTTGACTCCTATGGCCTTGAATTATTTTCTTATTTGTGTTTGAATCAAAGGAGTCTTCTAATATTTAACATTTTAGATTAAATTACTTCATTATCGTCATGGAGTTCGAATGTTTTGTAGATATTAAGTTTTTTCTTTATTTGCGAGGAATTTTATTAATTAATTAAATTTTTCGCATTTTTTTCGAAATAAAGGTTTTTTCATAATTTTTTTGCAAATGATATTATCGATAATTCTAAGGATCATTTTAAAGATTCAACATTTTTATCCATATGTTGTTAAGCAGAGTTTGGAAATTGTTTGAAAAGAACGATTTTGCTGAAGTATCTAAAATTTAAATACAGATCTGAAATAATTTTGTTGGTCTATCAAAATAATTATGTAGGAAATTCAAGCAGAGCTGCAAAAAATTCTAATAACCAGCTTGAGCGTCCTACATAATTTTGATAGTCCAACAAAATTATTTCTAGATCCGTACGTAGTTAAATTTTTAAATATTTTAGCAAACCCACTCTTTTCGCGTGTATTTCAAATACGGCACGCAATGTCCCGATCGATGATAACCGTTCAATGAGCTCCACGAATCATACGTTTCGCATCTCGTCCTTTGTTTGGTAACACGGGCATCGGCATAAACTCGAGCCGGCATGTGTTTGTGTATCTGCACGCCTGGGTCATTCGATGATTTCCGTACACGTGAGCCGTGCTTTGCATCCCGGTAACGGTTCCAAAAGCAACCACCGCACCGCTGCTCTTCGCAACGCGCTTCGCGGCTTCGTGTGCGTTCTGACCTTTACATTTCTATTTATGTAAATAAAGAAGACAAGATTGTCGTTTGTTCGATGCTGCGCAACGAGCGATGCGTCGATGCATATTCAAAATTCACACGAGCAGTCAATGTAGACCTTGATCGGTTGTGTAATTAGGAATCGTAATGTTCCTTTTAATATGAAATGAGAAAAGACACTCTTAAGTGATAAGAAATAATAATAACATTTGCATTAACATTCGTTAATTATATTAATAGCAACGTGTTTTGCGAACAAAATTAACACGCTTATCTCTCGTGGAGAAATTAAAGCCCGTGGCACACGATGCGTGTTTTCTTGTTGGATTGTTTGCGTTTTAATAAATTATTTTGTGTACAATGCAATTCTAGTAATTCACTAAACGCAAGCAATCCAGCAGGAAAAAATGCAGTATACCGCCGGCTTAAAGCAGTAAACGTCAGATTATCATTATTAATTATATTATACGTAGAAAAATATTGGAAGAGATATAACGGAAGTGACAAACGTATGACACGGCGTATTCGCGTGCACCGGTGTATTTTTCTCCTATCGATCAATTGTCCGAACGCGTGCTCTTCTTTCGGCGATCTCTCCCCTTCGCAACTTTGTTCTGGCGGAGACTGTACCCGTTGTTCGCAAAGACGATCGTTACCCACCCCGGGTGAGGATCTCCAAGAAAGTTGCAAGTGCAAAGGCTGAGCGGGCACGAGTTGCAATGCAAATGCCGTCGGGTTCCTGGCATTCTAATTCTTATGCGTCAGCGAGCGAGAAAACGCGGCCGAGAGTGCGGCGCGCGCGCACGGAAGAAGGGAGCCGCTGTCTTCTCTCACAGGATCCAGTTTCCCTTTTTCGCTTTTTCTCTCTTTCTCTCCCTCTCTCCCTTTCTCTGTTTCTCCTCGCCTCCGACGGCGCAGGACGAGACTCTTTGCTGCTTTGTGCCCTGCATCTACCGAGCGCACTCGTTCTCCCTCGTCCGTCCGCGTGTGCGTGCGTGCGTGCGTGCGTGCGTGCGTGCGTGCGTGCGTGCGCGCACGTGAAATTGCGTGCGTCGTAACGAGAGAAAGAAAGACGGGGAGGAAGAGAAGGAGAGAATGAGCAGAACCCCGCCGCAACACGCGGGCCTTCACGCTGGAGGAGAATCAATAGATGTGCGTTGCATCTTGCCCCTCCTCGTCCCCCCGCAACCCCCTCTTCACGCGTTTTCGGCTGCCACCCTTCTGCCACTGACTCCGACCTTCGCACGCGAGTGCGTACTTCGCCGTGTACTTTGCGAGCCGCATACGATTTACGAGGCACGCAGCCGAATCTGCATTCACGAACGCTATTAATCCGAGGAATCCGCGTAAGAATGGAAATTGATCGGCAAAATAACGAAAGAATTCGAAGAAGAGATGCACTTTTGATCGCGCTATCTGTGCAACTCTGTTAAATCTGATCTACAATGTGCTCTTTGCTTTCTCCCAGACAACACGCAATGTCTAGAAGAAGTCTTTATATATAATGTCTTTTATATACCTTTATAGACACCTTTGTGTACTTCAAAAGACGTCTTTACGATGTCTTTATGATGTCTTTACGATGTCTTTTAGACATGCTTATTGTCTGGAATATTTTTTGCTTTTTACCTCTTGCCTTTTTGCCGTCTTATTCTGTTTTTTTTGTTTTCCGTCGCCCGAGATAAAATTGATAATCGAAATCTCGTTGACCAACTTCGGAAGAGACAAGAAATACGTGACATGACATGAAATATGTGACATGAAACACGACTGTCAATAAATCGCGAGAGAAAAACAAAGAGGTAAAAAGCAAGAAATAGAAAGCAAAGAGCACATTGCAGATCGGGCTTTTATTTCATAATATTTTATGAAATGCGAAACATTACTTGTTCCGTATTTTTGCGAGAGATCGAATCTCTTATATTTTATAAGAAACGAGATAGATGAACACCGTTTTTTCCGTCTCGTTTCGCGCCAATGAATCCATACGGGCGTTATCCGTGAAAGGTCGAAAGTTCATTAGCGACTAAATCTACTCGTGCGAGCTAATCTTATTCCTCTCACGTATTTTCGCTTCGCCTCGATGGATCGTTCGCCCTTTTATCATCTTTTTAACTTTTCCGCAACCCGTTCTGTGGGTTTTTGTCCGTGTCGTTGCGTTTTGTACGCCATATTGCTACCCTTGCCCCGACTATCGCGATCCTATCCATCTAGGAACTTGACGCATATATCAAGATACGGTAGCAGGATAAAGGCTAATTATCACGTCCTAGAAAATGGTATAATTTGGTATACATGCCCGGCTCGTATTTTCTATCGAACTTCCCGCGGCATCGATTGCCCGTTAAGATATCTGTGTGAATGTTAAGCCACCCTTTTCAACCGCCTACTGAATTATTTACATTGACGATTGTCGTTAAGAAAGCAGACACTTTTCCGTCGCCTCCTCTTTGCCAATTCAAATATAATTAAGAAGGGTTAAATTAAGGGATACGTATAATATATACATATTAGATATTTCCCAAAATCTATCAAGATAAACGAAATCCAAAATTTTCGAAGAAATATTTTTGACCGTTTGCAACTTTTATTTGTTATACATTAAAATATTGGTCACGCGATAGTGCTACATTTTTCATACCGAAGTTTAAGCGTCGAGTAAGTGAATTATTCATCGTTGAGGGCGAAAGCCGAGACTATTCTTGAAATTTTTCCTCCAGTAAATCATACACCCCGGCCTTCGTCTTCAGCTGTGACGACAGAGATCGAACATCCCCTTTGTCTTTGTCAGAGAAAGAGCCGGCTGTCATGGTATCTCCTGTTTCTCGATATTACGCAACGATTGATACCCCTCTCGAGAAAATTGAATAGCGCTGCAAATAATACAATAATAACGCCCAGTTGCCTTTTTCCCGCAGTCGTCGTGCATCGTCGCCGATTGAAAGGAGACCCTCGTCTTTAAGCGTAGCTATGTTTCGTGCATCACGTTGTACGGGTTTAGGTAGACCGAAAGTAGCGACAAGGTTTGGAGGTCGATAGGACGGGGTGAGATCGAAAGCGAGACCGCGAAGGGAAAGCGGCGAAAGTGAGAGCGCGAGTAATCGTAATCGTAAACACACAACCCGGCGCAGCGTGGGCGAAGGAGAAGGGAAGAGAAGTGAGAAGAGGGAAAATGGAGGGAAACTCCGGACGAAAGGGAAAGGGAAGGGTGCGAGGGTGGAAGGACAAGTGAGAGTGAAGAGGGCGGCCGAAGGGGCGCGAAAGAGGGTGGTGGGCGAGAGAGAGAGGCGCAGGTGAAAGTGAAGCGAAGGTGGTCGAGTTAGAGCGATAGCATTCGGGGAGGGTGAAAGGAGGTTAATGATTAGTTCTTCCGAGGTCGGGGGCTGTTGCCGGGTGCAGGTTGCTTCGCTCTTCCCCTTGATCGCTCTTTCCTCCCCTACCTCTTCCTCATCATCATCCTCCTCCTTCTTCTCCTCCTCCACCTCCTCCTCCTCCTCCTCCCGTTTCCTGCCGCCATTCCGCGTTTCCCCTCTTGCGCCGATATCTCCTCTTTTCCCCTCGATCCCTTTATCATTCTCTTCAACCCCCTTCGTGCTCTCGGCCATTCTACCAACCTCCAAAAATTCAGACCCCACCACCATCACTGAAGCTACGCACGCACCACGGAGTTTGAGGGCTTGCAAGGTTGTTCTCCCCTCCATCCTAAGCTGCTCCCAGGAACGTGTCGATTATTTATGGGGCCATCCTAAAAACCGCGATATGTATACATATATATATATATATATATATATATATATATATGTAAGTTTCTATTTCGGTATGAATCTTATCGAGATTTTGTTCGAGTTCAAAAGGAAATGTCACCGGTGCTGTACTCGTGATATTTTTCCGTTTATTTCATTAAATTACTTATTGATCGCATCAAGTGTAAATGTTACGTGTATTTTTCTTTTACATTACGAATCCGTGTTGAAATAAATGTTAAACCTAATGTTTCCTACGAGACACATTTTCGTTGTCCAGTATTACCATTTCCCGCAGAATACAGTTAAAATGTGTTCTAAGGTACAATATTAAAAGCTGCTCGTTTATGCAAATTACACGGTTATTACAGCGAAGTAAAATATTACGCGGTTCATATTACGTATCGTCGACGTAGGTCGACGCGCTGCACAATGTAGCAGCGAGTCTTATATCGATCCCGAAATTGGCGGCATCTCCACGCTCGAGAGAGGACGCATTCAGAGTCACCTGCCTAATCTGACTAACAAATTTTATGCAGGGGACAAGTGCCGTGTATATATACATCGGCGTTCCAATCTTAATGATTAGAACGCGGCTGATGATACGCTTCCCTCGAACGCGCGTTAGAAAGATTTCGTAAAGCTCGAGCCGTGTTCGTATACGATAATTTCGAATGCAGGTGCACGACCCTCCGTCGTTAAGAACGGTCGGCCGTAACCACCACCGCGCTTAAATATTTAATTCAACCAAAACCTTCACGCGTTTATAAAAATTCATATTGGGATCTCGATGCTGTAAAAGGTTAACTGCAAATTATTACTATCGTGCGGAGTTTTTTTTTTATCAATAAAAGAAATCTTTCCAATTAAAATTTTAATTTCTTAAACGAAATTTCTATTTATTCACAACTTAAAATTACGCTTGAAATGGATATATGTATTTATCTACGGAAACAATAATTTATAATACCTATTAAACGACGATTAAAGAGATATATATACAATAAATAACAAGAAGAAGCTACAAGCCAGATTTTTATGTATTTCAAATTTTTAGGACATATGTTTCGACCTTATTATTAGGTCATCCTCAGTGTAAAGAAATTAAACGCAAAGTTGGTATATAATATTTATTCTATTTTCCGCACAATGTAATGCTTTTTGTTCTGGTAATATTATCGGTTGTATTCTTCCATTATAACAGTCGCAATAAGTCTATAATGATAAAAGTATTGAACATGATGAGTCATTAAATAAAAATGTACCAGCACACATTCTGTTATCAAATTAATAAAATAGATTATAAAAATTAAAATAACAATGAATAAATGATCGTTATATTTAAAATTATTAGTATATACAATCCTTATTTTAATAGATAATTATATTAAAGTGTGTTAATAAATAAAATTTTTCTACATATATCTAAATTGCGATTGATAACCCAGGATATAATCAGTAATTGAAACAATGAGTCAATTTAATTCGTAAGAAGCAAATATATATATATATATATATATACACTCTTTAAAAAGTAAGAGATATATATATACATTCTTTAAAACTTTTAGGGTGAAAGCTCATTCTGAAGAGTACAATCTCACTCTTAAAGATTGAAAATGGAGCTTCTCTTTTTAAAGATTCGCTCAATTTTCACTCTTTAGAATGAGATTCTATTCCAAAGAATTTAGAAAGTGTTTATTTATTTTTCTGATATTTTATATGGTCGAATTTAAATTTTCCTCGGAACGTAAACTCTGTTTACTTGCATCGCGACTTTATCGGTGAATCAATCGTCTCACGTGATGCTCTTGGGCATTTTCTGTTGCGTCCATTACGTAGCAACGAGCTTATTTTGTCGATTCCTCGACGGCGCCGCCGCGTCCGGTGCTTCCGTTCTTCGTTATCCGGTAGCCGGTAGTTAAATTATTTTATCGATTGCGCGAAAGAATTTCTCTTCTCCAGGGAGAGTGAAAGAGAAAGTGGAAAAAGAGAGAAAAAGTAGAAGACGAGGAAAAAAGATTTGCCGTGGCCGCGCACCACCCCTTGCAGCGTCAGCCCTGGGCTTCCTAACGGCCTCCGAGGACTTTCCAGCGAAAGTGATGGCCGTGGCTGCGTAGAAAGGGCGGCGGGAGAACGATATGCGGGGGTAGTAGTGACGGTGGTGCTCCGTGTTCTCAGCTCTCCCGCGGGGGGGGGGGGGGGG
>NW_017296201.1:3941602-4151308 GCF_001594075.2 Trachymyrmex cornetzi
GGGCTTGCGAAGGCAGTCGGGGGTGCAGCCGCGCACCGGGGCGGCAGTGACGGGCGTGACGTAGTCGGAGGAGGATGTATGCCCCTGTTGGCGAGGGCCCCAGCAACCAACGACCATTCCTGGTCAATCCATGGTGGCTTCATCCGCCAGGTACGGTCGACCAGTTGTTGCTGTTATTGTTTTCGTTATTGTATCGCGCCTCCTCCACCTGTCGCGTTATCCACGTCGAATGTTGATACCGTTTATATCGTTGCGAGAGGCTTTCGCGAGTACTTGTTTGTTTTCATCGCAACTCTCGGGAGTCGATGCGTGGGGTGTGGGAGATTGCGAGGGGCGGCTTTGAACTTGAAGCATAGCGGCGGTGCTACGAGGAGAAGGGATGTAAAGCTTGCTCGCGGCAGCGAATACATGGTGTGAAATAGTGAATTTTTGGATAGCGTCTCATGGTTGGTGAAACGATCGAGGTTTTAATACGTCAGTGGAAAAGAAAATTGTCTACTTCATGACGTAAAAATAAGTTATTTTCATGTGATCTGCTAGTCTCTTATTTTATTTTTTTTTGTTATATAGAAATTAAGAAACTTTATTCTCATTATTCTAATTATTATCCTAATTATTCTAAATATTTTTATTAATATTTTGCAATGTGTGTGTCCTGTATGGCTTACAGTATGAGTGTACTTGATTGAATTGCTATGATCATTAGTGCAATCAAATATATTACTTCCTCGCTTCAAAAATAAAACAACTAAAAAAATTAAATTTGCCTGAAAAGGGAAAAATTATTTTTTAGTTTGACAGAGAATTACTGATTAATCAAATTATATCGGCAAAAACCATATATTTCTGACACGATCAAATAAAATTTTTATTTCACATCCATAAAAAAATTACTCTTTTTGAGGTGTAACGATTTTTTATGTGAAGTTAAATTAGTTCCATTTTAATTATTGGTAGAATAATATTTATATCAAATTTGTTCATATTTTTTTAGTAATAACTCAAAAACAATATTTTTTGATTGTTTTTTTGCGTGACTTTTGAAATAAAGGAGCGATATATTTAATTTGAAATTTGACGCAATTATGCATATTTAACGAAATAATTACCATTTTATATCAATGTATGATATTCTAATATCTTTTTATTCTCTCTCTTAAATGTACTCTTAAAACATATTTCCCTCATAATGTAAAGTGCCATTAAAATTCGCTATTCTAGCTAATGTATATTTAAATGCTCATAATATTCCCATGTTGATATTTTATGCCGTTAATGCTCTATATAACATTGTAACTATCTCAACAAATTACAGTTTGCACGCTCGTTAAATTGCCGGCTATTATTACACGCATATACCGTAATTTCAATGCCTCCTTTGTTTCTGTCTCGGTAAAGTGCGTGCACGTGCTGCAGCAGCAGCAGCACGTCGTCGTACATGCATTATGCGCGTAGCGGTACCTTGTCGGAAGTCGCGTTTATTTCGTGGCGTCATAAAAATGGATCGTACATTCTGCTTCTTCCACCTAATTTCCCTCCCCAGTGTCGTCTGCGGCTTCGAAAAAACGCGCATAGCTCCCGCGGGGCGGAACCTCCCGCTAACGACCTCCATTCGGAAAATTTATTGCGCTGCCGTTCGCTTTACACGGCGACCAGAAAAACCATTCCTCCGCGGTCCCGGACACACGGAAAAAGTCAACGCAACTTCCGTGTACGCGATGATTTTCGAGATTGTTTGCTCATCAACTCTTTCGAGCCTCACTGAACAAATCTTTCAAACTAGGCTACTTTATATTGAGCAGTCGAGCTAGAAGAAAATTCTTAGAGTAATCTTTGAACTTTCATCTGATCTATTTAATAAACTGCTATGACTCATCCTTTGAATTAGATCTTGTGCTATACTTTTCTGACTTATAACGAATTCGATTGGACGCACTAATGCACCCTGAGATTGATTTAATCTGATTGTGAACGTAAAAGTGAAAGGTAAATATTTAGAATTATAAAATACATATTTTACCTCTATTAATAATAAGTTATATGAGCCTAGCTAGATGTTTATTCCAAATTTTTAGATAAAGAAAGTACAGTTAAAACAACAGTTTCGATCTTTAACCAAGTCATTATCATCTGGGATAAAGATCGAAACATCTGTTCAAACTGCATTTTATTTAAAAGTTAACAATAAGGACCTAGGCTTGTAACCTCTGATTTATTAATTTGATTTTGATCTAATTAAACCTCGTTTGGTCTTATCTTTTTTATGATAAAGTGTATTGAAGATTTCACGATTTAAGCGTTACTACGTATTTATTCTAAACATGTGTTTTTATACCAATCTGTGTATGACATAATTGGTCTGTTTTCTGTTCCTGCACTAGAACTCTCTTTCTCACTTTCAATAAATATCAAACATATATCTATCTCATTCCAAGTTCCAAAAGTGTACACTAGTTCAGCCACAGAAAACAGACCAATACCTACAGTATTTAGACCTGTTTTTTTTTGTCTAAACTTTTGCAGCAGTTCATCTTTCTTCCTTTTCTCTCCGGGAGGAAAGAAAGGGAAGAAAGATGAATCGGTGCAAAAGTTCAGCCAAAAAGAACAGGCCTTTTGATTGGCTGCACCAGTACATCCTGAGTGCATCCAATCAATTTCGCTATTAGATATGACGATATCTCGCCTGTTAACGATTGAAGAAGCGTTCGGTCGCATCGTATCTGCGAAACGGCGATATTCAATTGCTGACGATTAGAATTTCGGGGAAGGGACCGCGTCGCATTCCGGAAGCTCCACTTTCCACCTACGGATCGTGGAACGATGTGCATCAGAAGAGGACGTCGCATCGCTCGCTCATGACGATCAAATCTACTAGTAGGGGCACACTGTTGAGCCGGCCCAAAACGTAGGGCTACCGGCGGGGCGGAGGAGGAACGAGAGCCCGCGAAAGAAAGAGAAAGAGAGGGGAAGTCGAACGAGCCGGGCATAACCCATAGAACAGTCCAATTCAGATCGTGCTTCGCGCTGGGCGTTTTCGGCGCGCAGCACGCTTCATTCGCGCTCGTGCGCCACCGAATACGACTTGGCAAAGGATAGTATTGTCCTCCGGGATGATTGACATTGATCTCGCGTACGCGCTGTGCCCATTCCATTGATTGTTGTAACCGCAGCGGCTGCTGCACTTTCCTGCACTTCTGTTCACCGTCTTGTGAATGAGTCATAAGTGATATTCGTACGCGTCGACGCACAATTTCTTTTCCTGAGGGACGATACGCAAGCATGATCATCACGGCGAAAGCGCATCCCTGGACACGGTATATCGAGGATTCGTGAGGCTATAGTTACGGTGAGGGTGCTTCTTTTTTTTTTCCTTTGAGCTTTTATAGATCTTTTATAGGTATATCTCTTTATAAATCTTTTATAGGTATATATTTCCTTTATAGATAAATAGATTCAGCGTAAAAGCCGGAGCATAGATCTTTATATAAAGCAGTGTCTGCGATAAGATTTTAATGCGTAAAGCTTAAGTTTTAAGCCTCAAGCCTTAAGAAATTGGCCAACCGTAGTCCATTATTCTCCTCACATTCAATTGTAGTTGATCAATTTCTTTCAGTTTGAGGCTTAAAGCTTATTAAGTTTTACGCTTTAAAATCTCATTAGAGTCCGACCGAAACTTTTACCGAAACTAAAAACGAACATTCATTATGTGTCATTTTCGATTGAAATCATATAGCTCTTTTTGATAAATATTAATTTTAATATGTGTAATTATTGTTTCAATAATTCAATTATAATGTTTATGAAGAAGAAGTACTCATATTCTTTGGCCAAAATTGACACACAACCGAAATTTCAGTTTTTTATTTCGGCTGAAATTTAATTATTGTTTCAATAAATTATGATATTTATGAAGAAAAAGTAAATGATATATGGGCATGTCTATATATATGGCCTTTATAAGATTCCTATTTTTTAAATTTTGATTTCGGTTTTGGTTGAAATTGACGTGTAGCTGAGTGTTTCGGTTCAGTTTCGGCAAAAGTTTCGATCGGACTCTAAATCTCATTATCGATGCCGCTCAACTCATAATGTAGGTAATAAAGTATAAGAAAATCGATCAATCAAAGTTTTTTATTTCATGGAAAGAAAGGAAATGATTGAATAGATGAAAGGACTTTGATTCATTTTCTTATGCATTATGTTATGCATTATGCAAGACAGTGCTCCCGCCCTAACGGTCCGCACAATTTAGGCACTTCCGATAAATATTGGCTGCATTCAGCAGAGAAAGCAGCTTTGCAACTGTTGAAAGATGAATATTCATCTGTTTCGTGCAGGTTACATATGATTAAAAATTTTTTTTAATTTTAATAATGAGAAAATCGATTTCATTTGTCATTTGCAAATTAATTATTTACTAAATGTATCACCGAAACGTTGGAATACTGAGCACAATACGCAACTTTCGTTGCCAGCGAAATTTCCCGTTATCACAAAGCATGAAAAGCAAAGTTTTACGAGATATTAAAGTTAGAAGTGTACGCGCATCATTCTCGGAGGTTGTCAACATCGACACTCAATCTTTGATTATTTGTCGCCGGCAAAAATGCGCTTACATCATCGCGCCTGATTGAAATGGATCTACGACGATCCACGAGAAAAACATCGCGTCACTTTACCTTCATCGGTGAAAGCATCAGTCTTTTCTTCAGTTGGATCTCATTTTAAAACTTATTTTATTATACGCTAGCAACCTGTATTATCTCAAACTAGTCTTGGAGACATTCACCTCTAAATTAGCTTCCGCCGTGCATTGGCACAATTAATTTCCGGTGATATTGTCTTATCTATACAGAAAAAAACGATTATGCTATATAAAATTTTTAAACATTTGGATAAATATAAATCTACAAATAATTTCGTTGGTCAAAATAATTACGCACAAAACTCAAACATGATAAGCAATACTGTAAAAAATATTGACATTCTAGTAATCAGTTTGAGTGTCTTACATAATTGTATTTATTCAATAAAATTTGTTTTTAGAGTGTGATTTAGTTAAATTGTTAGATATTTCAGTAAATTTGTTTTTTTCGCGTATTTGTATCTTTCTATCCTATACATTCCGAGTTCGTAGTCTTTTATGCCATGCCAGTTTCCTTAATAGTCTTGCAATTCTGGAAATATAAGCCTTTAGGAATAGATAAATAATAATAAAATGCGCATTATTTACTTTCCTAAATTAACATGCGTGGTAATTTAATTTGTGCAATTCTTTTAACTGTCCTTTCCTAATAGGAGGTGTGCGATGAAATGAAATCAGAGCGAAATTACTATTGTTTTGATAATCCACGCGAGCTATCTTTTACTATGGAAACAGAGAATATATGCGTCTCCCTTCTCGTTTTACTCAAATCGTTTTGTTATCATCGTCAAATGTATTTGCGCCTCTCGCTCTGGCATTTTCATCAGGCCAACCTAACCCTTTGGGTGCGCTTCTTCCACCCTCGGGACGATTATCGCCGGATTTCATGCAGATGTCTCTTCCTCCTTCATCTCTCTTTCGTACATGAAACGAACGATTTTATTGAAGTATCTAAAAATTTATAGCTAGACATAGATCCGAAAATAATTTTGTTGGAGTATCAAAATAATTGCGCAGAAAGAAATTTTGCAACATTACTTATGCTTGAATTTCCTACATAATTATTTTAATGATTTAACAAAATTATTTTCATATCTCTCTCTTTTTATATTTCTCTCTTTCTCTAGCTAAATTTTTAGATATTTCAACAAAATCATTTTTTATACGTATCTCTTTCGTCGAACACAGGATACTGTGGCAATTATCCTAAGAGAGACAGATAGGTAAAGATTCCCAGACAGCACAAAATACTTATGATAAATATTTATTATTATTAATTTTTTTGAAACGTTAATAATTTTTATACATATTTTATATAAACCTTTATTCGAAATATTAATGAAATATAGATTAGATATTTTATGTGATACTTATGATAAATATAAATAAATAGTATTACTAGTAAGTATTTTTACTTGGATTATAATGTCTTATTAAGTACTTTCATAACTTTTACTGCAACATTTACAATAAATATTTCATAATATTTATAATAAATATTTATTGATAATCTGTGCAATCTAAGACCCAAAAATATTTACAATATATTTAAAATAAGTCTTATAAATATTTACAAATACTTTGTAAATATTGTATGCTATCTGAGTTACGAATATTTTTTCTAAAGCAGTTTGATGTTAATCATCTCTGAGCCAGTTACAGACGTGACAATACTTTCTCCTTATTTATATCGAGCTAATTTACATTTGGTGTGCTGTGAATTTTCGTTAATTAGACAGATTGACGAGTACAATGAAAATGCATGTTTTTAATATAATAGCATTATTGCATTCGATATCGTGAGCATAGCTATGTTATAGGAACTAAGACTAGAAACTCCCATCTATCTTTACGATTAAATTGTCGCTGATATCCCCCTATATGCGACTTCAATTTAACTGTAATAACGGCGGCACTTCCTATGAAAGCGCTAGCGCGTTCTCAAAGCGCATTGAGCGTATCAAGCACGCGGTGCTGCTTAGTCGAATCGAATCGGGATAGGCTGGTATTCATGGTAATGCATTAATACGGTTTCCTTCTTGAAAGTAAAAAAAAAAATGAAGAAACCAACTGACTTTCTCTTATTATACCTATATTATACCGTGTACAACAGCGATCACGTTTATTGCTAAAAGGCGTCCTATGGAAAATACCATTCACCAATTTAGGCGCCATGCGTGTTTTTCTCGTCGAGCCACGATATGCGATTTTCATACAGGAGAGACTCCCCCTCGTTTGCGTTAACTCGACATCACGAACAGCCATCCTTTTCCACATACTCACCAGGCAATATCTACCGTCATTGGTTTCGTCGTATTCAACCATCCCTATATGATGGAGGTAAATGCTTCTCCACTTTATTTTCCTTTTTCTTTTTTCATTACGAGTTGCCCAAATTTTTTATAGAAGCGGAAGCAGATTGCTTCGCATTGCTCGACCATGCAAGCCGGCTGCTATCGACGTATATCGAATTACGGTATCGCGCGATTACGGAAGCTTAAGCGTATTACGCGAATGCAGGATTGGGCGGCGTCTATTTTTATCCTTGCTCACTTCGTCGAATTTTTTTTTTGCCAAGTTTCTACGCGAATAAAGACGCCGTAGGCGAGTGAGAAAAATACGAAGAAAGAGATGATACGTGTCCGTTTATTGTCTGCAGCATCTTTCTCGGGACGGAGTTTAAAACAGAATTGCTGATATACACACAGCCCCTTTGTTCTGTATATAATTTCGAGGAGTTCCGATCGAGAGGACCAGAGCTCTGTTTTTCCGCCGCGCGAACGTGATGACATAATACCGCCGCCATAAGAGCGCCGAATTACGACGCTGGCAAACGCGCGCGCGCGCACACATTGCCCACACGCATACGCACGCACACGCGCCCGCGACCTACGCTGCAGCGCGCGCGCATCCGTGCACACGCCCGTATTGCAGCGACGTATGTACACCCGCGTGCGTGCGCAACGCTCGAGCTACGCGTGCGTGTGCGCGTGTGTGTGCGTGGCTAAGGCGCGCGTGCGGCCCCGCGGCGACCTTGAGCCTCCCTCTCGGACCCCCTCTCTCCCTCTACAGTGTGCGTTTTGCCACCACGCGATGCCGCGATCCCCACCTAGTCCATCGCGATGCGTATATTTCCCTCCTCTTTTTCGGCCTCCTCCTCCCTCTCCTCCCCCCGCGTCTCTCGCCGCGCTCCTCTTTTCGCGCGGTTCCGGAGCCACGCAACTCTCGAGGCGCCTCCAACGCCTAAATTTCCCCTCCGCCTTCACTTTTCGTACCGCTGGTGGTTCCAGCGATGAGCATCGATCGCGCTGCTCCGCTGATTTTTGATCCGAATATTCCGAATTCGAGCACGCTGTATGACTGCATCGAGCTTATTCTCGGTCCGCCGAAAAAAGTATTATGTAACTTCGAGATGACAAGATGGACATGTCAAATTTCACTTGCAAATTACCTGCAGACATCTGCGAGCACATACGATTATCAAGTCAAGGTTGTCGTTGCATACTCGAGGCACTTTTTCTACCGCATGATTCCCGGTATGTGACTGTTTTACTCCCGCGATGCGGCCCTGGTGTACGTTGGTTAAGAAGTGGGGACGCGCGATACCTTAGAAGCGTTAGGGAACGGAGAGAGAAGATAATGTTCGAAAATGAGATGGAACAAGATAGAACGTCGTAGCGCGCGCGAGAGCGAAAGAATAAAAAAAGTTCAGCGCATGAAAGAAAGAGAGAGAGAGAGAGAGAGAGAGAGAAAAAACAGGAGGGAACACTGCGAAGAACCGCGAGAGTCGAAACTTCTAGCCTTAAGCAATGCCTACCCCTCCACCGAATGGTCAATCTCCCGCCCTTGACCACCCACCCGGCGACCCCCTATCCCCCTTTAAGGTGGTTCCGTGTTTTGCCGGGTGCCCGAAGAGAACACCGAAATCTCTCCACACGCCTCGATTCCGTGTAACCGCATTTGCATCGCCACCGATGACCCATATTCACATTTTTCTCGGCGATATACAGCAACAGCGGTCCCTCTCTCTCCCTCTCGAACGGTCCGTTCCCGTCTCCCGTCGTCTCACGGTACCGCGCGCTACCGCCTAGCCTCCTCGTTCCCTCTCGCTCGCGCCCGCGATTTTTCGACTGGCGCGCATCGATGGACCCTCCCGCACGGCGACCGCGCGTACCCGGGCCCGGTGGCCCGGTCGCACCGCGAACGACGACAGTCACGCGCGATTCGTTCATATGCCGATGCGCGATGCAAGCCGGTGACTCGATTTCGGCCGGCGAGTGCGTATAGTCAGTCGTCTATTTGGTGCTCACGCAACCGATGCGTCACTGCCGTCACTGGTCCCGGACGCACAGCGGGATCGGCCGAGAGTTCTACTCGAGACTTTTCTACTTTCACACTCTTTTTGTGATACCAATCGATATCAGTGATACAACGCACTCTGGACACTGCACGCGCGGATTATGCGCCACGTGAAGGACACGTGCGCGTGGCTTCTGCAAGACTCTGTAACTTCTTCTATTCTTTTTTTCTCTCCTTCCGGTGTAGTGACGGCGTGTCCATCCGTGACGCGAAACAGAGACTAAAGTGTATTTCGAGTAGTAGCGTCGCCGGTTGTCGTTGTTGACGGTTACGTCGTGGAAGTTTGTAAATGAAGTTAGAACGGCTGTTCCGCTCGTATACTCGTTGACACGCCCCTGCCATCGCTAAGGTCTTCTCTTCTCGCTCGGCGTTTTATCGCGGGCGTCGCGGAAATGCGGTGGAATTTTGACATGGCGCGGCCGGCATTGTGCGATCGCGGTTCGTGATTGCCGATAGGCAAGACACTCCGCGTGCAACCGCGATTCTGGAGAACTGGAATTGTTTGTGTCTGACGTTTACCGCGACGACGCGACGTAACGCACGCGTGAAGCAACGATTGTTGGATCACACGTTCAATAATTTCTCTGTCACGATAAACATATTACGCACGGAGTCAGTGAAGCGAAAGAGGTATGTCGCGTTTATGAAGTATCTCGAGGTTGTCAACATTCAAAACAGGTGACAGTAATGCGATCTGTAAACTTTCATCGCGTGTTCATACACGGATCGAGATCTGAATGTAGTATACTTTAATTTCAATTATGCAATAGCGAGAATGTAAATGTTTTATGTGAAATGTTTCCTTCATATTTAATTGTGAAAAACTTGTTGATAATTTTATTAAATTTTTAATTAAATTTTTTTTTTTCAAAATTTAGTTTAATTGCTTTTTATCACACATCTGTGCAGATATATTTTCTACACACACACATCTCGTCAAAAGAAAAAAAGATAGATATAATTATTTATTAAACGCTCTAGATTTGGGGATTTTCTCAAGCATTAAAAAGCAGTACATGATTGAGTATCAAGATAAGAGAAATTGAAACCAAGTACATAAAATAAAATTACAAATATAAAATGAAAATAAAATATAAGAATAGGAAAAGAAAAAATTGAGGAACAGAATACTGAAACAAATTTACTGAATCTTAATACACATTTCTTTAAGTAGCAAGTAAACGTTTATTTACAATAAATAAATTCTTATTCAATAAGAAAAAATGGTAAATAAATAAAATTAATGGTTTTTGTTTAAATATTTACTTACAGCTATTCCAATATTTATTAAAATTTAATTTTTTCAGTGTAGGTAATAGCGAGATAACTTAAAATGACGAGAGAGAAAGAGAGATACAGAGGTCAATAATCAAACTTCCTTTCTGCGTAGCTGGACGAGCAATTGGGCACGAGCGCGATCAAGAAGGTAAATATCCAGGTGGCTGCAAAAGGAGCAGCGAAGGTCACGGAGTTAAGCCTAAGGGTGGCATCATGGACTTTCATCAGCAGCAGCAGTTTTGTCTCAAGTGGAACAGTTTTGGCAGCAATTTAGCAACGACGTTCTCGAATTTATTCAAAAGCGAGAGTCTTACCGATGTCACTCTGTTTTGCGAGGGTAAGTTTTTTCTCATGTGAAAATGCATTATTTTTTCTTCTTACAATCTCTATGCGTATTCTTTTGCAACGTGAACGCGACAAATGAGTTTCTCTATCGAAATAATTCTTCAGTATGATTCGAACAAAAGGAGTTCTACTGGCCGATTCGTTAAATTTAGTATTTCGAGAAATTATATAGATGTAAAATGATGACTTTGACTCAAAATCGGGATAATTGTGTGACATAAAATAATTTCATAATTTCAATAATTTTTTAATAATATTTTAATAATATAGACAGCGCACGTGTCAAAATGTCTTAATAACGTTTTAAGACATTTTATATCCTGATTTTGGACATATCTGTTGTCTCGTAATTAAAAAAAAGAATTGGGTTAAGTTATTTTGACTGGTTATGGTAACTCGATTTTATGGTAAAATAATCGTTTCGAATATTTCCAAGAGTTGTTAGACGTAACGCGAGAATCCGAGTAAAATATTGAAGAATTCGGCCGCCTATTCCAAGACCTTGACTCTTTGGTCTCGCTTATGCAGGTAGAAGGTCGACGCGCAAAAAAACAACTTCGTCGAATTGCATTCGCTCGTAATATTTCTAGCGTCACATGCGCTACATTTACCGATACGAATCGAATCGAATCTACATAAGCGATGAGAAAGTTTCATGCCTTCTTGCACGAGCATAGGACAATTCGGGCTTTCACTTTTTCGACATCACTTTCAAACAAGGAGCACCTGAAGATTCCACCGTTATTCGTTCGATAGCTGCTTTTATGTCGCGCGTGATCGAACGTATTGACGCGATGCAATTAATGCAGCACCGGGCACGCAATCGATGCAGCCATCCATTTAATAGTGATATAAATTAATTTGATATTCAATTATTTTCCAATGTAAACATCACGTTTTACATAAACGGTAATCAAATGCAGCGAATTTTTGCGTCACACTGCCGCAAATTGTCATATGTGTAAATCAAACATGACAGACTAAGTCACTCCTAACTCGTTTTCTAATGGAAAAAACCGCCGTGCCGCAATGATTATCGAATGAATCAGCTCTTTCTTTTTTTTCGCAATTTTTAGAAGCTCCATAAATTCTCAAAATAATTATACATTGAGAGAAATCATTTCGTGTGTCTCAATCAAAATTTAAATAGGACAACAAAGTTTTTGTTATTCTAATTAAATTTGTCATTGTAGTCCGTTAGAATAACCAAAGTTTGACTATTCTAACCAAATTTTGGTTAGGACACAATTTTTTAACTTATACGTACAAAATGATTTCTTTCAGTGTATAGTAAATGTAATTAACGAAAAAACAAAAAAAATAAAGATGCGCCTGTTGTTAAAATTAAAACAACAGAAGAGGTGTAAATACTCGTATGATTCATGTGAGAAAAATATATTCAAGGAAAAAGGAAATTGGTAAAAATTATTTGACATGATAACAAAACCTTTAACACTAAAACCGTGGGTTTAAATTAACCCAATCGCGATTCAAGATAAATTTGGCTTTCTACGAGGGAGGGCTGTCGCATAAAAGTAAATTGTAATTAATTATAATTTATTTATGAAAAGTCACAAAAAGCTAAACTCTACGTGCAGATCCAAATTAACTGGAAAAGAAAAACTATCAGATGAGTAAAAGAATGGCACAACCGCGGTTCTAGTGTTAAACAGTTCATACAACGTAACGGAAAACCGATCAAGTATTTTACAGCGGCCGTTTTGCGCTTCATAAATCGCGTCCGATCAAACGCGAGTCGCGACTCCTTGCGCGAAAGGGCAGGCTGGCGGCGCGTTGCATTCGCACGCTACCACTTCGTCGGCAAGTGGTACAAGTTCGCGACTGCATAGGAAGTGCAGGGGGTAAACGATTGGACCGGCTCCCTACCCTCGATAGCCACCCAATCGGCAGCGCGCAGAGTCAGTCGGCGTGCACGTGCGAGTCCTCGGTTCTTGCACACCGTGGTGTACGGATGCAGTGTATACACATGCACGTGCACACGCGAATTTCCTTGTGCGCCTTCCCCACCGACGCAGCGAGTGCAGCGGGTGCTCTTGCGGCCCGTTCGCGCGAAACCGCAGTTCGCACCGAGCAGCGGTGCAACGCGCTTGTTTTAGTATTGTGATCGCGCGGGGTTCGTCAATCGTGTGAACGATCGGTATTTTTAAGAAGTGATTGGTATCGAAGTCTTTTTTTTTTTTTTTACGGAAATTCCAATAAATGACGAATTCGAGTGGACGCAATAATATGCACAAGGCACCTATCATAAACAAGTCAAAATGAATTCCGGAATTATTTCATTTTCTAATTGTTATATTAATTATTAGATTAATGGGAGTGTGTAATTTATCTACATTGTTTATTATTTCTCAATTCATATAACAAGAATATACATTGTACACAAGGACCAATTAAATAATCCAAAGAAAGAATATGGTACACAAACTTCAAAATATGTGTCCAACGGTCTGGTTCGCGCAATTATGATTGGCGGTTTATATAATTTAAATTAATAACACTGAGGATGACCCGATAAAAGAGGTCGAGAAACGTTGGTTACAATAAACGTATATTGAAAATTGTTCATTAGCTCGTAGCCCTTCTTAAATACTTCCTTTATTTCATTTTCCCTAAAAAAATAGAAATAGGCAAATAATTGAATAATTCATTTTGAATAACTCCATAATATCCTGGTGCATATTAAAGTCGTTGTACACTGATTTAATCTGAGTATAAAAGTGGAATGCAAACAGTTTGAAATATAAAATATACAAATACGTAATACAATAAAGTGTATTGAGAATTTCACGGTTTAATTGATTTCTATGTTTATAATAAACACATATCTTTACGCCATTTGTGTATGATTTTAAATATATGCAATGCTGACCGTCCAATCGAATTCGATAATAGTCTCATCGCCTAGAGTGCGATAAATGAGATATGTGGTCGATGACATCTTAAAAAATGTAAACAAATCGTAGAAATTGCGCGATCGAGGAACTTTTCGTCAGCTCGAAATGACGTAAATATTGGCGTTATTGCAATCCACGCAATAATTACGTCCATGTATTACGGTGCATCGAAGTTGCGCGACGTCGATAAAATTCGAGAACTTATCAGAGGAAGTGCGCGATAACGTGCGTGTATACTTAAAGCTAAGTGTCAGTATGTGAAACTAGATATTCGCTGCTTTATCGTTCGCGCTAAATAAACAAGAATGTGCAATTTTCGGCAAACGTTCTTACATTCCCTGCTTTTTCGACGCGATCGGCTAATGCAAGACGTAATATGTGCGCGATAACGTGCGTGTATATTTAAAAATTCTTCAGAGTTCCTCTAAGTGCGCAGCGTGTGAAGTCGAGTTCCAATCGATCGACTAATCTTCATTGCATGACCGTAGAATTGATCAAGTTAATTGACCAGTTGGTTCACCACTTGTCGCGCGAGTCTTTCTTTTTATTACGGATATCTTCGTAGTTATTCAGTGATTGATAAAGCTGAATTATCTCGATATTCTGGTTACATCGAACTTTCAAATGCAGTTTCGACGACGATGTTGTTACAGACTTTAGGGGATTTAATAACATTAAAATGTAAGTAATACCATCAGAAACATGCTTCTCTTCGTTACTGTTATTACATTTCCTAAACTTGTGCATATAAGGACAGGATTTTATTAAGAAATTTGGTCTATTATTTTTATATCGCTCATCACTTATTTACATCAGCCATTCATCTTAATTGATAAAGATAAACGGTCTTAATAGAGCACGTGCAATACATAATCGGCAAAACATCCAACGAGCTAAACACTTCGTCGAGTAAACACTAATTTGTCACGTACACTGTGTGTGTGGTTTCATATCTGTCTAACATACAAACCGGATAAGTATACCGCATAAAAGCGATAATACTATCTCTTGCAGTTAGAGGCCATAAATATATGAACTTATAACAAGGCCAATCAAGAAGTAAGTTACCTTCTTATATTTTCCTATTTTCATTGCTGCAATTCGTGTTGTATTGTAAAGCTGGTGTTCCTTTGTCAAAATCATGATTATGTCATTCATATTAAAAGAGTAAAATTGCGGTAATATTCGGAACTTTGCATTCGCTGTCCCTCTTCCCCTTTTTTCTCTCGCTGGACTATTTTTTTTTCAATAGAGGGTGAAGGAACGATGAAATCGAAGTCTGATGAAATCGAACAAAGTTAAAGTTCATGGATATCGATTTGCGATAACCCTCAGTGGCCGCCCTCCGCTTTTGGGGCCGCATTTCCGAGACTCTCCTCACGTTTCGACGTTGATATTAGTTCCACCGCGTGTGCAACCGGCGTACTGTTACCGCCTAGAGACGACCCGTTATTCAATTCTCGTCTAACGCTTTCACCTTATAAACCGTGTGCGCGTCCTGATTTACGAAAACCGCAACTATGGAGAGAATGAGAGCAAAGTCGGTCAGAGAACGCAACTAAAATCGATATGAGCGGTCCCTTCGAACCTCAAACATCTTCACGAAAAAAATGATTCTGCTAAAGTATTTAAAAATTGAGCTGGCCTTTTCGGTATATGGCATACTCGGCCTTTTTCAATGCTTTCGAATTCTTTTCCCATTGCTTATATAACTTTTTTCATTAATAAAGATGTAAACCTTTGCTCGGATCGTTATGTTTCTCAGTGTTTGGCGTTTCGATTGAAAAACTTTTTTACAATATGTTTATTTTTATCAAAGTCATAAGCAATTGAATTGGGTATACCATAATGCAGTGTATTGTTCTCGTAGTGTGGCGTTTAAAGGTTAAATATAGATCTGAGGATAATTTTATTGAACCATCAAAATAATTATGCAGGACACTCAAGCATAATAAACAATACTGCAAAAAATTTTAACATTCAAATAATTAGCTTGAGCGTCCTACAGAATTATTTTGATAATCTAACAAAATTTTTTTCGGATCTGTATCTAACTAAATTTTTAGGTACTTTAGTAAAACCATTCTTTTCGTGAAAAAGATATGTTATTTTTTATTCTTCAAACGAAAGGATTAACAAATGAGTTTCTACTTATTCAATATCATTTTTAAACGTCGCTGTATCGCGTAACATATGTATATATATATATATATATATATATATATATACACGAAACTGTAAGATTCTTTCTCAGAAGGCCAAAGGGTGGAAATTTGAAAGGAAGCCAGGCGAGTGGGAAGGGTTCAAGGACGAAAAGCAGTCGAAGATAGGGAAAGGAGTAATGCGTCAAGTCGTGGCGTCACGAAGAAGAACGTTGGGCAACTACCGAGGGGTTTTGTGGGCGCACGCGCACACCCGCGTTAGTGTGTGCATCCGCAAGTGCGTGTATGTATCTCGTAGGAAGCCCGAAAAGTAGGTCTTGGTTACAGTTAGATCTAACCGTCCTCTCTTCGTGCTCGTCCCGGTGTACACGCAAGACGAGCATGCGCTACAAACGCACCATCTCGAAATGTAGACTGGTTTCTCCTTGAGAACCGCGACTCTCGATCGCAATCGAGATCGTGCGTACGTTTGGAATTCACGAAAAAAAGCGACGAACGATATCCCAGAGATGTGAGAGATAGAAGGTAATCTCTACGATCCATCGATCGGTCGGTTGGATCTATTTTCCGCAAGGACGACGCGTTAAATTGTTTTATGATATCGATTTGCAACTAACATGCGATACATATCCTTATCAGAAATAATCTTATATAAATAGATAAATGCTTCTATATACACACGCATACAATTCTATTTTTTTACATGAGTGTTTAATGACTGTAAATATATAGTCATATTTTTAAAAATTACAGCCTTGGCCATAAGTATAAAAAGTACCATCAATTTATTGCATTCTCTTGGAAAAGGCAGCAATAAAAGTCAAAGGAGGTTTCAAAATATTGAAATTATTATAAAAATAAATATAATTTTTTAATAAAACTTTTTGATTTATTTCTTGTTTTTGATATATAAACAATTCGTTCCATTTGTGGGGGTGCTTTACATTTGTAATCAACACTGTTAAATCTATAGTGTCAAATTTAACTTAATGTGAATCATTACTGCTCCTACTCAATCATGTCGTTATTTTATACTAAAACAATGGTTGTATTTGACTATATAGTATCAATTTGATACTGTATCGTGTCAAATTGACATGACATAGTGTCAAATTTAATTATCATTTTAGTAAAAAATAACGATATATTTAGTAGGCAGCGGCGACTCACATTAGGTTAAATTTGTCACTACAGATTTAACAGTGAAGGCTGCATGTTAATCTCAAGTTTGATTATATATTAGAGCGTAATGAATAGCAAATTCAACATTAAATTAATAGAAACGCTCTCTGATAGCTAGGCATTAGAAAGCTATTTCGTCGAAGCCAAAACATTCGGGCGACGAGTATGCTGTGCACGTACTGTTTGCCAAAATATTAGCACGCGGCATCTCAAATTGGTGCTAAGAGGAAGCACAAAAGTCGGAAGTAGTACACCGGCATATCGAAAAGAAGAGGGCAATATTGCCTATACGCTAATTAGCATAAATCCTTCATAAATCGACATCACCGAGCAATTATACATTCATATTCTATCGATTCAAGATGGACATTAATATATACTACCAGAAAAGCTACTCCAAAGTAACCGTGCTCGTTTCCCTCGAACGCGGGATATCGATCGAGACGTTGATAGGCGCCAATCGGCCCAGACACTATCAGGCACTATTTGGCTACGCGGATCAGCACGTAGCGTGTGTACGTGCGTGCGTGTTTGTCCGTGCATGATGTTGTTCATGACATACTGCGATATCTAACGAACTTTACAAGTAGCGCGTTGAATTTAGGGCCACAGAGCCATATATTTGTCTCCATGCATACATTTATCAGACGCACTGGACGCGTGTGTCGCATGTATGTGCGTGCGTGCGTGCGTGCGTGCGCACGTGTTATGTGTGCGGTGACTTCGATGTTAGACAAAGGCGCGCGTGCTGTTTCGCAAGTAGCTTAACCGTTCGAAATCTCTGCCGGGAAGATCGTACGGCGTACGAACGACCGCGAACATATGCAAACGACGACGAGATTCGTCGTCGGATTCAAATTAGAATTCTAGCGTATAACTCACGCACGATCGCTGCGTTCGCGTCTATGCGTGGCACGCATCGCACGTTCACCATTACGGCATCCGCAGTATAAAGCGACACATGGAACATTAGAAAACGGCACACACGTACCGTTCGCCCTCGTATTTGAACGCGGCTGCCCTTCGTTATCGTAATAGGTAGGTGCGAGAAGCCACACTGCTCCGCCACGAAATATCCCTACGTGTCACAGTTTACTTTAAGTATTACACTTATCTGGTGTTACCTAGGTAACGATATAGATCAGAGAGTTTCTGCGAGATTTCGAGGCTTGCCATGAAAACTGTTTATCACATTCTTGCACTTTATGATTTGCCACAATTTGTCATTGTCGTAATGAATTGTACGTTGCTCGTTTGATTGTGCGATTATTATTTATACATTCGATGACTCATTGTTAAAGAAAATATTTTTTTGTTCCTGAAAACTGGAATTCATAGCATTTAGCTAGTCGTAGCATTCATAAATCTATAAAATTATATATTCAGATCTTTAATCTTTAAGTGAGTAGATGGGATGGTTATTATAGTATCTCAGATATAGGTTTTTTAAATCGTTTTCTGAAAATGAAAAATAAGAGGTATTGCCCAGCTGTCTAGAAATCTTAAAATTCATTATCTTTATATTCCTCCATTTCATAAGGTATATATGTATACTTATATATAAGATATATAAGTATTACACATATAAATTTAACTATACTATAATAATAAATTATAATAGTATTTTCTCCACTTACTACTATATAATAATTATATTATAATAGCAAAAGTAAAAACCTAATAAAAAATCTAACTATGAAATTAAAATTTTTTTAGGTGTCCTAAGCAAATACCTTGCATATCTTTAAACCATTTATCTTTTTTTCGGCATAAGTGACTGAAAATTTCAAAATGCTATGGATGCAGAAAATTCAAATGTCTCAGGCATTTATTTGATCCATTCATGTTGTGAGTGTGTCGCTTTCTAGGTCAGTAGACCTAGTGCAGCACGATAAGGTAGCGGTCTTTTTTTTTTTCGACCAACGCGTTATCTGGGCGAGTTAAACAGGTCGCGGGAATTAGGGCGTACTTGCGTTTCACGACACGGCTATAACACAAACAGATGCCGCATGGAGCGATACGCATCGGTGCGTGTCCAATGTTCGTCAATTACGCACCTGCGTGCACTATGCATGCAATTAAATATTTCGTGAATCGATCACAGTCGCGTGACCTGATTTAAATTTCTGTAAGCCATGCATCCGGTATGATATCGCGAGATACATAATATTATATCCGCTTGCGGCGGATACTGTTTGCGGTTATGCGACAGATACGCTTGCTAAAAAGATCCCGATTTCATCGGTTTCAAAAGTTCGTAACAAACATTGGAAAAGTGAAATCATGTTGCATACCCTGAGCAAATGTTCTAATTAAATCAATAAAAAAGCCCAGCAAAAAGAAAGTTATAACGATAAATTCTGTTTAATCTCACCAAAACGCCATTCTTCCTGGGCCTTTTTGCTAAATCTTGAACGTTTCGATTCGCTTTGGAATCTTCACCAACAATCTTCTTAAACCGTACTAGATTTCGCGAACGTTCGATGTAGAGTCACTCGCAGGTTGTCAAAATTGTAGTGTTATTCACACGATCGCCAAATCTCATCATAAAACTTTGGATTATATATTAATATTTACAACTAAACACATTTTATAATACATTTGATGTAAATTTGTTTCAACTCTGTCCACTCTATCTGACGAGTATGTCTGTTCAAGATTTCAAAATTTCAAATAAAGATGATATCCACACATCGTATGAATTAACACAATTATTTGTGAAAGATTTATTTCGTACCTCCGTTCGCGTTGACTCTCGTTAGCCCAGATTTAGGTTGTTTTTTGTTATACTAAATTTAATATGCCAATTGTACTTATTTGCTTTTCTATGTTTTCGCATGAATGAGACATACCATTGAATGTGTTCAATAACCTGGCATACTATGTATGCTAATACATTATATACTACTATATATACTACTATGTACCTAGTACATTAAAGCATACTACGTGCGCGGCAATGTCGATATATTTCGGTGATACGAAACGTTGGTTGAAAATGTTACCGAGAGATTTTATCACCTCTCGAAAGTGAATCACGTGTCGCAATTCAAATTTTTCGCGAGGTATGTCGCTTCGATACCACAATAAGGTATCGAACGAAGTTTCAGTCGTTATTCCAGTAACATCTATATAAGTAATATCGAGACATAATTACATATAAAGATGAAAACAATTCGCATGCTGAGATGATGAAAAATGGAGCTTGTTTGATTTATGAATATTCCATCAAGTCTCAAGGTTAACTAATAGCTCATCGCAAAATAATCGAGGTTGGTAATACCGCTCTGCGTGGGACGTCAGAGCTATCTACCTATCTCAGGCAAGCTGATCTCCAAGGCTCTCCATCATGTACCGATCTTCCTGTGCGTCACCACACATTGGCAGAATGCAAGGAAGCTGGTGGTACAAAGCGTAGTAGTAGTAGTAGTAATTCGAGAGCCTCGATGCGTGACCGAAGGCCTCGAGGGGGATAACCTCGAGCGAAAAGGAAGAGAAGTTGAAGGAACGCGCGAGCGTCACTACGCCGCTCGCAAACTCCGCCACGTTCATGGCAAAAGTACACTTCCTGGAGTCAAGGTTAGCTGTTACCGCGCGCTCTGATGCAACAGGACTCCGGCCATTGACTTCGCCTGCCTAGGGTCATCCTCCCCTTGTCCTCGTCCTCGTGTTTTTGCGTCGTCACGTGAAAGCTCGTCCTTGAACCATTGGGTGAATGCACCAAGTAAACGACCGATTCATCTATTTTTAACAGTATTCATTTGTACTGATAAATAATTTATTAACTTTAATTTCGGTCCAACTTTTCATCTTTTTCTAGTCCTGAGAAAAACGTAAAAAACCGGTTAAACCAAGATTCAAATTAATCTATATTGATAGAAATGGATATAAGAGATATTAGAACGTTGTCTTAAACCTTGATGCTTGTTTCTATTAATAGTTTAATTTTAATCTCGGTTCAATTAACGCTTTACTTTTTTCTAGACTGCTTTCACTTTTTTTTCTCACGTTTTAAGAATTAGAAAAAGGTGAGGGGTAAATTGAACCGAAATTAAAATTAAATTGATAGAAACGGACACAAGACTGTTAAGTATAAATACAAGATACGGTTTAAAGAAAGATCAGTTATTTTAATTGACGTTTATCAGAAACGATTCGCTATTAAAAAATTTATGATAAAAAATTGATTTCATAATTATTTTATGCGAGCAAATATGCATATACATATGTATATATAGACGTCAGTGGTTAATGACTGCCGATCGGGCATTCACTTGATATATATATATATATATATCCTCTTCTCGTTGGCCTTCTAGCCGGGTGGTCGGATGATTTTCTTGGTTGAACTACGTGGCCTTCTCCGTTGCTATTTCTATTACAAACATATAATCTGGCCGGCCATACGTCGTTAAATGCGGAACTCACTAGATCGCGGAACTGCGCGGCATTCATCAGGCTTTGTTACGCGATGATGATGCCAAATGCGAGATTGTTGTGAAAGAAAAAGACATGCGGTCGAGATTTTATCTCATTCGGTATTTTGTTATCGCGACAATAAAAACTGGCATGTTTCACTCAGTCGAGTGTTAGCAACATAAAACCGGTTTTTAGAGTATCCTCGATTTTAAAACAGCTCGCTTTAATCGTTAGACTGTTATGATGCAATTCGCACCGTCGATCATCTCCCTTAATTCTATAACTGTATTTCGTCACAGTACGTCACATTTCAAGTCACATTCTAATCGCATTTGAGCCAGTCTGTAAGAAAAGTCAACAACGTTAGACGCATGGAGGTGCGTCAAGGCCTAGTTCGTTAGTATTACAAGGCAAATGCGGAGTTACGAAAGCGCGACGTTACGGCGGGTCTTATCAGATTATTAAAAACTTGCTGGTTGTGTTAATCTTCACAAAAGGGGACCAAGTGGGGCGAGATAACGCGGCTGCAATAACAACTACTCGAGAAACAAATATGCATACGTTACGCGTATCGTGCATAAAGAGCACGAGCGCTGATAAATCCCTCTGATCGAATTCAAAATCGTTCATCAAAAATGGGTCAATGACATCGGCGAGTTACGTAACGAACGGAACGCGCCGTGTGCATTTATATACGCTCGCCGGCGACGGATGTGCGCGTAATGCGCGAGCGAATGCTCGTGACCGTGAATAAAGCCCTAAACACAATGTGAGGCAACAGCGATAAGAACAGCAATAGGAATAGCATAGAAATAAGCGATATATAATTGCCGCCTCCCGTTGCACAATGCCGCGAAAGAACAAAAATACCAACCAATCTGATCTCGTATATAGACTGTAGTATATTTCTTCCATCTGCTTCAAGGTTGTAGCACATATAAACAGAATTAGAAATCTGGACGCCGATTGGTAGGCTATAAGGTGATAGACATAGAATTCCAACTCGTCGGAAATTTATCGCTATTGTCTTATTTCGTGTTCCTATGTGCATTGACATATCCCTTACGAAAAAATATACTCTTGGTGGTCCGAAATGACACTCAAATTGAGTGTTAATCCTCAAGTTGGAGGTTCATTTAGGAGTTAACACTCAATTAGGTGTTATTTTGAATCGCCAAGAGTGTATTTTTTCGTAAGGAATGCATTCCCGTATGTTGGATTTCTTTGTTCCTATCATTATCCCCAAAAATGTTTGCATTTAAAATAAAATAACTGTACGGAGAGAATTTTTTCTTAGAATTTACCCTGAAAATATGACAGTCGTGGGACAATATTGTATTTCGAAGAACTTTAATGTAAATCTGTTTTATTCATTAATAAAACTACAATAAAGTATAAAATAAGTTTGATCAATTTTACTGAAGTGCATGGTAAAGATCTTTAAAATATTGTATTGTACCACAGCTATCATATTTTCAGGGTAAATTTTAAAAGAAAATTCTCTTCGTGTATATATTCGGGTTGAAGAGAGAGAAAGCGAAGATGATAAATGTAAAAAGTGCAAGCAACGCGAACAGACCTATTAGCTTCTGTGATACCAATATTGTACAAAAATTAAATTAAGTAAAGAAAGCAAATAATTTTTCGGTGTCATCATTCATTACTGACACGATTTTACCAGACTGAGTATTGTGAAAATATTACATAAAAATAAACGTATTATAATAAATTTTTTTTCGATTGGAAGAACATTAAGGATATAACGATAACAGGCAAATGTATTTTACTAATAAAAAATAATGGACATATAAAGTAAAGGGAATCTCAGATATATCACATCAAGGCATATCTGAGGTTAAATTATTCAACAGTTACATTTTACATTCAGAAGACGATTGCTTCAGAAGATAACATCTTAATTGAGAAAAGAATGTTTCATTATCATATTTAAATATAAATAGAAAGCCACGGTTCTATTCTCTGCAGAAGAAATCGTTGGTGTACTGAATTAGGATGCGTTAATTCTCATCCGCTTTTTCGCCGTTAATGATTCTCACGAAATCGGATCCTCGAATGAATTTTCGTGGAACAAAAATTGCGCGCATACATCGCAATGCCCAAAGCTTCGAGTCACGAGAGAAACCATGCGTGATTTAATATTCACGGACGAAGAGGCGCGCATCTATTTTCCACGTCACAATGCTCTTCCTACGCTCGGCGTGCATATGTGTCGCATACCATCATACACACAGATAAAACACGCGTAATACTCGCCGATTTATCGCGAGGGCAACCTCGAGATTCACGGTCGCTTCTCCACGTGTCGTTTCTTGTCCGTATCGCGTTGCTTGTGTGGTGCTGTCTTCTCTCTCCCTCGCGGATCCCTCATAGTCCACCATATCTTTTTTCTTCTCCCGGCACCGCTTTTCGCCGTGCTGTGCATCGAACTTTGGGTATGTGTGAAGAAGATGGCCTTGGTCCCACGCGGCCATTGGCCGGGCCCTAGGAAGCTCGAATCACTATTGGCCTGTCAACTTTTCGTACGGGCGAAGTTAAAACGAGTGAAGCCGAGTCGATACGATATGGCAAACACATATTTGCTTGCTAGCACACTCTGCATTGTCGACCTTGACGGGGCATTGACTGCTGTTCCCTTCCCTTGGCCGCCTCCTCCATATTAGAGTTTGTCTCTGCTCTAATCAAATCGGCAACCGTTCTTATCTACTTGTGAAATTTGGATACTCCGTGACATATCGCGGGCAATCGGTGTCTCTAGTTATTTTCCAATCCAATTGCAATAAAAGTTCAAGTGGTTAATCATTCAAATTAATCAAATAAAGGACATGTACCACGACGCAAGTTCTTGGTAGCGAGATAATATTTTATTCTGCCTTTATTTAATTAATTCCAATCTAATTGTTTTTAATCGAGAGGACTTGTCGAGGACTTATTGTTGCGTGAAATATAGTCTCGAATTTTTTAGAGTGATACAAAAAAATCACGCCGAGAGGATCCATATTTTTTTTATTCAAGATTAGAGATCTCTCTTTGGTGACATTTATTATTTGTTATCAAAGTTTGACCCAAGATTGGGGGGAATCCTCTCCTACGGTATCAAATTCACTTTTCTGAAGTTATCCTTTGATAAATATTGCGGTAACTTTGACGACGTATCGGTCGCTGACATCGTCGCTCATTGACATTGAATTAAGCCGTAATTGCCGCCTTCATCCACGGTGTATATTGTACGCATTCGGCCACGGTGCACGTACACGAGGCTTCGAATTATTATTGCGTGATAGGGGAACGATGACCGTCGTAAGAGGCTTCGTCGAAAACCCTAACTCCCAAAGAGCTCTACCGGCTGGCCTTGGAATATGAATAGATTGCCCGCGAAGAGTGCATTGCACTGTTGCGTAACTAAGCGCGTTTTATTTGCAAGTTTTGTGATGGTAGTCACGCCGCGCTTCTCACTCCTTGTTACTAGACCCTCACGTAATCTCATCGAAATGGCTATATATAATATTTTGCAACGTATTTCTCAACTAACGTATGCCAGCAGTACATAAATAGTACGGATGGTAATAAAACAGTAGTGGCTTTAGATAACGCACAGTTTAATACAAATGAACAGAAGCGCCAAATACGGTCAAGGCTGAATCTTGATATCTAATAAAATTTTTATATGAATTATTAAAGACATTCAAGAACAGAGTTTTCCGAACTGCACGCCAACTTTTAGCAAGTTCTAATAATAGACTACGGATAAATTTAGTAATTAGACAATTTCTATTGTCGTTTTGAAGAAATGTCTTATGTACATACACTAAGAAAAAATGCGCTAAATTTTAATAAAAATTTATTGTATTTAAATAATACTAACTCGACATTTATTTACGGTAAATAAATATTTAGTAAATAAAAAAATGCTAGATAAATCAAATTAATGGTTCTCGTACAAAATATATGTATATTTATAGTTAAATCTAGTTATTCAAACAAATATTTATTAAAATTTAGTAATTTTTTTTCTCAATGAAAAAATTCTAAACCTTTTTTCGCACGTTGCGACGTCAAGTCATTATCATTTATTCATAATCGACAACCTTCGCTGTGACGGCGTTGCTGTTCGCTTCCCAAGCGTAACTGCGAACAATATCTAAATAGATACGCGCGCGGAGCCGCGCTGAGAGTGTTCGTGCGTTATCTCTACTCGCTCATTCAGTAATAGCTCCGCTCGCTCGATGAGTCGATGACGATGTTGCGGCGTGTCACAAATACGTCCTCGAGGCTTCGCACGCGCACGTTACGCAATGTTCTGCCGAAATTCTTTGCAATATATTGCGCGTATATTTCTGCATGCGGCTCGATAACGGGAATAACAATGTATGTGCGTGAGAAGTATCCCGCGGACCCGCTGCTGCGCGGCGTATTATAGAATTTATTAGTAGTCTCGGGACTATACGCCGATTAACTCTGCATATTTCATTATCTCCACAAGTGTGCCGACGAACCGCGCTGCCGCCTGGCTGTCCCATGGCGTCTCCGAACGCAGTTCGCAGACGAGGAGTGCTCCATCTCCGACTGCCTTCGTAGCGACTGCCGATTATTTCCATAGATGAAATAAGGGCTGCGTTTCACGCATGATGCATCATTTATCCTTGTTTAACATTCGGTGAATAACAAGGATAATTAATGCAGCATGCGCATCATGCGTGAAACGGAACGCAGCCAAAAATACTCTTATGGAATTGTCTAAAACTATCGTTTTTAGAAAGAGTGAGGTAGTTTAAATCGCTCCCTTTCTCTACACTGAAAAAAAAATTACTAAATTTTAATACATATCTCTTTGAATATACTAAGCAAACATTTATTTATATATAAATATTTATTCAATAAAAAAATTGTAGTTATAAGTTAGTCATGATTTTCGTATCAAATATGTTTACATTTAATAAATATCTACTTAGAATTATTCGAACAAATACTTATTAAAATTTAGTATTTTTTTCAGTGTGAAATATCGAGAATTTCGAAGAGTATTGAGATTAAAGAGAGATGTCGATATAATTCGATACTTTCTAACGAAGCATAGATTGCTAGGTCAAGGAATGCATAGTCTATGATTATATTTTATGAAACAAAATTTGTTCTTTTTTAATCAAACAGCAAATTATGTGAGAATCTCTTTATATTTGACATTCTTGTTCTCATTGTTCTCATTGTACACCTTGATACTGCATTTGTGTGTCCAAACTCCGCTTATGAAAGTCGTCATAAGCGAAGGAAGATGATCGCAAAATAGCCCTTGCATCGCGCATAATGAGCTGTATATTTAGCCCGAACATCTGTAACACGTCTATCTTATATTGGACAGATTATAAAAGCAGGGAGATTAATTAATATATAGCGATTAAAATACCGCGATAGTGCAAGAAAATTGTTCTCGATTGAAATTCGATATCGAAGGTATATTTGATATTTGTTAGATAAAGAGACACTGTCATTATTATACGCGAGACAAGTTCATAATGCAAACGTATTTCAACAAGCACCGCGGGTGAACGCGGTATCACAGAGTCGTTGAATCCTCTCCCCCGGGTACACAGCAAATCCAATATTCGTCGGATAAGAGGTTTGAAATTGAGCGCAACGGGGAGTACAAGGAAATATGATATCGCGCTGAGAGGAAGCTCAAAGAGTTGGATACACTTTGTGTACCGGGAGCCACTCGGAAAGACAGGTGCTTTGAGCCACCTGGTTGTGCCCTCGTCACCTTCCTCCTTTCTCTTCTCGCACTTAATTTCCTTATTCTGAAGGCATTGCCGATGAGACTTCTTCCCACATCCGTCTAAACGCACGAAGCTCTTTTATGAAACGTTCCATTCACCTAATTCGCACGGAATCATCACAAAATAATGAAGTAACGCGATATCTATACACTGTTAAATCTATAGTGTCAAATTTAACCTAGTGTGAGTGGCTCCTACTAAACATATCGTTATTTTTTACTAAAACGATAATTAAATTTGACACTGTATAGTGTCAAATATAACCATTGTTTTAGTATAAAATAACGATATGATTGAGTAGGAGAGAGCAGTGGCGACTCACATTAAACTAAATTTGACACTATAGGTTTAACAGGGGGGGGGGGGGATACCAATAACGAAAATACATACATTTTTGTAGCTAATTTCTGTTAATTAAATTAGTCTTAAGAACTTTCAACAAATCAATAAAAAAAAGTGCTTTAAATTAAGCTTCGTAAACATGATAGCAAAAATTTGAGGGTTTTTTTAAAAATAAAAATTGGCGGGATGTTTAGCTACATCGCAGAGGCTTCGACGGTCGGTTACGATGACGATTTCTTTTTTTCTTTTTACACGCAACCGTTCCTGGACACCGTTCCTCGCTTTACGTGCAGCGGTCGCTCGTGTCATATTACACGCCCGCGCGCTGGCGAACGCGTATTATACTTGCGTGAATTACGAATTACGGAAGATCGTGTCCGAAGATGACCTACATACGCAGCGGGCTGCGAGAAAGGGCATCGACGTCAGGCGTGCTAGCCTCGGTTCCTTTATGTCACGTTGTAGAGAGGGAAATGGTGGGCCGCTTGAAAAAAAAGGGTTCGTCGGTCACCGGCTTTCTTTGCATGCTGAAATTCCCGCGCTCGTCTGCTGCGCGCGTTGGTGCCCGTTTACATTGTAAGCCGTGAGAAAGAAAAGGCCCGCGAGAGCGTCTTGTGCGTGCATCAAAAATTTTGCTAATTTCGCCAATCGAGTTTGATTATTGGCATAATTATGGAATATAGAATTAACATTTCTTGTATCAAATAAATATATCTGTATATTGAATAAATATTTAGTTGGCAGTATTCAACTAAATATTTATTAAAATTGACTATATTTTTTTTCAGTGTACCAATTCAATATGATTATTGATAGAATATATAAATTGAAGAATTGTTTTACGCGACAAGTTGTACGGTTGGCTCTTTAATATCCTATTATTTTATATATATATATTTAATTTACTCAATTATGTAAAAATGGATTAGCGATGGTCGTCAAATGTTTTCTTTTGATAACAGTATGTTTGGCGACAGTATGTACTTTCTTACATCGTTCATCTTTTGAAATCAATACATCCTATTTGTGTTTCAGGAGTTACGTTCAAGGCGCACAGGTTAATCCTCGCAGCATGCAGCAAGCATTTTCAGGAGCTTTTCGAAGGAATGCCGCCTTCTCCCGCGGGATTGATCGTTATTCTCGATGGGACGAGTGCCCACAATATGGCGTCCCTCCTCGAATTCATGTACCGTGGAGAGGTACATGTGTCCCAGGAATCCCTCAGCTCCTTCCTCAAGGCAGCTGAATGCCTTCAAGTATGTGCCTGTCTCTTTTTCCGTAAATAATGACCCTAAATAATGTCCCCCGAATAATTGTACATGTGGCGCGGCGTCCGACGCGGCTTTAAAATGCGCACTGGCTAAAGTCTGTGTCATTTGTATTGTAGAAGAGTCAAGTCATTTGTCAAACTCACCTCGGAAATGCGTTGTTGACTGAACTTTGTATCGTATGCTTTTATTTGATATTTTCAAGTATTTACTGCAAAAATATGTGATTTTATTTAATTGATACACTGTTGGAAAATTTGTGACGAATATAACACATTTCACATGTCTCACTTAAATTTTTGCGTTCATTTATAAGATGAACATGTTAGGAAACAACAAAAGATATTGTGTGCAAGAAATGATCAGAAAAAAAAGATGATGTTGACACAGTTTGTAAACAAACTGTGGAAATATATTTTTTTAATAGATATAATTAATATTTATGATATGTTAATTAAACACATATCTTAGAATTTATACATTTTAAAATACATTTTTGTATTACTTGTTTAATTGCTTATAAATTGTGTCCTTTTGACACTAAGAAACGCTGAATATCAATTTATATCATTTATTTAACATAAGAATATTTAAATAATATAATCACATTATGTTAAATTAGTACTCGAATATGTCAAAAAATTCAACATAAGCTGTTAACAAGAATGTGAGTGGACCGTTTCCAACACAAATACAAAATGTTTTTTCCATCATGCATGTCGAGACATCAGTGACGCGGAATATTCATTAACATAATCCAATATTTACAACAAACTTTCTAAATGCAATAAATATATTTTTGCATTCCCCTTAAATTATATATATATTTTACTATCATAATAATTCTTTTAGTATAGCATAATATTTTTGTATCGTTATACAATATTTCTTATATTATTCCCTTCTGTGTGATATTTTCCTGAAATATATTCATTTATTCCTAATTGTTTTCTTTTCCAGGTTAAAGGTCTATCGATCATCGAGCACGAGAAGCTGGCGGTGGCGCAGAGGCACGCTGCGGAAAGCAACACCTCCGCGGACGCAGAGAGCACTGGCGATGTTACTGCTCTCCGTGGAGGCGGGGGTAACGGAGGCGGTGGTAACGGTAGCGTCGGGAGTAGCGTCGGCAGCGGTAGCGTCGGCAGTGGTAGCATCGGTGGTACCATCGGCAACGGGGGTGGTGGTAGCGGCGTTGGTGATGTGAGCGACATGAGCGAGGCGGTCAGGAACATCATGAAGAGGACCCCCACACCGGCGCCGTCGCCCGCCCCGGAATACATCATGCCCAATATGTACTCCACCTCTCCTTATTGCGAGAGCCCGCCGAAGAGGGCGATGAGGTAAGGACCTTTCGCCGAGGTGTGAAACTCTTTTACAAGGAACTGGCCACGAGCGGCCTTCCTTCGTTCTAATGACGATGACGTATGTGACAATCTGCGAACGACAAAGTAATATCTAAATTATCATATTTTCGATAAGGAAATGATCGTTATGGCAAAGCGACTCTTTTACGGTTTCTTCGAATTTCTATCTCAGCTTGTCGGAATATTATTTTTACGATTAAAGTAGTTTTTCGCCAATTATGTTGCGCTAATCAAGACCATAAAATCTTCCAAAGAGCTTTATCGTACGATATAAAGAACGTTTTGGGTATTCCTTCATTTGCCCCACTTGGCGTTACATCAATTTCCGGATTTGATTTTCTCCGTGCTTCCTCTTCATCGTATTACGCGTGTTTACCAAATATTTGCACCGTGTTACGTGTCCTTGCCAATTCACTCGCGTAAGATTATACGAGCTGCGACCGCGTATTTTTAGATCGCCGAGCGACGTCGATACATTAGGAAGAGCGAGTGTGTTGCGCGACGGCCCTGCTTTCCGGCCGGCGTCCGCCCCGCATCCATTGTTGAAAAACCACTTCTATCAATCGTTCACCCATCCTTCTGAAACTCATTCGCATTCCCACACCGCGCCACATACGCCCACGGAACTGGAACAGCAGCTGGAACGAGTGCGATCCGAGGAACGCAACAATTGTGATCTCAAGGAAAGCGTTGCCGAAGGTGAGATAAACCTATTATGATAAAACCGATGTAAAATCAACCTAAAGATCCCACTGATCTGTGTTGCAACTAAGCTCTTAATCTCGTGTTCGTAGACCTTCGAATAAAACAGGAGCCAGACCTTCGAATAAAACAGGAGCCAGACCTTCGAATAAAACAGGAGACCGATCGAGAGAGGGCGGAGAAATTGGCGGAGAGATTGTCCAAGCGGGATGACGAGGCTTATCCCGGACGGGGGTTTGACGTGGGCTTGTTCAGATCGAACTCGGACCATCTGCCTGGAGCACAGCTGGGTCCGACGATGGTGCCGATGCCGGCGGCTCATCCGCCGACTCCCGATCAGAGTCCCGCCGCGCCTCCCGCGCTCGCTATGTGGAACACGAAGATCAACAAGGCCAGCACTGTCTCTACTGTCGACGGCGGTGAGTGCCATACATTGTTTTTAAGTCACGAGACATCGTCTGTACTTACGCGTACGGTGCGATTGAGTCTTTAATTCGGTGAAGATTCAATTTGACTGACGCGTTGAGGAAATGAGACTTTTACGCAGCTTAATTGCACAAAAATATTTCATCCAACACGTGCGATGATCTATTCTCTAAATTCTTTGGAGTAGAATCTCACTAAAGTGTGGAAATTGAACAAGTCTTAAAAAAGAGAAGCTTGATTTTCAGTTTTTAAGAATGGGATTCACTCTAAAAATTTTAGAAAGTAATAAATTATTCGTGAAACATTAATCACGTTGACGGACAGTAATATTAGATCGCTAAATCTTCGCAAGTAAAAGATAACAACGCAGCTAAGTCTATTGACAGTGAACTCATGGATGAACGGGCTCGAATTGAATAAAACCTTGCAAGTTTATTAAATCTCACGTTCATACTATGTGTATTTTGATTCATCGTCAAAATATACAGCGTAAATGCGAATGATAAATTTCCTTGCTACGAATATTTCGGAAAATTAAATTTTACAACTTAAGATACGCGCGATATTTGACCGAGAAGCCATTTAATAGAACGATATACGTATTACTCAACGCTCTATCAGACAGTGCAACGCTCTCGATCCTACTTTATCTAGTCCAGTATGCTGGGTAAGAAGGCCTTCTGGCCACAGAGTTACAAAATGCACGGGCGTTGCATCATCAGCTGCACGTGGGGCCCGACCGCGGATGTTGCAACTGCCGCGTTTCTCTCATCCTTGCACCATTCTACCACTTCTCTTTCGAGAAGTCGTCTCGCGGCAAGAGATAAAACAGTGCATCGTAAAAAGAAGCTATGGAAAACGCCGTCTGATGTTCTCCGAACTATCCCACGTTCTCGATGACGAACGGATCTTTTAACGGATTTAAAACAAATTAAAAAAATCTTTCTTCTCATTCAATTTCTTGACTTTCAAAGAGGACAGGAAAATCGATCTCAGACTGATCAAAGAATATATAGAACCGAGAGATAATACGGTTTTCGGAACGATTTTCGTATAGATCTTTTTTCATCCACGTGTACGTCAGTCTCCGCTTCGGCGACGCTCTAACGTGCAGAAAGAGAGAGCGACGACGCTGTACGTGGATGTACGTGGATTTACCGGGTCTCCCCGTCCGTGCCCGGGACGGGGTGATGCCTTACGACTTGCCTTCACGGTGTGAACAAAGTGTACAAAGAGGATGCAGGCGACGGTGCAGCCACTGGGAACATCTTTTGCTCCGGCGAGCAAATCACCGAGCGTGATGCTACGACGACGCCACGTGAAACAGGTGCGACGGACGCTGGCCACCAACACCGACGCGATTCGACGTCGGCGTCGGCGTCGGCGTCGCGGCGACCGTGTACCATCGCGGATGACACCCCGACCATTTTTAATCGCCCGTTCGCTCGCCCGCCGCAAAGAAAGTAACGAAGCGTCAACTAATGCAACGGTTATTGACATTAGGCCCGCAGAGGAGAAAAGGCAAAGAAACGGGAAGGACAGGGGAGGTAATCCGTGCATGTTAAACGTGCTCAAGGAAGAGTAAAAGAAGTCCGCTGATAGGCGGAGAAGCTATTTATTAATGTATCAAAGTTCGGAGCGGTCCATGCGGTCGTCTCGAAAGCCTTCCTTTGCACTTTCACGTTACTCCGAGATTTTCAAAGAGACTCGGAACGTGTCGAAAAAAAATTAGATTAATATCGCTACGTCATGAATACGATGTTGAAAAAAAACATGCAATAAAAGAATTTTTCAGAGGCTGGATCTAATATTTCATTCTTATGTTGAATTTGCCACCGTAAAACAGATATTCGTTATCGTATTATCTTCTATTTCGCGTTTCCTAAACTGTTTTGCGAGTTATGCGTCTCTCATCTCTCATTGAAACAAAACGTCGAAACAAAAAAATTTTGCCGCTCTTAAATTATTCAAAGGCTGTGCGAAGACACAGAGGTGTAAAGACGTGAATTTCTGAAAAGATATATTATTTTTAAAAAATAGAGACAGTGAGGATATTCTGTTGCGTTAATGTAAATGTGACCGTGGGCAAGAGTTCTTTGAAGCTCTGCTCGAATGAGAAGGAATACAGCGAGAGAGAACCACAGCGGCGTAGTGAGAAAATTCATGACCGTTGCATTGTTGAGTTATTCTATCGGGAGTACAGTTATGCTCACCGAGAATTCGTCGTTAAAGCGTTACCTTTTGTTAGAGCCTTCGTTAGAAACTTCGCCGTACCGATCATCACCTTGGCGTGGAATTTACGCGACATCGCAGTGCTATTGCGCAAGTTATTTGGCAAGAGAAAAAACCGAACCGTGAGGCGTGTGTGTGTGTTTCGCGTGTCTATAAGATTTGAATTTTATGGAATCTGCTCAAACGGTCTCGAATTAGAATCACTTTTATTATTCCTCTGCCCACAAAAACGACGTCTTCTTATTCTTTTCATATGTGTTAACTGTTAATTAGATAACTATTCGTATTAAACATGTACAAAATTATTAATGATTCAACATAAATTGCGTTTAAACATCGAGATAATAAAAATCTCTAGTGTAATTATCTTGCGAAATAGTATTTTGTTTATTTGAGAAATGGAATAGAAAGGATGATTTGTTGTATCTAAAAATTTAATTAGTTATAGATCTAATAATAATTTTATTGGGCATTAAAATAATTATATAGGACACTCAAACTGGTTGCTAAAATGTTAAAATTTGTTGCAACATTCCTCATCATTAAGCATTCTACATAATTAATTATTTTTATCTATATAATTTTAATTGTTAAGATTTGTTTAAGTTTCAATCTGCAACGATTCTATATCTTTAATTTGATCATATTATTTATTATTCCATTTAATTTTCTACCAATATTAAGGACGCACGTATAATCATTTTATATAATTTGACTTCAATCTATATTTGTAATTTTACCAGAAACTTTCTTTAACTCACACTAACTACCCTTTCTTGCTGTTAACCGACGAATTGATTGGATTATGCCTCATTATTATGTTTTATTGTTCGACAAATTGACTAAATATAATATGGTTGCATTTATACTGACTATTGAAAATCGAAGTTGTGAGATGATCCTCTACATATATTCATTTAATTTTTGTTATACGGGGTAATTATATTTCTGCGACTGATGAGGACTAAGTACAGTCGAAACGTATCGTTGGAAAATTATATTGTAAAAAAATAAATAAATAAATTTTTACATTGTCACACCTAATTATAGCTCGTTTTAATTGTTGACCTGGGTCACTATTTATTAATTTGTTTGAAAGTTATACGAGCGTTAAAGAATTGTTTTTAATTTATGTTTGAACATTCTACATAATTATTTTAACGGTCCAAGAAAATTATTTTCAAATCTGTATCTATATATATCACAGCTAAATTTTTAGATATTTTAGCAAAATCTTTCTGCGTATTACATAATCTTTTTGTAAGAATTTTTATAGCGTGACGTTTGATCTTGCCGCTGTATTCATTGCTGAAGAATGATCATATATTGATAAATGAAAGTTATATAAAATCGGCATTGAAATGAAATTAAACAAAAAGACTTTGAAAAAAAACACGATCATAGAACTATGTATTTTTTCTTTGACGTTTTATTTTTCTAACTGCAGTATATTTTTCTCTTAAATTCCAAATATCACTTCTTGACTTTCTATTAAAAATACAAACTCCGTTTATAAAATAATCGATCAATATTGTATAACTGTCTTATGTTTGAAAAAAAAAGACTGATTTGTAAGACTCGCATTTTTATACTTAAAAGAAATTTCTAAGTTTACTATAATATACTATAAGAGTTACCAGTCAAATAAGTCGCGTTGATTCGATGTAAAAGACACGCACCGTGACGATACAACGGCATGTCATTCGATAAAATATCTCGCTCGGAACAAAATTCATTTCATTCTTCAGCCCTCAATCGTTCTGCAGCGCATGCATCGACGACTGTCGGTTATTTATGCTTCTATCATCGTGAGTTCATTATTTATGCAGTTATAGTACACCAATTACAGCGAGAGCCTGGCGACCGCCCGCGAGCAGTAAAAAAAAGTGGAGGAACAGTTGGGCGACATACGAAATGACGCAGAAAGTGAAAGTGTTCTCTCGGGGGGGCTAACATGTCTCTTGCTCAGTTCATTCTGTCGAAGCGGAGTATGCTCGTCGTTGCTTAATTTGTTCTCTCGCTACCTGTGCCCTTCGCAACAGAGACACGCGAGAGAACTCGTGTCCCTCGCTCGTCTAATTCGCCCCGCTGAATTATGAATGGAGCTTTGTGCGAGGGAAGATAGGGGTAGTGCAGTTGCATCGGACATGTGCGGGTTCACACACAGGTGCATGTCGTTGCCGGCCCTTGTCTTCCCTCGGCCGATTATTTTTTCTTTCGCTATCTCCCTCCCTGTCCGCTTCTTTTTTTTTTATTTTCCTTATAGAAGGACCTCGCAACCCTTCTGCAATTTTGCGCGCGTGCCTCGTAAAAGTTTCAGCTAGACTTGCGACGAACTTTAGCGATAAAGCTTGTATAGTACAAGCAGCGACTCGCTTAAACATTAATTCGTCATTTCCGAGTATTAATTCCACGTGTGCCTTCACGTGCCTGCGACGACGTTTGGCTGACGGTTTCGCATCGCCATGGAAGGCATTTGTTTGACGGAGGCAAACATTGGCTGTATTCAGCAGAAAAAGTAATTTTGTAAATATTGTCAAATTCTTTAATATGATTGCTCTTGCCCTTAGTTTTCTTTATTGAATCTAAATAAACTAATTATATTAAAAAGTCTAATAGTTGCAAAACTGTTTTTTTCTGTTGAACACTGTTAAATCTGTCAAATTTAACCTAATCACTCTAAATTTCTTGCAGTGAAATCTCACTCCAAGAAAGTGAAAATCACCCTTGAAAAAAAAGAGAAAATATTTTACTTCTTGAAAAAGAGTGATAATTTTCACTCTTTTTAGAGTGAATTTTTACTTCGAAGGAGTCAAATTTTACTTCAAAAAAAACTTGGAGTGAGATTTTACTATAAGAAATTTAGAGTGATGTGACTCGCTACTGCTTCTACTCAATTATATCGTTATTTTATACTAAATTCTATTTGACACTATAGATTTCACATTGAACGTAGCCATTGTCAATACGAGAATATACAAAATAGAAATCAATATCGCTAATATAACTAGAGGGATACTCTTAGATATTTTTTTTATCTTCACGGAAAGCTACTATTAATTCCAAAAACGTGTCATCAAATTCTGATATTTAATTATTTTTTACAAAATTCCAAGGATATAAACTTTTCCTATTTAAATCCGATCGTTATTATTATGAATAATTTTTCGACATTCCCCGCATGCACGCAAGTTGCCATTACATGCCATTTAAAAAAGAGGCCGCTCATTCGGCTAGCAGGTTCTTAGAAGCGATTAGACGTAATTCAGCCTTGCCGCGGCGTTCTACTGTCGCCGTCACGATACCTTCCATCACCGAAAATCGTTGCACAAGAGGAATGTGGGGGCCTTTGCCTATTACATTGCGGCAATGTGTCGAAAATCGTGCAACCAGCTTACCTTCCTACGCAGTTATGTCGATTAAACGACTTTGTTACGTCAGGCCTTGGAACGGTATAAAATTAAATGCATGCCCTATTTTTATGCCCGCAACTCGCGACACGGATTAGTCAACTCGTGTATTGGTGAATATATTATTTCGAACGCCGTTATCATGAACGAAATAACGGAATAACTGTAACTCTAGTTTGTGCTTAATTTTTTACTTCAATAGATTTTTTTATTCGCGATGCAAACCGTAAGATCAAGTCGATCAACCGGCTCTTTGTGCACGACGATAAAAGTAGCTATTTTCGAGACGTGAGAAAATAGCGGGTTCTCTTCGAAGACAAGGCAGCAGATCCCTCGTGAGTTATGGGTTTAGGCTGTTTAGACGTTCCCCAGAGAAGATGCGAAAGGCTGGCTGCTATGTATGTCATGGCCAGGCGCGGTGTTTTAGAAAGATAGTTAGAAGAGCATGAGCCGCTCTAACTCGCTGCAAATTATCTTCGTAAAAGAAAACATCCGTTTCACGCGTGCCCGATAGGCTTCTTAAAAAGTCATCATGATCCCTTCAAAAACGTAGAAAAAATTAACGGCATTGTTTTAGGCGAAAAATGATAAATTTAATACGCGTACACGGAAATTTATAAAAAACAAATCAATATTCGCTTAGACGCTCTATGACCATCGTTTATGAATATCTGGCATAGTATTTGACAGGAGTGTGGTCAGAAAGTGGCATGACAGACATCCCCACGTTCATATATAGTTCGTATTGATCGATCAGGGGCGGTAGTATGCGGTAGAATCGCAGTAACCCGAATTAGAGACCGCCCGCCCAACTACGGCCTAAAATTGTTCGATTACTTCGTAGATTACACGAAATTATTATCTGCCCTTCATAGCGGCGCGCGGTCATTTATTCGACAAATTATTCGACCATATCTCATTCCACGTAACAATAATGTTCTTATATAGTTATCGTATAGTTATCAAGGAGACATAACGTGTTCTATATAATGAATGTAATCTTCATCCATATCGATTGCAATCGAAAAGTACAATATCAAAATTCGTGGAATTCACGGACTTCATCAGCTCGCGAAATTCTTGAGTATTGGAACACGTTAAATATTATAAAAGTATCAGCTTTTGAGGGCAAGATTTATTATTGCAGTACACTGAAAAAACAATTACTGAATCTTAATATATATATTTCTTTGAATAGTACTAAGTAAATAGTTATAGCTCACACACACACACACACACACACACACACACACACACACACACATAAATTAGTGATTCTTGTACCAAATAAATATATGTTTGCATTTAGTAAATATTTACTTAGAACTATAACTTGAACAAATATTTATTAAAATTTAATTTTTAAAAAAAGTAATATTATTTAAAATATACTATATACATATTTGTACGTGACCTCTTTCGCCAACTATTGGGTAACAACATTTATATCTAAACGCGCATTACAGATAATCAGGAAATTGAATTATGCCATGCGAAAACGAGCTTATTATCAGTGTCGTAACGATTGCAACGATTGCACGCACACGTTCTCAGTAGGTCGATGCGCAGAAAGGCGGAGCGGCGGAGGGCAAGGGGAGGTAAGCGAGATACGATCATCTGTGGTTGGCCTGTGATAACGCCTATCTTGATGTCGCCCACACACGCATGGCGTACGACAAGCGCCTCGCGTTTTCGTTGGGGCCAAGCACGAAAACTCCTCGACTGCGCGTATTGTTTCGTCACACGAGCATACGTACGTGTATATGTAAATGGTACACATACAGTTCACTGTTAACCGTTAGACCACCGGATATGATAGAAAGGAGAGAGAGCGAGAACGGCGGAGAGAAAGAGCGAGGGAGATCGAATGTGGGAGTGGGAGAGAGAGAGAGGGAGAGAGAATCCGCGGGTACAATGCCGAATTCGGGTCACGAAATAATTCATGATAAGGCCATTGGAGCACCCGCTCGTAAGAACGAACTGATAAATGAAGCATGGAACGCAATCGAAAAATACACACATATACATAAAAAGAAGGAACGCCCTTTTTTTTCGTAAAGGTCTTGTTTTTTATGAGAGAGCACGACACTGCGCTTTGACGTAATCAGGATGTGTGTGCACGAGTGTATGAATATGCATTACATTGAGCAGAATAATCATCGTCAACAATATACGTGATAGATGTGAAATCGTTGATAAACGACATGCTACGGATGACGATTATTTGTACGCAATGTGGGACGACGTAATTACGATCAACTCGGGAAGATTAACGCTAATTAGTTAGGAAAATAATCGAGAATAGTAATGAACAACAATTTTTGAGAAAGGACCTTTTTAGAAACGACGAATCTACGAGAAGTGCAATTTTACGTTTCCTGATAATTAGTAAGCGGTTTTGAGACATTAATGAATGGCCCGAAAAAGACCATGAGAAAAACGCACTTTGCACCGGAGGATGTATTCAATTAAAGAGAATTTACTCGCGCTCATGCCTTTAGGCTCGCGATGTGTGACAATGACTTTGATTTGCATAACATTATGCTCATAGATCACGTATGTATATCCGTATTTACTTAGCAATTGTGATTACTGTGTATGTAATTAACGGAGCTATTTTTAATAGAAAAACATTATTTATTCATCGTGCAATAAAATATTAAAAAATATCTCATAATGATAATGATTATAACAACAGCAAAAAAAATAATGAGTGCCCACGAAGTATACTTACAGGAAAGATATCTTTCAAAAAAATCTTATTTTTAGGAAGTAAATATTAATTAGTAATTTATTAACAAAAAATAAAATAAATTGTATATTTCTCAAATTTATCTAAAAAATGTGTAATAATTAAAATATATTTTTTTATTTAACAATAATCGAAAATGAAAAATTGTATTATTTGTATAAAAAGTATTCGTACAGTCAAAAAAAGGTTCTCATCAAGAGATAATTATTTCTGCGAACCTTTTTTGTTTATATTAAGATAGAATATACTTATTATAAATTGCTAATTAATACTTACTTTTTACAAATAAGTTTCTTTAAATAAAAATCTCCCGTACACGAATACTTTTTACCTTCATTGTAATTATCTCTTTCGACTCGTCGGAAAGCTGAATTGACCATTTTACTTCTCTTTCAACAATTTTTAATTATCGAGTTTCTTATCGTTTTTAATCATTGCGATTACTTCCATCGTAATTACTTAGGATTTTTCTTGGTTTCATGGTTTATATTACATGAAACTGGAGTCGCGGAAGCCCGGACAAAGCCCCGTCGATAGATGCGGCCATAAATTTTTCATTCATTTTCATTAACCATCGCCCACCCTCGGAGGGTTGAATTTTTTACCGTCGCGGGCGCGCGCGCGACGCATTTTTTCCATGCTTCCTCCATACGGACGAGGACAAAATAGCCGGACTGTAGCCTCCTATGAAACCCCCCCCTTCCGCGAGCTTTATTACCATACTCCCCGCACCGGCAAGCTCGAATAAAACAACGAGCGCGCCTTGCTGCGAACCGGCGTTACCCTCCGCCCACGCACAATATGCGTAACCCTATCTTCGCTGGATATCCTCTATTTCTCGTCGTCCCCTCCCAGGTCCAGGTTTTCCTATACATAAAGGACAAACGCTGCCCGGTCGCGTCTCCTTTCTCTATCTTTCTTATCGTTGCTGCATCGTGCGTGAGAAGAAGAAACCGCAGCTCGAAAAAACCGGTAGACTGGTCTCACGCGTGTGCGCGCACGCACAAGAGGCATTATGTATTTCTCAATATAAACTACCTTAATAATCTTCCTTTCGCAATTAATTTTCGCTCCTTCTTAAATAAATCTTCCGACTGAAAAAAAAAAAAACGCATGGGTTCACATTATAAAAGTAGATGTGGAATATCCGGTCGGGGAATGCTGCCGGAAGATGGCTGAAATTCGTGCGATGCGTAACGCGTTAACGGCAACCGTATCGATGCACATAGGCATATAGAAATTAGGCTCCGCGACGCGACGCGACGCACGCTCACGCGCCTCATGCGTGTGCACGACGCACCGCATGCGCTGCGTCATTGCGTGAGGTTCGCGACGCGCACACGGGATAGCGCCAGCTACTCGACGCCCAGGCGCGTATATTTTCGTGGCGGGGAAGGCGGGGGTGGAACGTCAAATTGGGCGGGCAGCCAGGCGTGGGTGCAAATTTACTGCAGCACCACCACCATCGAATCTCGCGAAATTCGTCGCAGTTGATTATTACGTCGCTTCTTGCGGGATGTTCTTCGCGCCGAAGCACATATTCCAACGATTCGTCGCTTTTATCACTAGCTGTAATTTAAATCACGTCCAATAAATAATGATATTAAATATATCGCGCGGTATCACATCTTTCATAAGGCTAAAAAATTGTGCATGCGAATAATAATAAATTAGATTAGAGAGAGAGAGACTGTAATATGAATAACACAAATTAATAAAAAGCGTCAAATGCGATCAAGGCTGGATTTTGATGCCTAATAATTTCTTACATTTTAAACATATTTTTTAGCTAAATAAATGTTTTTAAATTTAAATAACGTATTATTGTCGGATTCTGAACCGCAATCATAAAGTGAGATTGAAATATTTCAGATTAAATTGATCATTCATTTAATAATGCTAATAAGCACCTTAAAAACATTATTATTACAAAAAATATCACCTCAGCCACATCTTTGCAGTGCTTTAAGATGCTTATTAGCATCATTAATAGCATCATCGAAATAGTAACTCTCTCAAATTAAATCGATGATCAATTTAATTTGAGATATTACTATTTCGGCATTAATTGCGTTTTAAATTTGATGATAATCGACACTCAGTTTAACTCGGCCGTATATATTTATATATAGCGCTTCTACTTATTTGAATAATACTAATGTCGCTCGCTCGACGCAATTTAAAAAACAAATTGATTCTTTTATCATCGAGCAAAACCCCAGTGAATTTTGCGAGAGTAATTCGCTATGTTATTACCGTAACGTTCTTTCAACCTTTAGAAATTCACTAATGTGAGGAGAGTGCAGAAATACGACAGTTATTCTTACAACGCACGTGAGGAATGTGCTAACGCGCGAGGAGGGGGCCAGTGGATGCCCTCGAAGGTACCCATATTTTCAGGAATTCGCGTTTTCCGCTACATCGCGTAGTGTAGGGCTCCGAGGATCTCTCGCGCCGGGCCTACCGCGCGTATCAATCAATAACAAATGCGTGCGTGCACGGGGCTGCGTGTATGCGCGCGCGCAACGATGTGTGCGTGCACGTGCCGCCAAAACTTTCGTCGTCTTCGCGTGCTTCGGACGCATTCGTGAACCGGCGTCGGATACGCGCGCGCGCAAACGCGGAGAAGAACGCTCACGCGTGTATGACCGGCGTGACGGCCACGCGACGTCCGACGTCCTCGCGAACAAAGCAATCGCACTAAATCGCACGTTTCCCTGGAAAATTATGTCTACACTATTTTCATCGCGGACACGCAGACGCTCGGAGACACGCAGCTTTTTCAGACGTTCACGCGTCAAGGAAGTGAGTCGACAAGCACTCGTGAGAGTGGGCGGACAACGTAATTCGCAAAATGTTTATTCGCGTCAGAATCGATCATGTAGTAACAGTACATGTCAAATAATAGAATGTTATTTTTGGTTGTAACGCATCTTGACGTTTAATAATATTTATATGCAAATTTGCAAATACATTTTTCACTTCTATAATCTGCGTACCGATTCAGTTTGTCGGACTTGAAATGCAATTATAAATTGAAATTAGAAATAATATCACAATTCACGTTGATCATCAATTTAATATTGATGTTATGCTCATAAGAACTTATATTGCGAAAAATGACCTCATCCAAGATTTGAACTTGAAACTCCCGATTTTTCAAGACGTGTATTCGTTTAAATAAATTTGGTCACCGAGGCATGTGAAAATATTTATTACGATAATCGAATTGGTAAGACCTCTTGGAAAACCCATCCTGGAGAAAGTAGAAAGTTCCAAGTTCAAACTCTGGATGAAATGATATTTTCCGAATTAACTCTTATTAGCATCATTATTAAGTTGACGTTTGATGTAATGTTATTTCCAGCTTCAATTTACGAAGCGTTTTAAGTCTAAAAACTAAATCGATGCGCAGTTTATAGAATTGAAGGATGTATTTGTAAATTTGCATATGAATATGATATTTATAGGCATCAAGATTCGCTTCGACCAAAAGTAGGATTTATTTCATCTATTATTTGATTTATTCTTATCAATATAATTTCCACTTATAATATATGCCTGGAAATTAGAGTAATAATTATAGCATAATTAATTATCTCATTATTCTTAATGTTGTCGAGTATTAAATTAAATAAAGAGTTAAATTTAATGCTCGACAACATTAAGAATAATGAGATAATTAATCTCTAATTTCCAGGCGTATATGCTATTATAAGTGGAAATTACATTGATAAGAATAAACAATATAATATATTATAGGACCGTATATGTGATAAGAATAAATCAAATAATAGATGAAATAAATCGAGGAATTTTATTTTTGGTCGAAGCGAATATATTCGCCAAGAAGTAAATTTATATAAGTATTATATAAATTTATATAATACTTGCCAGGAAGTAAATTTGTCAATTTGGAGAAATTAGCTATTTACGGCGGGATATTGCGTTTTGTATATTATATTGTCAATGTCATCTCATATCGGCGTGGTGCGATTCCAAGAAGGATCCATTCTCCGCATTATTTCGCGCGCTAGTAGAAACGGATTTTTGTGCGTGGCCAAGTTTTCTACGAAGATAATTATTCTTTAAATAAAGTGCATATGTAAAAAAATTTTTATGGTTTAATTTCTAAAATTAGAAATCTCGATTTTAACCTTGTGCACTTTGATAATTAACATGCTTTGTACCGTACCCATATATAATAGACCGAGGTGCATAATCGAGGCCTTTCTTCGAATTCCCTCCGATTCTTAACTATTTCCGAGCTCTAACGGTTCGGATCGCTTCGCCGACTACGTGACCAAAGTATTTCAGAATTTCAACAAGCTATCTAAACTCGCTCTTCATGGCCCTGAGGAGATCAGGAAGACCTTCGTCAACTCCCTGTCCAAACTACTATCGTTTTCTCGGAGTTCTCTATATTTCGGAAATGGAAAACGATAATCTATACTTTAACATACTTTAACAATGATCGATCTTCCATCATACGCTCCACCTTCGCTCTTAACATTGACAACATTATTACCCATCATCATATTATAGCAAGGTTGCTTGTAGCATTATGTCTACGAATATATAAGGAGGTCTTTATTCTTATTGAAATTCCAAAGAAGTTTGTTGCCGGTAGTTACCGATATCAAAACGAAGATATACCATATCTTCAATCATAAGGATATTGCGAATCAGGGAGGCCTGGGAAGTGGACCGTTGTGCGGGTTATGGTTCACTCCAGTCTCCGAGGGGTTAAAAAAGGGAGAGGGTGTGCGCTCGTACCGCCATCCCTTGCAAAATCGACCGGGTACCAAGCCGGGATGGGAACAGCGTGGGAGGCCTGAGCTCCCTTGATTTCGGGTTGCAACGCACGTTGCCTGACATTGATTTTCCTCCGCCTCGCCCTCCTCTATCTTCTCTCCATTTTGGCCCTCGGCCTCTTCACCCTCTCTTTCTTTCTCTCTGGCTCCCTCAATATCGTTGATTTTGCCATCCCGTTCTCTCTTATCATGCCGCGGTCTCTCTTATCCTTCCGATTTGTTCGTCCCTTCGTCCCTCCTTCTCCCCTCTCTTTTAACCATTCTCCTCTTCCTCCTCTTCCATCCTCTTCCTCTCTCGTTCGGAGCGAGTGCTCGCCCAAGCGACCAATTTGGCGCCACCGAACGAAATGTGTCAAGGCCTGGCCGGATCCGCAGCGCCACACAGCGCATACGCACACGCATCGTTCTATTCTCTCTCTGCGTACGCAGCATTTTTAACTTTCCGGCAGGGTGGTTCCGGTCGGTTCAGGACCTCTATTTTCTGCATAATGAAATCCTGCAGTATATCCGGAGGCTGGATCTAGTATTTCATTCTTATATTATATCTGCCACCGCAAAAGAAAATAGATGATCGTTATCGTGTTATCTTCTATGGATGCTTCCTAACTGTAAAATTACATTTTCGTGTACACGGCGATACAAGCTGTATTCTAATTGCCATAATTGTCGACACAACACTACATCCATAATCAGCCTGAGAATTATTAGTCGGTTCTATAAGCTTGTTTTCTAGTGACAATTATGGACTTTCCACAATAATTAAGTCATTATCTAAACTTGAGTCTTAAGCCGTAAGAAATTGACCAATCATAGTCAATTATTTTTTCCACATTCAACTGTGATTGGTCAATTTCTTACGGTTCAAGACTTAAACTTAGAGCAACTTTTACCAAGCTCCAGTTGACTTAACCAGTCTAGTAACTTTGCAGGATTCCAACTGAAACAGATGTCGGAGAAAAAATGCAAAGAGAGAAATTATAAATGTAAATATGTAAATGTATTCAGTTCGCATTTTTTCTCCGACATTAGCTTCAGTTGGAATTCTGCAAAGTTACTAGACTGGTTAAGTTAACCGCGAGCTTCGTAAAAATCGCCCTTAGATAATGACTTATTATAGAAAGTCTATTATATGTTATTAATCGCAGCGGTTATATATAAATGAGGTTGGAGAACGTTGAGTGACATTTTTTACTTTTTCTCATTCGATACAAGCTGAAGAAGTTACATTTAGAGCGGTGTTCATAGTCCGTTCTTATTTTAAGACCGTCTCAAGTAATGTCTTAAGATACTAAAACAATCCTCTGATTGGCTGACATTTTAAGACAGTGTCAAATATAAGAATCGACTATGAATATCAGCCCTAATCTAATTCTGTTCGAAATCGTAACATAGCGTACACATTCTGTTCCAATTGAGTCATGCACAATGCTATACTTTGTGCATTCCTATATACATTTCCTATGTATTAAGATGTGATAAGCAATTGGAAAGCACTCTATATTGCGTACCCTGAACCGTTTTGAGTTAACGCGATACCATCTTTGACGCTGGGCCTCCATTTTCCCAACTCGCTCACATACGCGTCAGCGGCGTATAAGATATCAGCGGAGGCGCGGGCGAGATCGCTACGCATCCGGGAGGGCCGAAAATGAGGACGGGAGGGTCGGGAGGACAGGGCCGTACGCTGATAACAGTGATACGCTTGACAGCAGCGTTGCGGTCTGCAATCGATCGCGGTAAAGCCGCGATGAATAGCCGCACGTTGCGGTAGGGCTGCGTGTATCAGGAGTCACTCTTTGCGTTACATGTTCGATCCATTCAGCCGAAAAGAAAAAAAAGGGTCAGATCGACCGATGAGGTGTGGGGATTGAGGGAGACAAGGGAGACCTTGGAGGCTGCCGTTGCGTTTCGTAACTTAACCTTTCCATTTTGCCGCCTCCAATCTACCGTCCACCCTCCCCCCTCTCCCTCTCTCTCTCTCTCTCTCTCTCGCCTTTTTCCTCGCTCCTCCGCCTCCTCCTTCCCCGGGCCCTCCGGTCAAACACGCACGATTCCTCCAAGAATTGGAGACTTGCTCCAAATCGCCGTATCCCCTTTCGCATCCTTCCAGACCATCGGCTCAGTGGCCCTCAGCGATCCTCCCCGGGACGTGACGATAATTCGAGGCGCGAGCGAGTACCCGGGCTCGGGGGACTAATTGGATCGCTTAATTATTTTCCGAGGAAAGTTCGTTCGAGCCCTTCATAATAACGGTTTAATAACGCGCCATGCGTGCGGAGGGAAAGACAAACTTCGTTTTCTAGGACAGAGATTCGGGCAAGTGACATTTCCTCGAATTATGAAACTTCGAACAATCTCTAGACTTAGACCGTGCCTCGATTCCGTCGAGGTACTCTCGCGCAAAACGAAATTCGCGAATTTTCCAAGAATTTCGGCGCCGCGCATGGCTCGCACCTCGAGAACGTAGCTATATGTGGTAATCATCGATAAACACGAGACCCGGGCGACGGATCGGCGATTTCTTGGGCGGTGCAGATGGCGCAGTACCTTTCCCAGAAGCGTCCCGCTTCCTGACCGGCACCGTTTTGCGTTTCTGCATGTTTCAGAGGCGTATCTACCCCGCAGCTTCGTCCCGCCTGCCCTTTCTCCTTATGCCAATGATCCTCCTCATCGAGTTCTTTTCCTCTCCTCTCCTCTCCTCTCCCTCTCTCTCTCTCTCTCTCTCTCTCTCTCTCTCTCTCTTTCAGGGCCCGTCCGGCCACTCTCCTCTCCTTCTCGCTCTTCCGGCTTACGGCGTCTTCGCGCGTACGAGTGCCTTTGTTCCGGCGCGCGGGTCCTTTGTGAATTTCATAGTCAGCTGCACGAGACCGTGTGTGCTGCCCCGCGGCCCCGTTTACATTTTCTAGGATGCCCACTATTTTTAGGCGCAGTCCGCCGCCGAGGAGCCGGCGCGGTTTCGTACGTAACACGCGCACATCGTGTTTTTTTTTTTCGCCGCGTCTGATATCGTCATTCGCCTGTATTTTTGGCGCATATTTAATGATAAATGTGGTCGTTTATTCCACGCGGCGAGTTGACATCGAACGCAGTTGTGTATCAAACGAATAAATCTCGGAATCGCGTAACGTTGCATAAATGATGGGAGAGTGACACTAATATAGATAATAAATGCAATGTAGATAACAATTAAGAGAAAAATGACCGAGAATGATGAATGAAGAAAAGAAAGATTTCTCATAAGCCACGAAAAATGGAAGGAAATTTTCTTAAATTGATTTTTTTTTGTATCAAATGCATCGTACATGCATACAGAAAAATATTTACTGTACAATTATTACACAAGTAATAATTGTATACTTGTTTCAATAATATTTGAAAAGTTCATATAACCGCAAATCTGTATTATAAGTCCATCACAATTTATTTAAAATATTCTAAATCCTAGTAAGTTTAATGTTTCAATCAAGATTATTAAATTAAAACAAATATATTTGCTTATTATATAAAATTGCAGTTTTATAATATAAAAAAAGAATAAATTTTTGTTTTAAATACATAATAATCAATTCTAAAATTTGTAATAAATATATTTTAAAATTATTATCAAGAAAATATTCTTTATCAAATTATTACTTAAAAGGAAAAAATAAATTAAGTAACCACTTTTATTAGCACAACAGAATATTTTTCTGTGTGTACGTGAATGCGTTACTTATGCCGACGATTATTTATGCGTTAAATGTGGCAATAATTTTTACGATGTTCTAGCGTGTGACTGACTCGTTCCAGCGCAATTCTTCTCATCACTCGCATCTTTCCCTGCCTCTTCTCGTGACACCTGAATCGCTGTAGCGAGGAATCCTTTCGTTTAAGAGAAAACGACCCCGATGATGGGCGGTCGCCTCTTTTTTTCCTCTCCTTCGACTCTCCACCGAACTGTTTCCGATTAATCTATATAATTTCGGTAATGACACGGTATGTCACGCGCAGCCCGTTGGTGAATGGCCCCCGTTCAGCTATGCTCGTGAAACGCAAACGCAAATTTCGGCCAATTCATCGACTGTGATTCAGCATAGAATTACGTTAGAACTTATTATTATTGTTAAACGCACGCGCGTGCAATGCCGCTGTTAGGGACCGATGATGTCACGATGACCCGACGTTTGAGAACATCGCCGCATCTCTTTGGGATTAGACAAAGAGAAATCTCGTGTGGGTTAACAGGCGACGAGACTAACGCGCTTCTCATTCGGAGGCACGTCATTGATACAGTACGGAGTCCCTTTGACTTCACAATGAGCTTCTTGCTCATACATTGGGATGAAGTTCGAGGACTGTGTCACGGCCAGCTCTCATATAACGTTAGCTATATTGATGCTAACAGCAAAAGTTGTTTTAATTTTTATTGCACAAATTCCATGTTGTGTAAATCTAACAGTACTTTTCACTTTGGATAGCAAAAATTATTCTAATCCTATTCTTAATCCTACCTTTTTTCAACGTGGTGATAAATTAAAATAAAATTTGACACATTATGACATACTTTTAGAGAACGGTACATCTTTATATATCATAATTTATATCGACCTTGAATCGAAGTAACATTTAATTATGTGTCACGTTTCTCTCGAGGAACGTTTTTTCTTAAATGCTTAATGCATATTTGAACATTTAGTTCAGTCTAATATTAGCACGGTTTATAATTTAATTTCACTACTTCAACAATGTAAAAACGTCAGCTTTAGAAATAATCTTAACAATATATATATAAACAGAAAATATGAAAAAATATAAGAAAATATGTATATTGCAATATTATAATACGAAAAATGGACTTAAGTCACTATTCTAGCTTTTTTTGCGGTCACTTTATTTATGATGTAAAATTGATTTTTATTTTTTATGAATATAAAAACAAAATAAAAGTAATTAAGTTAGTACATAAAATAAACATTCTTAATACTTTCTACTTTTATAACAAACGCATTTTTCCTAATTTTGGATTTATGCCACTTGTCAACTAAAGGGGCCCATATGACAAAAGGTCTATTCGCGTTGCTAACACTTTTTGCACTCATCATCTTCGTCTTTTCTTCCTTCAACATCTAAACAATCTAAATATATATTAATCTCATTTTAAGCGCAAATATTTGTGTAGATTTCAAGCAACGCGAACAGAGCTGTAGATCGTTTATCGGTTTTGCGCGTTCGCGCGTAGCGAGGAGGCCGAACCGGCACGGCACGGCGCGGCGGTTGCTGTAAAATGTAAATGGTACTTATGGCGCAAGTTAATCGGATTGGACGGGAAGTATATTAGAGCCCGCGGAGCCCGAAGTTGGCCTTGCACGCGCCAACAATCTCGGAGGCATTGGCCTAATGCTCCACCATGAATCGTTCGCCTCAGCCTGAACTTTGTTTTCTTCTCGCCGATGGGACTAATGGCGAAGCGCGGCTGCGCACTGGCAGAAAAAAACTATGTATGTGTAAGAGAGAGAGAGAGAGAGAGAGAGAGAGAGAGAGAGAGAGAGAAAGAGTAAGAGAGGGAAGAAGAGAAGCTGAGTTGCGCAATCTGCATTCAGTCTTTCTTCCACGAAGGTTTCGCTGCGGCATTACACGCGCGTTTATACACAGAACACTATGATTAGCTCGTAGGCTTACGTGTCAATTAAATCGGGCAATCGTGGAAAAATTTTAACTACGTTTGAAAAAAATAAAAGTTTTTTTTATGCTATAGGTCTTTTGTATAATACCGATGTATATCACGCTTGAGACAGTTCCGTGAAATATTTTTTGGTGTCTATTAATATTTTTAACCGCCACGTACAAGAGCGACGCTTATACTCTTTTGAAAATTATAGCGTTCTTATTTACCGTTTGTTTCCGGCCGATAGTAATTTAGCGCCAAATAGACATAGGTATAATCGGCTTATTTATTTAACCGTTAACGGATTGGATTTGTAAACAAAGGTTTCTACTTTTCCAGGTAGGAAATTAAAGTGTCCCTTCTGCGAGAGACTGTATGGCTACGAGACGAATCTACGCGCTCACGTGCGGCAACGTCACCAGGGCATCAGAGTGCCGTGTCCGTACTGCGCGCGGACGTTCACCAGGAACAACACCGTCAGACGGCATATTGCGCGAGAGCACAAAACCGAGCTGAACATGAAGCAAGAATTTCAGCAGTCGAACCACTCGGTCTCGGACACCGTGCTCTCCAACATCTCGGATACTGTGCTCTCCAACATCTCGGACACTGTGCTCCAGTAACAATGTCTTCGGCGTCGCTGTCATTCTCGCCGTCGTCACCGCGGTCGCCGTCGTGGTCCACGTGCGGTGGTACCGGAAGCAACAGTTCCGGTAACCACTTCGCCAGAGACGACCGCGAGACTGGACCGCGGTTAGAGCGTACGAGACGAGAGGAGAGGCTGCAGTTAGGTACCTTCGTTTTCCCTTCGTCGTCGTCAGCGAACGCCGTCCCGATTCCTCGTCGCGAAAGTGGAATCGTTGAGAAATCATAACGAGGGGCACGACTATGAAGATTCGTAATGGGGCAGGAAAAAACGTGAAGGAGGCACGGAACAACGATGCGCACGGCGCCTCGAGCACACTCGCGAAAACGCTACGAATCACAAAGCTAGTCAATGAAAGTGCAACGGTCAAGTAAGGATTATTAACTAGAAGCTTTTAAACGAGAGAGACGAGAGATAGCGGGTGAAGGTAACGACCTGAGCGGCGAATATGGCGCATAAACACGTACACGCAGAGCCGTTATAGCGCAGGCGACTGCGACGAGAGAACCAATGCAAACTCAGGTAAACTTAAATCGTGGCGCGAACGAGCGCCAGGAGAAAACGCTACCTAAAGATAGTTCAACATAGATCGGATTACTCGCCGTCGCATTTTAATCGTTAAACGCCGTTAACCGGTTTACCTGTTTCTGGTACTACTATCGCTGTTGAGAAGTCGAGCCTATAGGATCGCGACGTTCCGATCAGCGATACCTATATCCAACACGTTACGTTTACGCGCGCACCAGTGCCAAAGACAAGACGCTTTTTTCTACTCTGGAGTAATCACACGTTAATTTTCAGTTTCGCCTCTTTGTACACTCGCGTACAACACACACTCCACTATTAATAATATATAGTAATCGCGCTGGGACCCACATATCCGAAATCGCGCCAAGACGAAGTACACACCTTTTATACAGTTACGATTTTATATAACGTTTACGAGAGATTACTGCGATTCTAGGGCGGACGACTGTCGTGCGATTAGCCGTGGGAGTCACGCAGCTGTTCACGCAGAAATACTTCTTGGCGAATGCGTGTACCTAGCACGTCGACCGAGCAATAATCACGTTGATACATCATTATACTATTATGTCGACATCGATTTTTCTGGAACAAAAATATGATAATAAAATGAAAAAAAAAAAGAACGAACGCATTCGCCACGGAAGTTTGTCGCAACGGCTGCGATGCCTCGCGGCGAAACGATCACTACCACTTTGTTACCTGTTTACAATGTTTAAAATGCGGACTTTTGTCCGGAGCAATAGTCGCGTACCGTGAATATAGAGTATAGCCATCGATCACACACGTGTGATTTTAAACAGTGCGCGCGGTTACGCGCGAAATAGTTGCTATCCCGGTTGTATGAGATGTGATCAATGCAATAGATTTATATTACACATTACCTATATGTATAGATATATAGAGATATACTCCTAGTCAGGATGGCACCCACGATATTACTTGTTACAGTATTTACACTTTATACAGATTAATCTGTCTTATTTTTGTTCCGTTTACTTGTTCTCCCTTTCGTTTATTTTTTTTTTTGTTCTTTCGCAGAAAGTTTTTAAACGGTTATTCTCACAACGATATCCGCCTACCGTAAGTTATCAGAGACAATAGAGACGATATAGAGAATTATTTAGTATTTAAAGCGCGTCGTGCGCGAGCTGGGGATATAATAGTACACGAGATAGAAGCCGAAGAGAGTTCATTTCCGTTCTTTTATTTTTTTTTAATTTTATTTTTGTTTTTCCCTTATCTCTTTTCTTCTTCTTTTTTTTTTCCCGTTTTCTAATAACATTCAACATGCCAAATATATACGTGAGCACTCGTCGCGCACGCGCGCGCATAACTCTGCCAAAAGTATGACAGTACTACCTCATCGTTTTGCAATGCATTACACACAGGGAACACAATAGCGATATATTATACAGTACAATAAAACCTGTACATTCCGTACAGCCGCTACTATTATTACTACTACTACTATTACTACTACTTTGTCCGGTTAATGTCGGAGCAGTTCTCCTGCCATTGCTACCCTCTTGGGAGGGTAGCGCAAGATCGTGGATCTCGGAGCTTACACAGACCGTAGATTAATTTTAAATTGCTACATGCTTCGCTTGTATCATAAATCAGAATCCATTCACGCTAGTCAAACACATGTACATTCGATGTTTTGTTTCGTCGCTACAATCATTCCCGTCCCACGAAGTTCATTCGTTCGACAAGCTCCGAGATCTTCGATTCGCGCACGTGATGTCTATCTATACGTAAAATACAGTGAGAGCAAAAAGTATTTGTACACAAGGAAATTTTTTTATTGAAAAAGTCTTATTTGTAAAAAATAAACATTAATTAGCAATTTTTTTATATAATGAATATATTCTGTTCTAACATAAACAAACGAGCTTTGCATTTCTGATTTGAAAAGCTAAGTTTCTCGATTGTACGAATACTTTTTGCACTCACCGTAGGTCCATTTTCTTTCCGTTTTGTTGTCGCGAAGGCGCATTATTGAAATAACACAACATGTATGTACAACTATGAAGCCGTAGTGAGTGAACGCGAGAGCGAGAGCGAGCGAGTGCGTACACATATGCATGAGCAGTCGTGAATGCGCGCGTGAAGCGATTCACGGGAAGGAGGAAGAGCCGCAATTATGCGTCGCGCGTGGTCCGTTGTCGAAATTGCAACGCGAAATCATCCGACGTGTCGTCGGACGTTGCTGAAGCGGTCGCGACTGGTTGCACCGTTTTCGTCCCGGGGATGAAGCGAAAGAGGTGATAATACAGAGTAGTGTTTGATCATCGAATAAGATCGGTGAGATCAGCGCCGATGCGCTGATGAAGGAAGTGGTGGAGGAAAGCGAAAATTATTCGAGCGTAGGTGACATCGATTGTCCCGAGGAAGCGTAAAGGGCAGTTAATCGCCGGGGGATGGGATTAATGATGCTGGACGACGGAGATTACATAGTTATAGAGAAGTTAATTCCCGGGGGAGAAGCCGCGGGAAAAGGATATTCAAAGATGTTATGTGTCGTTTACGTATGTGATGATAGGAACATACACACACGCGCGCACACGTACATACACGTACACAGAGAGATAGGGAGAGTGGAGGAGAGAGTTATGGGAGAGACATACGTACACACGCACGTGGACAGCACACATGCTGGTGTAAATAGATACGGTCGCGTATGCCAAGTTATATAATGAATCTTTTACTTAATATATATACAAAATATATATATTGTTTTCGGCTGTTCTGCTAAGCAGAGGCAAAGGCGGGAGGGGGGAAGGATACCTTTAAGTGGTACAATGAATTAGCGTTAAGTTTAAGTAGAGGGATCGAGTTATTGGCAGGGTCGAGCGGCAAAATTCAAAAGTTAGAATAATAACGTCAGACGCGGAATTTCCGGAGGGGAGTCGATTAAACCCAGGGTTTAATTGTTTTGTCATACGTAAGGATTAGGAGTGCATACGTAGTAAAGGTATTTCACACCCGACACTTACACGAAATACACACACGTACACATACAGCAGATCGGAAGAGCGAGAGGCAATGTCGGTCGAGGAAATTATAAGAGAAAAGTAAAAGAACACACGTACCTAAAAAAAAAAAAAAATAAACGACGTAGAATTAAAGTGAAAATTTAGAATTAATTATAGTCGTAATATTATCTCGACATCGATTATGCGCGTAAATGTATTTGGAACGGCCGAAAATCGGCAATTTGAATCGTCATTGATTTCGTCGTATCGCTTTGCTCAAAAGTAATCGAATGATTCTTCAACGCGCTGTCGAAACGAAATTACGATATTTTTTATTGCTTACTTTTTCCTCTCGATTCTCCCCGAGCTCGCCAATCCCGAGCATCTCCAGCTCGAGGATAATATTAGTATATTCCAAATTCGCTGCTACAGTCGATTTTCGTCGAGGTACGCGCAAGAGACGGACTCGCGATCGGAAGTCGAAAGTGTGCGAAACGAAACGCGCGCGCGCTTTCAGTTTCCAAGTTTTTTCGCGATCCGTCGTACCATGGTATAAAAATATAAGGTATTCCATTCCCAAGGATGCGCAGTCGTCTTGAACATGGCGGCTACTCTTTGACCAATCGAAGCGCTACCCTAAATTTAGGGCAAGCATTTGATTGGTTGCTCCAATTTAGTTTGCTGGCCATTATACGCAACGAAATACCTTATATTCTTATACCATGCGTCGTACATCCGGTGTAAGAATTATATTTGGTCTATATGTATATATATGTACCCGCAGGAATACACAACATACACACAGACAGACACGTACACACGTACACGACACTCGCGCGACGCGCGTACGCGTGCCACGCGCGCATACGTACGCGTATGTATGTACCATTATTGTATCACGGCGGTAGGATAAAATGTTGCATGTTGTTTCTATAATATGTGTTTTACGGATTGAGAATCCTTTATAGATGTCGTGTGTGACACAAGGCTTGACACGAGAGACGAGAGAGATGTTCACACCGTGGCTCGCTCGTGCGCGCACGCTTTCGAGATTCAACGCGAACGCGATCGCGCGAGAAAGCTGGATAATCAATGTATAAAAAAAGAAATTCGCGAGTAAAACTAAAAATTTCCAGAACATGGTACTCATTTCTAAATTGATCTTCGAAATTAAGGAAGGTGTGACACAAAAATTGCACGAGAAAAAAAAGTCTCGTTTTCAATCTGGTTCTTTCGGTCAAAGATTCGAACGTTATTGAAAGTTGCATCGGATTGGGAAAATTGTCGTTAAATCGATCGTATTATATTACAATGGTTCGACTGCAGTATTCGAAGCTGCACGTTCGAGCACGTCGAAACGGACGATTGTCACGGTGTGAACGGGAGAAACCTTCATTATCATTCGCATCGCGCGGGCAGCGAGCTCCAGGACAGATAGAGAAAAAGGAAATCGCGGCTGCCCGCGGGAGGAGAGTGAGGGAGCAAAATTGATGTCATCATTGCACCTACACCGCGCGCAGAGAGTGCACCGGCAACTACTGTACCGTTTGCTCGTATAGTATATAATAGTACTATACCGTAGTTGATAATGATTACATAATACATGTATCACGCACGCATAAGCATATTTAAAAATCGACGGAGCAATGAAAGAAAGAAAGAAAAAAAAAGAAAAAAAAGCAAAAAGAAGATACGGCAGAGATTGGAGGGGCGACAAAAAGAGGATGGAGGAGACGATGAAGAGGAAGCAGACACATGGCGTAGCGATGTCGCAAAGCGGGACCTCGAACGTCCGGGGAACGAGCGGCTCGTTTCCCGGCTGCAACTTATAGTACAAAGTAAACGTAATGTTTAAGGGTTAACAAACAGAACAGACAGGATATGTGGATTTTGTAAACTTACTGTACACGCTGTAGAGAAAAAAAAAGAAGAATTATATAGGTGAACACACGTAGAGAAAGAAGAGAGAGAGAGAGAGAGAGAGAGAGAGAGAGAGAGAGAGAGAGAGAGAGAGAGAGAGAGAGAGAGGAGAGCAAAAACCAAGTGCGCCGCGTGGCCGAATGCGTCGGTGATGAGCTCGTCGTCGAGGACCGTTCCGCGCGATCGGCCTCCGCTCACGGAGTCCAACGCGATCACGATGAACGATTTCGCCGTATCCTTGTATACCTCAACGTCGACATGGGTCCGTCCGTAACGTCGCGGTCGAGTTAAAACCGTTTCGCCGCGATGCCCGGAGAATCCGTGTCTGTAAAGTCACTAGATTAACAAAGTGCCGCGATGAGAAAATTCACTGAATTAGCGTTTGGAGCCAAAATGGCGTCCAAGTGCTATTCTAACCTGCTTTAACTTCTGTTGAAAGGTCGGAAATCTATACAGGGGTCTGAAAGAAGAAGAAGAAGAAGAACCTGATTCTGTTATTATCGAAAATGCCCGGTTGCTGTGTTGAAAATTGCAAAAACCGCAGCGAAAGAGACTGAAGTTTTGAATAACCATGCGTCATGGAGCCAAAATGGCGGCAGTTCGCGGTACTTCGTTAATCTAGTGACTTTAGCGTTCCCCGTTCCTTATTTTATCAACAAATAAGACTGACCTCTCATCGTGGCGACGTATGCGAGAACACTGCCACAGAGGCCGGGCCGGGACCTCCGCTAGCCTCGTCGCCGATTGCATTCGAATAAACGGCCCGCGGCCGCCGCAATAACGGATCACAATACTTTGTCACACACTAGTACAAATGCTACCTCACACACGACATACAGGGTGCGCACAGAATGAAGCTTACGAAAAAAAAAAAAAAAAATCTCTGTGTATAACATGATAAAGCGATAGTTTGCAAGATCGGATAGGACCGTCGCGTCGCGCCGCCGCCGTCGCCGTCGCTCTCATTTCGGAGAGAAAAGGGAATAACGGGGAAGATTGTGAAAAAACAAACTAGAAAAGCTGTTAATGATCGAACAGCCAACTCTTCCACTCCAGGAAAACGTCGACACGGCGTACGGCGCGCCGCGAATCCTTTTCTCTCAGGAATATGAAAACCAAGTACAAACTACAAAGTATAATAGTCTATAAGGTTCTTAATAAACATAAATCAATGAATCAAGCGATGCAATAGTCGAGTGTATAGTAGGGACTGTATCGGTGTGTTCGTTCGTTAAAAGACCTCTTCTCTCCGATGTATATCGCCAGGTGTCAAACGCTTTGTTAAATTCACAATCCGCGAATCCTTGATCGTTCGCCATGGAAATCAGTCTAGGAATGTGTGACCTCCGAATTGATTCGCCAAAAATCGATTTTTGCAAAAGATAGGCTCGAAACTGATCTCTTTGGTAAAAAAAAAAAAAAAGAAGTGATGATTCTTCAGGAAGAATCGATCTAAAATAGTTCCTTTTGTTTAGAAAAATCGATTTTTCGCACCAAAAAATCAGTTAAAAATAACTCTTTTCGTTTGGGAGGAGATCGATTTTTTTTAGAGAAACGGAACATTCCTAGAAATTATCGGACTCATCGCCGATTTCTCTCTCGCGATTTTCCTGCACGACCAAAGTCGAAGGACGCACAGTTACGCATAACATCATAAATACAGGCATATAGCGAGTCCACGCGCTTCTCTCGAGTTCTTTATGCGAATCCTTTTCCCGTACGTTAAACCGCGTGCAAATGTTCTCGTTGCTACAATATATATATTTAAGTAAAAACGTAGAAAAACTTAAGGCGTGAACGGTAAGTAAATCGGCCAATCACAGTAAAGAAACGTAAGATTATTGCCTTACGTTCTCTATTGTGACTGGCTAATTCGTTTACTGCTTACGTCTTACTGCCTTACGTTTTATGTTTCTGTCTTTATTTTTCGTTGACTCTTAAATTGTTTCTCGTCCAGCGATGTTAATTGTCTCCTTTCGTAGCAGCGGCCGATTGATCATTCTGTTCATCGATTTCTGTTTGACCAAACGAGGCACGTCGTTTGTATCCCACCGAGTTTTCTTTTCTTTAATATATGCATAAAAAGTAATATGATTACTTTAAAAAAAAAAACGTAATAATGGAAGGAAATTCCGTACAACATAGACGCAAATTAGGGCTTCACTTTGCTTTCCGTTTCGTCTCGGTGGACGCGAGAATCACCGTCAGCAAAATCCCTTCCTTGTCTGATTAATTACAGCTGTTTTTTCTTTATCATTTTATTTTATTTCCACGTCGCCACGTCGGCGGAAAAACGCGAGTTTTGTTTTGAGTTGTTAGACGCGAATTGTTTACCTAGTACTCGGAGAATACCGATAGATCAGACTTCATCAGTGCTTACATACACATAAATAAACAAACGCACACAATCATATAATATATTAATAAGTATACGAAACCGCTTCTACCTCAGACTCCGTATCTATATTTATATATATATCTATATATATCAATATATATATAGTTACGCGCATTACCTACGGTTCCTTCGATTTTTCTGTTTCCGCGAAGTATTATTTTCGTTCTTCGTTTTCTCCATCATCGCCGCATATTTACGCCGAGATGAAGTCGTAGGTATGCCGGCATCACAGAGTAGACAGCAAATCTTATGAGATTTATACATAAATATACATATATATACACATATATTTAAAGAAAGAGAGAGAGAAATAGAGAAGGGAATATATATATATATATAAAATGTAAATACATCCGTTTATATTTATTTATTTATGTTTCTATGCGCTGGACGCGTCTATGTTACACGTAATTACAAATTAATTGATAATCTATCCCTATTTAGTAACAAGAGAGAGAGAAAGAGAAAGAGAGAAAGAAAGAGAGAGAGAGAGTACACTCATTTTTTAATATAAATATATATATGAAAAAGTATATATATAAATACATATAAATAGATAGTTATATATCTAATATTAAGGAATACTTGTTTAGATCTTAAGTGATCCCCGTCGTCGTGGTCCCGCGATGCGACTGCACACTCTTCGAGAGCTGAAGCAAACTCTACCTATAGTAAAGCAAAAACGAAAACGAAAAAAAAAGAAGACAAAGAGGAAAAAAAAATGTTTTATGCGTTTATCTGATGGCGCGGTGCACGTTCGGCGAGCTTCTTCCGTGCGCCGGAAATGCCGCAAGGCCCAAAAAATCACACAGCAAGCGTTTCCCCGCGTATTTCACATTGGTCCGAGTCGACCTTATTGCGATCGAGCGTTGCCTTCCGGGGCTACAAAATCTCGCGTTGAACCGCAAACGCACATAATCGAATTCGCCAATTAAATAGACTTATGTCAAGCCGAGCGAGATTAACGCGAATCACTTCGATTTCTTGACTCGGCACGATACTTGTCGCCAGACGACGATATCAACGACCGAGGAGGATGTCGCTTGACACACCTACGGATCTTTTTCTTGTTCGACTCACGCTACACTGCTTTTGTTCGTACCATTTTCATCCCTTCGCGCGGATGAAACCTGTCGAGAAAGTTTTCTTTTCCGGGGTAAGCGTGAGGCTCGCGGCGTGCGCCGCGAATACGTGGTTACCAGTTTTTGTTTTAAGTTGAGAGATTAAGTTTACGTTACGTAATTATTGCTGTATATGGGGGTGGAAGGGAGAGAGAGAGAGAAGAGATAGATGCGAGGCGCCGAAATCGGGCTCGTTTATCTGCGGCACGAGTGAGGTGCGCATGGGCATAGTTGCGTTTTCGAAAATACGAAACTTCGCGGGTTATTATCGAACTATTTTATTTATAAGAGGCGACACAGGTACGCGTGCGTGTGAGTGTGTGTGTAAATGTCTGCGAGGAAGAGATCGACGCGAAAAGAAACAAATACGAATTCGCATGAGAAAAACGAGAACCGATGAAAGGGAAACACAAGAGGGAAGAGTGCATGTGTGCGTGTGTGTTTGCGGATATGCGCGAAAGAGAGGAAAGAGGCAAAACGCGGAAGTGGAATAGGAAGAATGCCGAAACTCTGCCATCGCAAAACGATCCCGGATGGGAAAAAATGGAGTTAAAAGAAATCCTTCGAAGAGAGAGAGCATGTAAAAAAAAATACAAGTTTCTTTTTTTCTTTATACTCCGAGCGCGAACGAGATGGCAGGGTTTCGTGGCTATGCCGTTGAGTGTAACTCACCCTTTTTGTTTGTATAAAAATTAATCGAAATTTAATTAGATTATTAATAACTGTTCGATTACTGTAAAACAAAAGAAAACTTTACCATTAATTATAAATTACAAAAAATTGGAGCACCATGGATTTCTTTTCATTTGCGACCTAATTGCTTCCTGATATCCTTTCTCTAAATCATAATCAAACGACAAATTGTAACGGGTAATCACAAACGAGTTGCGTGAATTGCGAACATTATTATTTTTACAACAATATATTACATGTTATAAAATTAATCGAATATTATTTAGACGAGCGATCTAAAATTATATCAGACGCACGTTCGGCCATCGCGACGAGGACTGAATTTGGCGTGCCAGAAATTGGAGATGGCATTACGCTGGCGTCCATTATCCTCAATCCACTCACGCCTTTTACCCTATGAAACATAATTATAATTTTATTACAATTACTCCACTCACTCTCATCTCAAATATCATCCTTTAGGACATCCTTTAAATGCTCTATCGTTTACCTTAATTCCTCATCTACAACCGCATCGTCCTCCGCACTTATCCTACAAGTGCCACACGGGTGGTGGCTCGTAAGTCCTGCGATTCTCATGACGCACTCCGAATAATCAACATCTCGATAGTTTTGTCGTAAATGACGACACTCTTCGAAATCGGGGACGTGGACTTTCGCGCCGTACTCGCGAAAAAGTCTCGTATTGAGAGTCTCCAGGGCGAGGTTTATAGCTTAGTGAATAATCGTCAGAATTAATTATCGTCAATTTAAATAAATTCACGCTAAAGAAGTAGAAATAGGTTCTACAATTTATTTTCTTAATGAGAGTAAAATTTATCGTGGCAAGTGGAATGATCATATTTACCTCGATAGGTACACATAACGTCGTCGGGATCCTGAAGGTACGCAGGATTAATTTTTGGAGGGTCGTGAATGTCGCTTGATCTCAATATTATGCTTCCACGACTCTTCGGTTGCAAACACGTAACTAGATAAATAAATCCTTCGTGCCTACTGTCGTTATACGATGGAAATAGCGACCTAAACGTCTAATAAATAATGATTAATTCTGCGTGATTGACATAATAATAATCATTAAAATTATTGCAAATAATAATTGCTATAAATAAAATTTTATAATTGTGCGCGAAAAGTACGGTTGTTTGTCGCAAAGCACAATGACTATGATATGTTATTTTAGTTAAAGTATCCAAATATATTACTGCTGTGGGTGGTTCATTCACCTCAGTCTCGAAATTTGAGATGGCCTTCAGCAATTTTTCCTCTGTGGACGCCACTCCGAAGAGGAGGAGGCCACTGTTATTAGCACGCCCCAATCCCATTACGCCGTTAGTGGCCAACCATCCTTTGACATGCAATGGAGAAAAAAGTATATGGCAAGATTACAATGTCGGCCGTATAAAGTGAGTCTACAGGCATCGTAAGTAAATGACAAGCGTCGTTTACTGGCGCGTTATCGCATTTACCGGTTCCGAAGGCGAAATAATTGAACACCTCAGGTATAGTTTGCAGCTTCACGAGCGTGATACTGACTCGTTCCCGCAGATTCACGTAAACGGGTATGTTTAGATGATCGAACAAATTCCGGCCTACCTCCGGAAGATCTTGCACTACGGGTATCTAGAGATCGAATTTATTATTTTACTTGAAATCGAAAAGTTTGACAATTTGATAATTTGATTTATCACCTTATGCTTTTTCAATTCGTTGACAGGTCCTATGCCGGAAATCAAAAGTAACTGCGGGGTATTGATAGTGCCCGCGCAAAGAATTATCTCCTTTCTCACGCCGATTCTCCCGACGGAGTTATTTTTATATATCACTTTAATGCCATCGACTTTGTTATTCTTGAAAAGTATCTATAACGTTCGAATCAAAACATCAAAAATATATATTTATAGAAATAAAATAATTAAATAAAAAAACTGTTATACAAATAATTATTTTCAATCATAATTTTTAATTTTCTGATATAAAAAGGAGAATGGAGTATATTTTCGAAAAAAAAAAAGATTTATCGAAAATTGTTTTCTTCAGCACGATATATAAAATAAAAATTATGGAGACCTTGGCAACGAGTGTATTCATCATGATATGTAAATTCTTGCGATTCCAAGCCTTCCGCAAATAAGCATGATAAGTACTCCATCTGGATCCTTTTTTTGCAGTGTACATCGCTTTCCGCAAGGATATGTTATCCAGCTTTAACGATTCCTCGGCCAGGACGAAGGCCTTCGTTAGGTACTCTTCCTCCGGCATCGGGATGATGTTCATAATATCGGATACTTTTTGAAAGTAGGGGAGCAGGTCAGCGTGCGACCAACCCTTCGGCCACCTCTTGTAGTCCTCAGGCCTCCCGAAGGAGTGAACGAGATAATTAAGCTGTCCGCTTCCTCCAAGTCCTTTTCCCCTTGGAAAGTTTTGTCTCTAAACGTGACCAATGAAGGAATTCGCTACGCTAAAAATACGCGATTCCAAACTCGAAAGTGCAAATCTTTGGAATATTCGTTTTGCATGATACGAAAAAAGATGTTTCATGAACGTGGCATAAAATCTTTTAAATTAAAACGCCTTTCTGATATATATCCGACTTTTTTCAATGTGTTTTAATATTTTTTCATTACTTATTTTATTAACAAAGACATATATTTGCTTAGTATTGTTATGTTCCTTAATGTGTTTCAATTGAAAAAAAAAAATACTCTGAAAAATTTATTTTTATGAAAGTTATAAGCAATTGAAGCAATCGAATTGAGTTGGGTATACCATAAAACATCAATATTTTGTTCCTATAGTGAGGCATTTAAAGATTAATACTATTATCGATATTACTATTCAATGCATGAAATGTGCCACATTTTCATTTTATGAAAGGTATAGCGTATATGCAGTAGCAAATTTCTATAGAAATCGTTCTCGCGAAACGGAAATTCTTTCATCGAAGGATTGAGCTTTAATTACATAGCCGTAGAGCCCTCGGGACGAGAAGACTTGCGGCTCCGTTTGGTAGGCCCAATCAACCACAGTGCCTTGCATCATCGGCGCTAAGAGCGGCATAGTCGATAACCATCCGAAGTATCCGCCGGCTTCCACGAGCAAAACCGTCACGTTCGACATTTCTGAGAGCCGTGATGCAATCACGCAGCCAGACGTACCAGCGCCAACTTAAACCCCGTAACAACGAGAAGCACAATTTTTATTATATTAATTAGATTAAATGTAAAATTCGAGTGGTTTTTTTTCATTGTCACGCAAAAAATTAATTTTAGCAATAATACAAAACATCAGCCGTTTATTAAATTAAATTTTAGATAGGAAAATTTAAATCAGAAATATAAAACAAGCAGGATTCAAAGGGTAATATACAATTAGTAACTTTATATCTCAATTGGCAACTTTGTTCTCAAATTTTGCTAAGAAAAAAAGTGTGAATTGTATTGTATTTTCTGCCTATTTTATTTGAAGCATCTAGAAGGCACCTATTAAGCACAATGCGATTTATACTAATCCTCTTTGATTAAAAATCGATGCTGCGTACATTTCGAAAAACGAAGCGAAGGAGGAAGAGTGCCGGAATTGCTACGAAACGAAGATGCCGGATGATAAAATAAACATAAACCGAGAAGTTAACTCACCGACAATGTAATCGTAATGTGTTTCGGGATAAATGATAACGCTGGCCGGCTCACTGAAGTGATAATGATAGATCAACGATACCAGCAGGACTGTGATCGAGATCGATATGTGGCCCCACATGTCTCTTCTTAAAAATTATAGGAATACACGTCCAGCCGACGGTCGCGGCACAGTAATACTGAGACAACGTGCAAGACAACACGGAACTGCAGCGACTACACGTTCGATCCCGATATTAAATTAGTAGCTCTGTTCGTAATCGATACTAGTCTATAAGTCTCACTCTATAAGCGGTCCGAAGCATCGTGACAACGACCAGCGATGCAGCGCAACGTCGGAAATACATAATTGTTACGTTAGATAAAATGTACCCGTTACAATTGGCCCGTCGTCCCATGATAAGTTCAAATATCGTATTTCTATTTAAGATTTCTATTTTTAATTATCTATTATATTGATTAAATAAGGTGCCAAAAAATACTTTGCGAAACAGTCGCAGCTTAGATATTGTTAGGCGCAATTAATTGTGTTGTTTTTCTAAATCGCAAATTTTCCATTTAAACTGATCATGTCCTAATGAGTTATGTTATGACGAGCAACATGCTGCCTCTGTTGTCGCGAGTTGCATCTTTTCTCTGACAATGATCGTGCAATTTTTGATCCAAGTTACAGTTTATTTTATCATAAAACAAACACCAGAAAAAGAAGAGAAAATAAAATATATTTATTATAGATAAGAGTATATTATTTTTATTACGTTCCAAATAGGTGGAGGTAGAGTTCTACATTGAGAGAAAAATTTATTAAATTTTAATAAATACTTTTTTTTTAATAGTCCTAGCGGAATATTTACTAAATATACAGTGAGTATACTAAAAACATTAAGTGTGATGTTTTTTTATTTACAACTATGATTGCCATTTTTAATAATAAATTTTATAGTTATTACAATACGTACCTAGGTTGATGTTAAAAACGTATAATTTGTTGATTTTTCTATTAATACGCATTTCACAATCTTGCTCGGCGGTTCTCCTTTAATTTCAGAAGATGTTAATACATTTATGTTACATCGAGCAACGTTGAATTGAGCATTGATAGAAAAACCAACAAATTATGCTTTTTTATTTGTAGTGAATCGGATTACAAGGATATAAGCTTTGTAGATATAAAATTTTTCTACAAAGTATTGAGGGACCAATCTTAAACACGGATTGGAAAAGATTTTATTCCAATACAGATGATCCGTTATACGAAATATAATTAGTGATCAAAGATCTCCCCTAATTACCAGATGGAGCTATTTTCGGCTCCTTAAACGCGAAAAATCACGTATGAGGATGCAGGTGGGATTGAACCCGGATTTACAGATCGCGAGTCAATCGCACCGAGTGACAAATCACTCGACGCCTCGACATCCGTATTATATATAAAATATATCCGTATAGGTATGTTTTTTTTTACCCTCTCTTATATGTTCTTCGTTCGTATATATACAAAAAATAAGAAAAAGAATAAAAATTCATTGGAAGAAGACAATATTTATTTAAAATATGATTTTAAAAACATTTATTTAACGTTTATCTGACATTTATTATAAATATGTAAAAAATGTTATTATTTTCAAATATCCAAATTAATAAAAAACGAGTTGGAATAAAAAAATAATCATGGAAGGGAAGTTAACATAATATAATTGCGTTAAGTCTACCATATATAGACAATTACTTTGTTTATACGACTCGATTTACGTCGAAGTAATAACATCGATGTTATGAAACTGGCCAATAGCTGGTTATGCGTCTCTGCAAGTTTGTGTGGAATGGCCCTTAATCGCCGGATAAAGTAACTGGCGTTGGTGAAACTGGCCCATAGTATATACATATTGAAAATCCTTAAGCCTGGTACACAAAGGGATATGTGATAGTATATCCACACGACTTGCACAGGCACCATAAACGTATGCATGAAGAAAATTATCCAATCACATTTTACGTGCGCCATTATAGGAGAAATGCGATTGGATTTTCTTTATGCATACGTTTATACGACTATGCAAGTTGTGTGAATATTATACCCTAAAACAATTGCAAAGCACAGGCAATAGAAACAAGGAATAGATTTCAATTTATATGGCCGCTATTCGTAGGCCAGTATTCACAGTCAGATCCTATATTTAAGACCGTCTTAAGTTCAACCTTGAGGTATCATGAACCAACCAAAGGGCCGCATTAGCGTCTTAAGACATTACTTAAGACAGTCTTGAAATAAGAACGGCTATGAATACCGGCGATACCGGCCTATGAATACCAGCCTAAAATAACTTTAACTGTAGTGCCATCTGTTTGTTCATTCAGGAACACCGAAAGTGATAAACTTTCCTGTAGTGCCATCTATTCGTCTATTAGAAAACACAGAAAGTAATAAACTTACGTACCCACAGGTCCACGTGTTTTTCTTAAATTCTCACAACTCACAACCATTTCTGTATGCACAACATAACGCAACATGCGTATAGAGACGTGTTATTTTTGTTCATCCCGGATATTTCCGGGACATGGAATTCAGTTTGTAAGGAATGATTGTAAGGTGAGAGCTGCATATTTAATCTAACATTAAATAACATGATAAACTTGTAGAGTAATAAAGTATTACGTGTATAGCGTGCGTTGTATGCAAAGTGAGGTTATATATTTTGTACAAACATTGTAACAAAGATATAGATTATAGATCCTTTGTGCAATTGACATTGATTGTGAATTTTCATCATGTGCATTTCGAAATGTGAGAATTAAATCTTTTTGAAAAAGTTATCGCTTTCGGTTCTTAACAATCACAGTTAAACTTTTGATAATTTCTGATTGTTTCTGTTTGTCGAAATGATATTGTTGCACTTTGTGAATAATGTTACAGATATTCAAGTTCTGTCGCTCGAAATGTCACGCTGCATTCAAAAAGAAGAAGAATCCCAGAAAAGTCAAATGGACCAAAGCCTACAGAAAGACATTTGGCAAAGAATTGGCAGTGGATCCGTCGTTCGAGTTTGAAAAGAGGAGAAATGTACCCGTCAAATATAACAGAGAATTATGGAGCAAGACTGTGGAGGCAATGAAAAAGGTAGAAACTATCAGGCAGAGGCGACAGAACCTACACATTATGCAGCGATTACGTAAGGGAAAAGAACTCGAGCAGGAGAGAGACATCAAGGAGGTGCAGCGTGACTTGTCTCTCATCCGTTCGCCAGCCGCTGGCCTCAAACAGAGGAAGAAGCAAGAAGAGGCAGAAGAACAGGAACACATGCAAGTAGATGAAGAGTCCAACAATGAACTCGAAGCCGAGGCAGAAGTGAATTAAATCGTTGTATATATTTTTATATATCATTTCAATATCCTATACATCATTTCCACTGTGTTAATTAATTATCGATTATAAGTTATAATAATTCTATGTAGATATATCAATTTAAAAAAAAAAATAAAAAAATGCGAAATTGTGGAAAATTGTGCGAAAACTACACAAGAAAACAAAAAATAAAAATTTTCTAAATTTATTTCTTTTATCTATTATTTTTTAATGTCAAGTTTGACAAATAAAAAATCATGTTCAATGATATTTATTCTCTGAGTTTCCTTTTTACTGAAAGTTCGAGTTTCAAACTTTTTGAAGAGATTACAGATGGAGTTACTAGGCTCAATCATGAGCAAAGTGAAATCTCAGTTTAACATGCGATCTCTAATTTATTCTAGTCTGTACATTAGATCCGTTCTATAGCTGTTCATGCATTGTGCAATGTCGATATGATATTCTTGTTATTGGGGACACATTGTAATAAGAATAAATAATGTTCTCCCATTAAATCACACAATTATACAATGGGCGCATATTAAAGCTGCATCCGCATCCCAAGGTTACGATATTAATCACCTGGCATTGTGCACGAGCATCATTTCTCTTTCCATTTTTGTTATGTGTTAAATACGTAATTACGGAACCGATAATACCCGCCTGATAACCGCATACCGTATTGTATAGAGTAACTCAAACAATACGTAGAATTTATTGTGTGTAATATAGACATTTTTTGTCAAAGTGAAAGAGAGATCGAATTTTATTGTGTAAAAAGACAATTCAATATGATATTTATAAGACAAATTACATGCAACTTAGAAAATATTATAAGGTCTAAAAGAATGACTTCTAAAAAATAATTTTACAACGTATTAAAAAAAAATCTTAAAGCTATCTTTAAGACGTCTTGTTGTTCCAAATGTACATAAAAAATATCCATTCTGATTCATATTCTAATAAATTAAATGGGATTTCTAATGTCTATTTCTATCAAAGTAGATTAATTTCAATCACTAATTCTTAGAACTGGAAAAAGATGAAAAGGTAATTAAAATCAGATTAAAGTTAATCTACATTAGTAGAGGAAGCCCCCTCTTATGAGATAGCGGCGTTTCTGCTAAACTAATAAACGCTATCTATTGATTCCACCATGAATTTATTGCTCTTGTATTGAAAACTATTTAGTAGAAAATTCATTATTAGATCATGCTTGTAATCATTGTAAAACAAGATTTTAGAATTTGGATGTCTTCAAGTTTCATTAAAATGAGCATTTAAACCTTGTTTATTATTTAATAAATAAATGTTTGGCAAAATAAATTGTTCACGTAGTGATAGAGTAAGGTTGTACTAATAGAAAAATATGGGATATGTTGAATTGTTTAATTACAGAAGTTAGATTTGATGATCGTAAAATCACAAAGCGTGGAAATATTGTTTGCTGCCACAAATTTTCATATTACTTCAAGGTTGAAACCGATAAAATAGCCTCGCTTTACAAGTGTTTCTCGTAAATAGAAAAAAAAAGAGAGAGGAGACGAACAGTCTTTCGTATTTAAAATTTCTCAGCGGTCACACTACAAACCGTGCATCGCTTCTTTTATGACAGAACACGAGCTTTCATAGGACCTGCACGTCGCCGAGGTGCGACCGCGCCTCGATGACACTGTAAACACTCGCAAGGTGTTTCCAGCAATTACCAGGCAAACCACGGTGCGATGTTTGCCCGCGAGCGAAAAGCCTTGTAGGACGCACCCAAAAGGGAGCACCGCGACCGGTTCGGGACGGACGGCACTCGTGTTACGCGTACAAAAAAATATTTTCACGGGCGTGAGCTTGCAGATTCCGAGGAGCAGGACGCGTCGCGACCGATCCCTTCGACGAAACGATTTTTTCTTTTAGACTCACCGACGGCGACGCGACGTCGGCATCAACTTAGAACTGAAATCGCCTGGTAATGCGACACTGATCGGCTTCGGATCGATTGTAGATGACGGATGGTGACATTTTGCTTCTCGTATGTTGGAAATGTGTACGAAAATATCTACAGATGTATCATATAAATGAAAATATCACATCGCAAATTTTATGCACAAACCAAATTAATCACATAAAGATTTCGATTTCTTGCTTAAAAAAATATAACAATTTAACAATTATATAGGCTCAACAAATATATCAAATTAAAAATAGGAAAACTTCTAAGAGCCAACATAGGATATATTGTTGCGGAAAAAATTTTTTTATTATAAAAATAATTAAATGTTTCGATCCGCGGTTAGGATTCTCTTCAGTAATTTACATCAAATAGATAAAGTTTTTACATAATTATTGCGATATACAGGTAAGACATTGAATAATATACAAATTACAAAATCGTTTAGTTGTCGCGAAAAGAAACATGAATAAAAGTTTTTAAAAGAATATCGAGCTTAATTAAACGTGACATCGCATCCAGAGATTGTTTAAAATGTGAAAAGATTTCTTGCGATATTGTTATAGTATATGCTTGTCATAGATCATTTTTTATTTTTTATCTATGATCAATATGACATACTAACAACATTGCAAGATTAGTTTATCTGTAACTTTCATGAAATTTGGAAATTTAATGGACACATTTTGAACCAATCTCTGGATACGATATAATTGATTAAGATCGACATTCCTTCAAAAACTTTTGTCCACGTTTTTTTTTTCAATGACCAAACAACTTAAACTTGTAATTTACATTTTACATTATTCAATGTCTTATCTGTATCGTTATAATTATATAAAAAGTTTACTTAATCTACATATTTGATGCGAATTACTAAAGATCCTAACTGCGGGTCGAAAGTTTAATTGTTTATACAATAAAAGAATTTTTCCGCAACAATATCCTGCATTGGCTCTTACAGTCTTTCTTATTTTTAATTTGAAAAATATACAGTAAGATTAAAAAAATAGCGTGAGAAAATAAGATATTTGAAGATTTATAGCAGATAATAAAAAGGACAGATCGCAATTTTTGGAATACAAAATACACGCTTCTTAAGGCATGTGCTGCACGCGAATATTAAGTACATCACGTAAGCACGATTTTCAAGCGCATCTTTCTCGAGTACTTCTCGAGAATCCCTCGAAGGACCGCGTGCGCGAATGTTTTGTACGGGACCCGAATTTCGCGAACGAAAGAAATGCTGTCGGCCACACGCGATGGGTGCCGGTATTTGCTGAGGAAACAAGACAACGGAGTACATGACGTACATATTGCAAATCGTGATACAGCGACTCGTATGCAGCCAAGTAACATAAAGAAAAACGTGTCATTATTGCATCTACTTCGATCGATTGATCAATAGTCCTTCTTGCGTGTAATACATCTGATAAAGCCATTCTCGTGTCGAACAATACCTACTTCAAGAATGATCGTTTTACTGCATGAAAGGCAGTTATGTACCTTGCAAAGAAGAATTTGTATTTGTAATTAGCGCGCTAACGTACGAGATACTTACGTTATTATATCTTCATGTAAAGAATAATTTGTAACAAGTGGTTAAATTCATAATGTCAAGTAATATCCAATTTTAGTTTAATTTTTAATTTGATTTCTGGATCGCCACTGCTCTTCCTCAATATGTTGTTAACTTAACTAAAATAATGGAGTTAAACAATTTATATAACTCAAGAAAATATATTAAATTTACTTAAATTTAGTTTATTATTTACTAGGTGCATATTAATATGGCTATCATTTACTTTAAAACTAACTACAGCAATGGATTGATTCATATTTTGATATATACGAAGTTCAAAAATAAAATGTTAATACGAGGGATTAAGTTACCATTGTTTGTTTGATATCTAATAGTATATGTTTCTTTTTTCAACGCTACTAGATATCAAGGGAGTAATGGTAATCTTTGAGTTAAATATAATATTTTGTTATTTTTAACTTCCATATGTGATAATATTTAAAATGTAAATCAATCCATTTCTCTGATTTAGTTTCAAAATAAACCTCGTCCATATTAACTTATATATGTACTTGGTAAATATTAAACTAAATTTACATGAAATGTAATTTTTTATGGTTAATATTTTTTTAGTTAAATCTTTTAATTCCATTATTTTATTCAAGTTAACGATATATTAAATAGAAGCAATAGCGAAATAATAAATATATATAAAAATGATTAAAAATAATTCAAATAGAGTATAATTTGACAAACATTATAAATTAATAGTAAATATTGCAAGTGGCTGAAAATATATTTTACGAGCATTCCAACTTTTTTGCGTGTTTTTTGTGTGTTTGCGACAATTAATTTACTATTAATAATCGCTATCAAGTTATGTACCATTTTATTGTCCACTTAGCAGTTCCTTTTTCGTCACCCACGCAGATTTGGACAAAAAAGCATGAAAAAAAACGTCGAAGCCGTTGACAAAGCCGACATTATCCGGGTCCTGCCAACGTTTATGTAATCGTCGTCGCGTATCGTAGAAAGGTCCTTGTAATAACATCTACTGAGGTCACGAGAGTAGCATAAATAAATAAGGCGACCGCGCGGATGGTTCGGAAAATAGTTTGTCCGGATTTCCAAGTCTTCGGCATTTGGTTGGACAATATTATTTTATGACGACCCTAACAGTCCCTTGGAAATTCTTTTGGATCTCACCGATCCGCAATTCATAATTATAAGCGTATACATGGTGAGACTTGATTAATTAATACGCAATACTTACATACAAATTTTCAAGTTTAAGAAGCAGCAATAATCACGGTACGTCTTTTACGTAGTATTTGTATAAACAACATTTGTTATCCACCCATTAAATCTGGTGTGAATCGCACAGTTGCTTTTAAAGAGAACTGCATTGTTAACAAATCGCTTGGAATCATTAATCTTCGTTGTATATTTTCTTAATGCGGGAGTGCTTCATTTTCTCGAGTTCGGTCGCGTGGAAAGCTATATAACGGTTCGAGCTCGTAAACAACATGGCTAAAAGCCACTAAGCTCTGTCAGTCGGCGAGGCAATTTAATTAAATTTCGATGTCGCGCCTTATCACAATGGGATTCAAAATGGGACGAATCTACCGATAAAGACCTAACTCACGTCGCTTTCAATGTCCATTACTTTGGAATTTTCTTTTTTCCCTCTGTCTCTCTCTCTCTCTCTCTCTCTCTCTCTCTCTCTCTCTCTCCCCCCCCCCCCCCCCAAAAAAAATCACCGCGATAGAGACCTGGGCCTGCAAAAAGATTGGAAGGCCGATTGAACAAATTTTCAATATGTCAAAAAATATATAATTCGATAATATGATACTCGTCAACTTTCTATTAATCAGTGCAGTAATAGATAATATATAATCTTAATCATAATGTAAAATCCACAGACTCATAAATTATATAAAATTGTATTCTTCAATAAATAATCGTTAAATAAAATATGAAGATGTAGACAAAGTCCAGGAATAAAATAAAAAATGTATAACTGTTATGACTGATAAACATTGACTTAGATATAATTTTAAAAAACCATTAGATAAGCTTAAAACATAATATTTTAAAGTAAGTCATATCTAACAACTGTATCTTGACGGTGTGTCAGGTATAATATGACTTTTGTGATTTTTAGCTCAGGATATGGATAGCTGGTCGTTTGATACTATTATTTTGTCGCACCTTTATCATAAAATGTAAGATTCAACTTCTTTCACATTAAACTTTCCGATCTCTAAAGTTGCGGTTCCTCCAAGTAAGGTAAACGCAAGAGATTCAGTTAGACGGACACAATTAGCTCGATCTCAACGATACATATCGTGATTTGCGACAGTGACTAGTCATAGCGTCAACTGTTATCTACGTCTCGTCCGTTCCTCTTAATTTGGATCCGCTCGCGATGAACAAAGTTCGATACTGCGCACCTACTTCGAGATCACTTAGTCACCTGATGAGACTAGATAGCGGCAACGCGATCAGCTAACCACTTACCTGATCAATAGCGGATAACGGGAAAATGTCGTTTCGGAGAAAATGTCTATTACTACTCACGGAAGAGGAAGGCAGTCTACTGGAGATAGATGAATGTTTGACATTCTTCATCATAGCCTCTCTGTGATAAGGCTTCTGGTTACTAAATGACAGGATCGGATAAAAGTAGATCGGATTACAGTAGAGCTGTGAGCCAAGCAGAACTGGATAACACAATTTACGCTGTGTAGCGTAATTTGGTCAAAATAACAAAAATAAATCATGTTATAGTAAAGGCATTTTTGTAATTCTTTATTCGTTCCTTATTTCATTTTTATTTCTTTATACCTTACTTAAATTTTTTAAAACATTTTTTTTCATTTTTATTTTAATTGTTATCTTTTTTTTGTAAATGGAACTTTTATATTTACGTTCTGTTTCCTTTGTGACCAGAAAGAAGGATTAATTGTAAGGGATATAATGGGCGCATTCTAGCGCGCGTACGCGCTTTCGCTTGTATTCACCGATGCATCGTCGCTTAACACAGCGCATTCGAGCGCTGTCGTCGATGCCATTTAAACGGATTAGATGGGATCTCCGAGATGATTGAGTTTCCTCGAACAAGTCGGTATTTGGATCATTCGCGGCTGGCGAACATAAAGATAGTGTCGAGACGACGGATTCGCTTGTTTGCACACCGTCGATGTTGTCTGCTGTCCCGATCAACGCCGGTTAATGTCATCTTAGATCCTATTCGAAACAAGATTCGGGGTCCGTCTAACACTAAACACAGTCGACCACAAGATATGTGGATAGATTTGTTTTACCTTAGGTTTCTAGATCTTTTCGAAGCTAGAGACCCTCTAATAAGAGTCTGAGAAAGTCACTTTTGAATGGTTCGTCATGTTTTAACAATTCCAAAAGAAAGAAATAGATATGAAAAAGATAAAACAGAATGAGAAAGAGAAAGAAATAGTAAATGTATTTCTCTCTCGCAGGTCTTTTGCTAAAACTGTCCTGAATACAAAAATGCGGTTCGTGTTCAGACTCTTATTAGAGGGTCTTTACTTGAAGCAATCTTATCTAATCTCTCAAATATTAAATAAAAACAATCACACACGCGAACTAATTCCCAGTCAAAAATGTTAATGGAATCGACATTGAATCGTCAATTCCATTATCATTTCTGACTGGGTTATAATTCTAAATATTTTAATGTACAATTGCAGTAGTTAGCCTGAACAACTTTGTTGACCCGAAGTATCTCTCTCATTGGAATCTTGCAACGTCGACATTACGTTGATACATTAAACATGAAACATTGTTTTGAAAGCGTAAACCGTATGCGGAGGAACGCATTCTTCGACGTAAGAAAGTGCACACACTTCAGTGAATTGACGTTTTTATGTATCCCACGCGAGTGCTACTACGAACATCCTATCAGTGCGGTTCATAGACCGGTGCATTGGGGCGCAGCTTTCAGTTAAACGCATCTGTGATATGTGTGGGCCCGCATCTCGTTTGTACGCAACCCAAACACAGTGACCGAATTTCCGAGTACGTATCGACGAGTATTATTTCGGCGAATCCCGAAACGTACTTGAGCGAATTTTTCGGTGATGTCATAATAGAGGGCTTTATACAGGATGCTTCGAAGCATTGCATTTAACTTGAAATTTTCAGAATAATCAACAATTGTTCCTTAGTAAATATAAGTGATCAATCACAAACTTTGCTTACATATTTACAATGCTGTTTGGAATTCGAATAAGATGTAAATCTCCTGAAGTCATCAAGCGTGAGGTTAACAATTAGCTAATCGTTAAATCACTTAACTTGAGAGATATTGCAAACGACACTGTGTGTTGCGCAAACAATTGTAAATTTGCATTACGCTTAATTTATGCAAATCGAAGCTAAAATCAAGAAAAAAAGTGAAAGTAATTAGCCCGTCTTTGATTTAATTATCATCAAACGACATAATTTATGGTACAATATAAAGGAGAAGTCAGCTTTCTATGCTTGCGTGAAAAGTTGTGCAATCAGCGGCTTGATAAATGAAGTGAAATCATATGTACACGTACACATCTTATTATTTTATTTTATATAAAATTCTCTCTCGTAGACAGGTAATATCTAAAGCGATCGTTAAACATAGATCTTATAAGATCACCATTAAATGTAACGCTACAAAGAATAAACTATTCGAAAATAAATGTTATTGGAAAAATATTTTCATATTAATGCAAAAATAAAAACATGACAGTACTACAAAAATCTCCAGACTCGTCAACCGAAGTTGTATTTTTCGTTTTAAAATGAAGAGCTATCTAAAACGGAAATAATATTGTACAGTAAACCGTAAGCTGTAAAATCTGACCAATCATAGTCGATTCTTTTCCTCACATTCGCTTGTGATTGATTTATTTTTTACAACTTACTACACCTCCTATATTATTTATCCCCTTATAGACCCTTAAAGGTTTATTCCAGAAGGATCTTAGCGTCTTGGTAGGTAGTAATAGATTATTGTCAGTCACACAAGAACTCGCTGTGAACTAACTGTTAACGCTATAGGAATATTCTCTCCCGGCGACATACCTTCGGTGGACGTCAACGTAAGAGGCCCTCGATCACGTTAAAGTCAAGAAACCATCGTGCGCACGTCGCCTTTCCTCCATCAAGCGCGGCAACGAGCGAGTCTCAGCATGATATTACGCGATCGTATTTCGTACATTCGTTCCGTTCCATTCTCACGAGTAACCAGGAACACGCGATGACCACGTGGCGATCGACGGGCGAAAGAAAAAGAGTACGTCGGAGCCGTGAAATCATGCATTAAATCTTGAAGTGGCCCGTGGACCGCATCGCGATGAAGTTACAGTGTTGGAAGCAAAGCGTGCAATTACAATTTTTTTTTTTTTATTAAACATTCTCGAGTTCATTGATCCGTTTTTCAATCGCAATTATTATAATTATCGTTTCTTATACATTAATATATTTTGTAGAAAAAAAAAAAATGTTAAAAAGATACAAGATTTCTGTCGACGAGTAGTCATTCCTTTTCACTTTCCCTTCTCATTACGTTTTTATGATCGGGATATGGCCGATGATATACTAATGCGAGAACAGTAAAGTTTATGGCGGCGGCGCGGCGACCGCCAACGACAGCGATCACCCCGTTCACGATGGAATTATGTAGCCGCACGTACGACACGACATATATTTACCGTATAGCTCCCACGGGAACCCGAGATTGGTAGCGAGCTCTCACGACTCATCCTTCGCACCTTCGTGCTCCTCTCGGAAGGGAACATCTCGTGGAAATCCACTTTGTCAAGGCGCGAGTCGTTTGAGTCGTTTCGAGCCGGGTCGTGGAGAGAGGAGGCCTTTTTACAATCTGATACGTTATGGGGTACCGTGTACCATTAATTACCGGGACAAACAAACGCCGGCAAATTATACGTTCACGCGGCCACTTCACGGCCTCTTATCCGGCATCTTATTGTGAACGCCGTGGTTTATAACGTCATGGAAAGGGATATCGGGATGCTTTACGCATCCCCGGCCTTCTTTCGCTCCTTTTTTTCTCGATCCCCGCGTAGATAGCCATCCGCGCTTCGTAAACACCGTCGTCCGATATGATAAAAGACGGGTTTTAGCATAGGTGTAAACGCGCGGCGTCATTTAACAAAATCCGGAGAAAAAAAATTTCTATTTCATAATGCGGATTATATGTTACACATATATCATAATTATTGATCTAGTCTCTCGTTATTAGTCACGCGAGACATTTGCTTCCCTCCCCCCCACGAAAGTGCTATAATTACATAGCGTTATAATATCTCGATGACAATCTTAATGGCGTAATTAGGGCGTTACAGTAATCACACAACCGGCTTATACATGGTGGGAGTTAAAAAAATTTCCTTTGAATCATCCGGTTAATCGCGATGGTTCCTCGACATCCACCCACCCAGACGTTATTTTTCGCAACACTCTGAATCATCGGGGTGCTATGCGCACATCTCGAATAGCATGTTCCCAAAGGTAAATGTTCGTGAGCGTTCGATGACTTTTCGCGAACGACACGTGTTGGAAACACCGCGTCATCGCAGTCATCAAAGAATCCTGTTTTAAGCGTTGAGCTTCACAACTCTAGACATACATTTCCATAATTAGATGCGCGATATTTTTTTGTACATACATTTTCACACAAACGACCAGCTAAGTTTTTAAGTCACTCCGTGATTAGCTTTTTATTTCGTGCCCTGGCCTTGTTGAAACGACCGGTGTTTCCATTTAAATCAGGCTTCATCATCTGTAGCCGAAGGAACATCCGGTTGGTTCGGAATATACTCTGTATATTCACATCAGTCTCTCTCTCTCTCTCTCTCTCTCTCTCTCTCTCTCTCTGTTCTCGTTGCGCCACTGGGCGGAATCGTCCATAAGCATGGAATAATTCGTTGTTGAGAAGTTGGCGCTTGGCGAGAGGCTATCGGCCATCTCGGTGCACGGGACCGACCGGTTACAGTTTCCTAGAGGATACAGATGAGTAGGCGCGATGGATACACTGCACAGAACACGCCCGACGCGCTAAACGCGTCCGCGTTCGGACTCGTGTAAACAATTATTCATCCGGAGGTCCGACTCGCCTCTTCGCTTCTCGATTGGCCTGAAATCTGCTAAAGTGGAGGAGGCTTGAGTCATTCCGCGTTGGTGTCTGACTTCCGGTCTCCCAAGTCAAACGAGGAACTGGAAGTATTTAGAGAAGCACGCGCGTGCTCGCCTTTCCTCTCGATAACTATAAATATTTATCGTTTATCGCACCATAATGTTAAATATGTGTAAAGAAAAGAATGTATTTGTGGTGGTATCGAGGATGTGTTTAGGATAATTCCCGAGAAAAGGAAAGCAAAATTGGTTAATTAATTCCCCATAAAAAATCTGCTTCGTGATGACAAAAAAAAATAAGTAATTGGTAAAAAGACCGACAGGTGAAGAGAAATCGGCGTGGCGTCGCACGTAGATTGTGTAGACACACGTCAAAGCGATAGCCGGGATACGTGGCGCGAATACGGTATTAAAAAGGGTTATTTATCAGCGAAGATCAACGCGACACAACGGGCGCAATGGTGGTTATATCCGCGCATTAAGATTCCCAGCGCGCCGAGGCAAAGTCGACGAAGAAAGAAGGCCGAATTTTAAATTACTGTTACAAGCGGTAAATATCAGTCAAAATGCGGTTATCACAGAATAAATATATTTAAAAATACAAACATTAAGTAAACAATAAAAATATAAAAAATAGAAGCAGATCGAGTAAATGTAACAACATAATATAGTGAAGAGCGCCTTTAGGATCGGTCAAAGTTGGAATAATATAATATTTTAAGTACATGAATTTAAATTTAATTAATTTCAAAATGTGACTCAAGATGTGCCGAAACATTCGGACATTAAGACACAATCAATCTGAGATGCTAATAATCACGAGCCGAAACATTCGGACAATCGCGAGTATATATAATCCCCCCTTATTTCAAATAAGAAAACTCTTATTGCAAAAAATAGTTGTTGAGATTAATTAAATTTAAATTCATGTACTTAGAATATTATATTATTCGAACATTCAATTTTGATCGATTCTAAAAGCGCTCTTCATTATAATAAAAATATAATTATCTTAACATTTCGGCTCATTTCTTCGAGCCATCCTTAGACTATAAATGAAGGTTCTACAAAAAATTCCTTACCGTCGATCAAGAGGCAGGCAACTCTTTACATAAGGAGATATATTTGGAGATTACTTAGACACTACCCTTACAGAAATTTAATATTAGAAAGTAATTATTAATTATTTATTTTACGTTTTAAAAGCACTGTTGTTCACTGTTTTTAATACTTAAAATAAATAATTTTTTCATACTGAAATGACGGTTTTGCTAAAGTATCTAAAAATTTAGCTAGATCCAGATCTGAAAATAATTTTGTTTGGACCAGGAAAATAATTATGTAAGGAAATAATTATGTAGGATGTTCAAACTGATTCCTAGAATGTCTTTTTGCAGCACTGCTCATCTTGCTTGAGATTCTAATGTAATTATTTTGATGGTCTAACAAAATTATTTTCAAATCTGTATCTGACTAAATTCTTAGATACTTTAGCAAAATCGTTCTTTCAGTGCAGTATTAAATTGACTAGTATTATATTGGATTTCTGTAAGGGCAACTAGTGGCCACAGATATTACTGCAATTTAGTCAACAAAAAAAATTGAAGTCAAAGATTGTAAAATCAGAGTGAGAAAAGTTGTAAAGAAGGAGAAAACCGAATTTCTTCGAGACGCGCTTCATGCACGATGCGAGGCGAGGTGCGACTCACGATTCCTTTAAATCGAACAGCCGGGAAAATCAGCCTTCGCGGCGGTTCTCTCGTCTTATAATCCCTCTAATCTCCCCAATCAGGACGCGAGTTCTCCGTTACACGCGTGGCACGTACTACTAATTTATGCCCGTGTCTCGAAAGCGAATACGACGAAACGCACCGCGGTCTCTCGGCCGACTTGTTGATGCTCTGAGAAAAGATAAATAATCGGTCGCCGAGGCGTAGAAAAATGTCCGACGGAATCACTTCAAGAAGATATTCTAAATACTTTTTTCAAGTTTTCGTTATTCTATTTTGTAGTCTCAACCTTTTAACCATAGAATACAGAATTGTTTTCTCGAAACTCTCAAAAAGGTGAAACGTATTAATTATGTTCGCCACGAAGTTCGTACCGCATTTTCAACGCTTCTAATTTGTATCAAGCTGATGAGTCTTATCATCCGTTGAAGTAGCATCCGGAAAAAAATCAACGTTACTCAAGTCTGGCGCCAATCGTCCTCGAAAGCAATGTTTATCATTATTGCACATATGTATGTACATAAAAAAAAGAGGGAAAAAATCGGGAAACTGCGACCTTTTTCTTTAAGATTAATATTTATATATATGATTTTCTTTTTTTCTTGATAGCTATCATGGCGATGTCTGTATTCCGTAGTGCCGAGCTGGTAAGTCGATTTCAATTCAACACGGACTTTGAGTGTGTTTACTTGAGCGCCAAAGTTATGCACAACACGTTGCGCCATATGGAAATCTCATCGTTTTTTTCACCTACACTCCAAGAAAAGCATAGTGGTAGCAACTATATACGGAAAGAATGATTTTGTTGAAATGTCTAAAAATTTAGCAAGAAACAGATCTGAAAATAATTTTGTTGAACCATCAAAATAATTTTGTAGGAATTTCAAGCATGATAAACATAATAATATTGCCAAAAGTTTTGATATTCTAACAACAAGTTTACCCAGCATTGCATAAGTAATCGTCGTTTAAACGTCTCATGCACATAATAATTTTAATGATCTAACAAAATTATTTTCAAATCTATATTTGGCTAAATTTTTTAATTCTTTAGCAAAATTGTTTTTTCTATATAGCTACATTTTTAGACATTTCAGCAAAACTATTCTTTACATAGGTTAACAGCCATACAAATTTTATATCTAATAATTAACATAACTATAAAATGGTTTATTTAATTATGTTTACATTAATTCTACATCATATAAAATCTGTACAATTAGCATCACTATATTTTTTCTCTGAATATAGCAACGAATACTTCAACGGAAATCGCGACATGTCGCTTTCTCTCACCAAATTGACCATAAAAAAAACGCGGAAGTTAATATGTATTGTAATGAGAGAGGAACGAGTATTCACTTAAGAGACCAAGTGAAGCGTCAACGTAAAACTTACATTTACGTAGGTAATCGTCGTTGCGGTTGACAATTGATCGTCACGGCGAGTGATTACAACAAAATTTCGAAAGCTATAATTACGTCATGCATTACTCGAATTAGTCTAGTATCTCTAATTTTATTGTCGAAAGGCAGAACTCCACGAGGATTGACGCATCCCGAGGGGGTAACCACTTAATGTAACCGTGGGACAGAGTCCTTGAAATCATTATAAAATTCATATGAAATCTCTATGTATAATCCGATAATTACATACGCAACCACGATAAGTCATTATATAATATTAAATAAATTCGTATATTTTACCAAATTACTTCATTTGCGGGATTCTCTAAACGTTTTATCGACAATTATCGCTATTGTTAACGATAGCCAATGAGTGCCGCTCTTTCTTCCAGGATTGTCCTGCCATTGGCTGTCGCTAGTTAACGATAGCGACAATCATCGAACAGACCTAATATTTCAGCTAGTGGTTACCCCCTCGACACATCCAGCAAGACGTCATCATGTTTACGTTGCAGGCACGGGTGCGGATATTCCGCTCCAGTACGCAGGCACACCCACGCGACGATCGAATTATGCGATTTACGAGCTGATAAAAACGATATATATTTCAATACAATGCGACACAGGGAGGAAGAACTTCGTCCGTATCGTCACTAATCGACCGGATCGTAAAATTAACAACTACCGTTAACCTGCGTTGTCGGAGATAGCGTGACTCTTTCGGTGAGTCGCTAAAGATGAAGAAGAAGACATTTCTCTCCGATTGCTCTTCGTAATTCACGATCAGCGCGGCTTAAGAAAGAGGCGAATGTCGGAGGAAGAGAGAAGAAGCTGGTAACCGCGCGGCGATACAGATTTTTATGGTATCGTAAATCTCAGTGACGGCCGCAAGAAGCGACTTAGGAATCGTGAAAGGCGCGGCCAATTCCCTAATGATTCTGATTTATCGTCGCCGGTCCGTTCCGGTGAGCCGTCCGTCTCGTAACACGTACCTGAATAGCTTGGCGAGACCTCACAACGTGGAACGGAAATCGCGAACATGGTTTACGAGTTACGAAATCTTCTGTTTAATTTCATTACACTCCTCAAATAGAGAATCTTAAGAAAGTGATATTTCCAGGAAATCTTACAAAAAATTACAAACGCGTCTCTGCGCATTAAATAATAATATCATAAATAAAAATAATATTGTGAAAAAATATTATAATTTTTGTTGTAAAAAAAACAAGAATTGCAATCGCGTAACAAGCTATAAAAATGTTGATCTCAGCGACAAATGTTTAAAATATTCCACAGCTGCGCCGTGAGTTGGCATTCTGTTTTATTACTAGAATTCTCTCTTATGCTGTGAAAGTTTTTCGATCGATGGCGGGAGCCCGCTATAAATTCGGGCACATGGCGACGGTCCCACGGGAAGCGATCTCATATCGGGTATCGGACGGACGACAATCGTCGGAGATGCTATCTGAAAGATGCAGGTGTAAATCTTCAGTCGAGGCGACGGTGGTCCTGGGCTCTCTTGCTTTAACAGCGACGGAGATCTGCATTAGCAGATGCTCCAGCTAATAATCTGTCACTGCCGCTCTTCGCTGACGGGCCATTAGATGGGCATTTAGTGGAGTGTGTGCCTTCCCTATTTTCTACATCGTATTATTGCCAAAAAGCTTAGGGCTGCTAATTCCCATCGCGTTCGTTTGGTACTTTAAAGCGAACATCCGATCGTGAGACTTTATTTTCCAAGATTATAAATGATTTTGCCTCGAGAATCGTATGTACTATTTCGTATGTTGTGAATACATTATAAATCCATGTTTGTAAAAAAATTACTACAATAATATACGTGTGTAATTCGTTTTCCGTATAAAAATAACACACTATACTATAACTATATATAACTATATATATTTTTATATACGGAGTATGTAAAAATGAATTTACGCATTTAATCATATAATATTATTTTTACATGAAAACTTTCAAGGAAAACTTACGAAAAATTAGAAACACCTCTCTGGGCATTAAATAATAATATTATAAAAAAATATTGTAATTTTTCGTTGTAAAGAGCTAGAATTACAAGCGCAATTATACACATATATTGTAATCATACTTGGATTTATCCATTTACAGTGTAAATTCTAAATTTTAATATGTATTTTTTAATCGAAAGTATATATATTTGAGATTAATTAATTTTTTAAGTAACATGTCTCGCATACTCGAGTAAGATGATTCACATTGCGATTACGAATTGAGTGCGTTGTCTGCGATGTGAAGAATCAATCTGCGTTGGTGGATCATGGATGTTCGAGACTAAGCGAATTCATGCTGGCGACGATCGTTATTTACCGCGGCTGCTAAATTTGCGGCGTCCTTTCTATGACGCCGGCGCCATGGACATCGTCCACATATCGTCACGCAAACCGCCAGCTGAATTCCGTCTTCGTCCGCTCGCGATGTGACGCAGCTGAGGTTCGCTGTCTGCGAATGCACTCGACATTATTAGCGTGGTCCCCTCGGCTTCTATCTTTTCGATGGCCCGGAGATGAAACAAATAAGGGATCACGCTACGAAGGTTTATTGAAGGAGAAGTAGAAAAATATCGCAAACATTACAAACGTGATTCTTCGCCGAGAATATCTTGCAATTATTTCATATCAATAGTATAAATAGAAAATGTTCATTTAACTATAAAAAAAAGCAAAATTATATTACAGCAAATTTTCGATTTTGATTCTATTAACTTATTAATATATATTATTTTATATTAATATTAATATATTAATGTATTATTATTATTATTAACGTATATTATTATTAATTATTATCGTAATATTACGTATATTACTATTAATAAATTATCATTAATTATAATTAAATTGGAAAGATTTACGACCGTTTACACGATGCTTTCTTTGTCATAGAAAAAAAAAAAACATTCGAATCATCTTTATTTATTGTACGAAGGCTAGTCAGCATGGCAAGGAGAACCGGGTATGGTGATGGGTGACGAGCAGGTCGCCCTCGGCGCCGTGGGCTGTTTAATTTTAGGGCATTACGCGCACAGGCGGCAGCCTGGCCGATGCTAAAGGGTTCCCCGGGTCGGTATTTGCCGAGATATTATCGCCGGGAAGAGATAGAGGAAGGGGAGGCGGCAGCCCCTCCGGGGTAACGAGGAGGGCGTAACTCTTTCTCGGAGCTCGGGAGAGATGAAGAGAGAAAGAGAGAGAGTTCTATGATGCATCCGACACCGCGTTTCGCGAATTAGCCCCGGTGCTCTCATCATCGCCTCCATCGGTCTGTCGGAAGACCGAGGAAATCGCTCGGCATCAGAGGCAATAATAAGTTGCTGCCTTGCGTCCCGCGAAGAATACCGACCGCAAGATTGCAGTTGAAATAGGCAGGCGCCGCATAGAAGAGCCATGCAATCGTGTGGCGATCGAACTCGAAACACGATAAGAACCAATGCCAAGTCTGTAGATTGCCGCGAAATTATTCACTCTTTTACTCACGCCAAAATTGCGACAGATTTTCATATGTACGATTTATGCAATAAGATTTTTAAAGCGTTAATTAATAATATTAATAATTATTATTATTGATAACAAGATAAAACGATGTTAATTAATGACTTAAATGGAAATAGTAAAATAAACAAGTTACGCGTGTGCCATATTTTCAAGAAATTATCTTCTCATTGAAAAAAAAATCTCCTACGTGCCTAAGGCTGATGGTATTTCAGCCGCTGTAGTTAAAATCTTTAATTATGACGTCTGAAATATGCAATCGGCATGTTTCTGTTCTACTGCGAACGATCAGATTTCATGTTGTAAGCGTAACCTTTCATTGGCATATCAAAGTGATCATCTCTGATGTTAATTTGCGCCTTGCTCGGATAAGGATAGGTAAGAGAGCTCATCCGATTATTCACCGTATAGTAAATTCCTTTAGACGCATTAGACGCATTAATATGCAACAAGCGACATATTCTAATTCTTGGTTCGATCGGCAATAATTAATGAAGTCGTTTCTTAGATCGATATGTATACGAGCGTATCTTTATCTGCCTACGAACGCGAAAAATAGTTAAGTGTTTCTTGGCGGTAAGAATTGCCGCGAGCGAAGAACACGGAATAATCGATCCATAATTCTGTTTATGCAATTTGATAAAACAAAAGATGGAATTTTAAGGCCACAGCACAGACTTTTGCATAACGTATAATGCATAGTGCATAGGGGAATCAACCAATCGAAATTCTTCTTTTTCATAGAATGAGAGGAAAGGAAAGATTCTGATTAGTTGATTCGCTTATGCACTATGCGTTATGCAAAAATCTATGCTGCAGCCTTTATCACCAACGAAATTTCTTAAGACCATCACACACAAAATGACATAAGCTGCATAATCATAGCATATGGTCGCTGAACCAATAAGCATCCAACAAAAGACGCCATGTTGATTTATATAAGATGCTCATTGGTCTAGAAGTCTTATGTTATGGTTATGCAACTGATGTCATTTTGTGTGTGATTGCTCTAACATTCTAAATATGCGTCGCCTCTTATCGAAACCGAGCTTTGCAAATGTATCTACCGAGAGAGATATTGATAATTATCGTAAATATTATAATATAGCGTACGTAACACGTGGTGGCTGATTATTTCACTAGCACGGATGTGGATTTGTTTACATAGATTTTTATTCGCCGCGCAATCTACAATCTCCCAGATAGTTTATCGGTATGGATCGTTATCGTATGCGGAGTATCGTGAGTTATCGGATTTTTTCTACACTTATAGAAGGAGGAAACGAGGTTTCGCGTTATCATATCATTGCAATTGTTCGTCTTAGAATAGAGTGTCATTATTTTTATCTAGTACCTATTTAATATCTCGAAAAAAATATTAAAAATAAACAAGATATCTATACGCGGATAACGTTGCGAACAACAAACATCTCGAGCCCCAGAGACGACATGATGCATAACATCATCATCGGCACGATGATTCGTTCTTCGTACGTGGTGCACGAATGTCATATGCAACCGTCATGGTGCGTTTCGTGAATATTCATGGTTCGATACTTTCGTGGACAACGGCGAAGACCAAGAAACGAAAATTTCTACGCATAGTCACGTGTTTTCGTCAATATGCAACGGTTGGAACGCGATTGCAGTGCATATCAATGTGCAAGAGCCAAGCCTCACATAGTTGTGGTTTTTTCAGATTCGCTGATACATGTATCAATGATGACTACTAATTTTATATATATATATGTATATATATAATTCTCTTCTATACTAGTTCTCAAATTATAATTATTTACTTTACATAATACATAAATTTAATAAGTAAACAGCAATTATATATAATATGGCATAAGATCTTGCCCGATAACCGAAAATATTGGTACTTATTTTACTTATTTATCCTCTGTGTGTAATTTTATTTTATGTTTTCTATTTCTTTAATTTAACGCGTAAACTTAAAATTATATTATTAGCATATAAAAATAATAATTCCTTACATTAAGTGTTTTTCAGCAACAGACATAAATGATACAGGGTGACACAGTGAATCATTTCACCATCATTATTGTCACCGCACACTCAGAAGAAGCGAATTTTTAATTAAAGTATTTTGAGAATTGACGTATGATGCAAAGTAGGAGCTTAGATTCAGCACATAAGAATTGTTTATATATTAACATTGAAAAGGTCCTAATGTAAGGATGAAACGTTTGTCAAATATTGTAATTTACAAGACATTAAATATTCAAGAACTAGCGGTGGCTCTTAGTTCTTTTTACCTCTTACTATTGAATTATTTCATTTTTGTTCAATATTAGCAAATAAAAATGTAACAATTTATTGCGTTATACACTGTATAATCCGTGTCTCTTGCTGAAAAACACCCAAATTACAAATTAACGTAATAGATAATAATGTTATAAAATAAAAGTGTTCTAATGTATATAGCTTTGCGGACGATGTTGAAAATCGTAGGATCGATTCCGGTCATCGGCCTCGAATCGCGCGTTTTCTTAAGTACGAGAGATCCGATCCGCATATTTCGCTTAGCTTTACGTCAACACGTGCGCGTTAACGTTTGCAACTCCTCGCTGGTTACCAGCAATCGAGCTAGGTCGTGCACGCATCGCGAAACATCCGGCGCTTTAACGCGGCTCGTGAACTTAACACCCCGTCGAACCCGGGGCGCAGAACCCGCCGCCGTTTTCCGCCGGAATGAACATATACACGCCTCTCTCTCGCATGAGATATCCGCGTCTACTACGCCGTTCGTGAGCGGCCGGCTGGCCAGCGTATACTTATCGCGAGTCGCGCGGACTCACAGGTGTTAAGTGCATGCCTATCTATGCGGCTAAGTATACAGGCGGCACGCAAACCCTGCCAAATTAACACGCGAGAGTCACGAATCGCGGCTAGCCTCGCCTCCGATCTTCGAGCCGCTCTTTCGCACGATGTAGGGAATAGATCCCTCCGTTATTGGCGGAGATACCTGTAGGTTAAGTCGAATGCCATAGCGTAACTTCTTAGCGCATTTAGATACTAACGTTTTACTCAAGAATCAGAGAAAAGCTCACTTTTTATGAATCGTTATTATACAGGGTGTTTCAGGATCTCTGAAACAAACTTTAGTGGATCGTAGATCTCATCAAAAGAATCATGCTTGATTTATGCTTCGGTTTTAATCCTAATATCCTAAAATTCAGCCAATAGGGCTGCCAGTCCTAATTGGTCCTAATTGAAATCTGTATTCCATATTGGCTGAATTTTAGAATTTTAGTATTAATCCTTACGAAAAAATACACCGAACTAGGCATTGGCGGTTCAAAATAACACTCAAATTAAGTGTTAATCCTCAAGATGGAGGTTTATTTGGAAGTTAACACTCAATTTAAGTGTCATTTCGGATCGCTAACGCCTAGTTCGGTGAATTTTTTTGTAAGGAAAGACCGAAGCATAAATCAGGCATCAACTTTTGTTAAGGAACCTGGTCCTTCGACGCATTTTAAGGAGCTATGCGTCCCCCATTATGTATGACGTCTGATAATACTAGTTCATATCTTTTGATTTTATTTTTTTGCAAAGACAATAAAAAGGTAACAATGTTGACTTATAGTAGTCACGTGCAATGCTGCCACTCAACCAATTACGTACCTCAACCAATTCAAATCAGTCTTGAAAGATCGTTGGAGATCACTCGGTCGAGGTGAATGGATGTTGGCTTCAGTCCGAAGACTTTTTGTCAGTGTGCCCGCCAAACCAAAATCGTGCACTGTATTCTTTTTTTATATACCAAGTTTTGCATTCCTATTGAAGACTTTAAATTACATTTTTTCGCTCTTTCCTTTTGTACTGCCTTCCTTGTGGCAAATGCCGGTTAATTTCCGAAAAAGAAGAAGCCGATTCGAATAAGAACACACGTAGCTCTTTAAAATCTGTATCGGCAAACACAGATTCCTTAACAAAGTTGATTCTTTTAGTGGGAGATCCATCCCCTGAAGTTTGTCCGTATAAGTTACTGCCTCTTTTTTATATAATGAGATGGCGTTTTAAAACGTGACATTCATGCCGTTGCATAAGAACGTCTTTGAAGCTTCGTTTAAAGCAAAAGCGCAAAAGTAAATTTGGCAGGACCCGTAAATTCCGCGGTGGACGTGGGCCGTTCTTGGAACAAGGGCGTCGGTAATTGAAGTGGACGCAATCGGGAGAACTGAGGTGCCGAAACGGGTCTTAAACGAGTTCCAAAGATGAGATAAGGACCCCCGTAATATCGGAGCAAGATCGATCGTGCGCGCGCAGCGTATGTGTAGGAAGGAAGCGCTTCGGGCAGTGTCATATTTTACGACTCATTTTGTTATGTCCTTTCTCGCGCCACATCGCGGCCTTATAAATTCGCGCAGATACTTAGCGATGCTCCGGCGACGCTTTCGAGACCGCTCAACCGTCGTGCGTAACTTTTTGTCCGCCTTTATTCGCGCTAAGGACCGTCATAATTCCAGAAGTAAATGCGCGTAAATCAGTTCGTAGAACGCGAATACACCTTGGCTTTCAACGAGGGTCTAACACGCTAAGCGACGCGAGCGCGCGCGGTGATAATTTTATAGATACATCAACGAAGATTACGCCAATCCCTTACGGCAGTTTTAGAGAGGAGATAAAACGAAGGAGCGTGCAATCACTTTAATAATCTCAATCTTTGCGAATTACAAGATTCTATACTTGTAGATTTTGTCAATCTTAAATGTTTTCATTGTCAATATGAAATTACTGTACGTTCCTCTTCTAAAGTAAAGATAAATACGTGTATGCGAGGGTACAATTATCAGTACAATATCTCTTGACCAGTCATCAACCGGCGCGTCCACGTTGCACAAGTAGATAGACCTCTTAATATAGTGAACGGTGAATATCAGCTTTCGAGAGACGTGGACTAAACGTGGGTCGAGTTTAACGAAAATTAAATCTCGCGTAATTTCGCCGCAATTAAGCGCAGACCGGTAATTTGCGTGCCTCTACGTAGCAATCTTTCGCGGTATTTTTAGCGCGCGCGAACGCGAGCGAGAGAGAGAAAGAGCGAGGTCTCGGTTTCAGGATCGAGATAAGCGGATCTCTCGCTAAGAAATAAGTAGTTTAAGACGGTTCGCGTGGCCGGAGATTGGTCTGACGTCGTTCACCACCACTGCCAAGAGTGGGGCAGTGTTTTATGCGCGGAGAGCCCTGGGTGTTGTGCATCGTGTATCCACAGGTGCATCCCGGCCGCTCGGTCGGAGCGCGTCGAACCTGCCGGTTCCGTGCCGGGAAGACACGAAACCGTGAATTGTGAAACGTGCAAGAGTGTCGCGTAGTCTGCGAAATGTTAATCGACGCGATAAACGATGGATTCGAAGGTGCGAGCGCGATATATATACCCGCGAGCGTGCCGATGTTATCGCGGATAATCGATGTGCGAAGTTAATTCGGTGGCCCGGTACGAGGATCAATCGGTGTTTAAAACATACACGCCGGATTCGAGCGAAAACAAACCTTCCTGTTTGGGATCTTGCGATTTTTTTGAGCATCGTGTAATTTCGGGGAGAAACGCTTCACGCTTTCTATACCAAGCACTTTCGATATATCGGGTGGAAGTATAATGACGACATTACCAATGAAGGTTCAAGTACCCCGAAAAGTATTATCATCGATAAATACATGTGTTTTAAATTTTACAATAACTGTGTATTATTTGTATAAATGTCTGTCGCTTCGGAGATAAAGAAATGGAAAAATAGGATTTTATAAACATTTATCGTTCCAATTCTATTCATCGATAAGTGATACTTTACATGCACAAGTAGAAATAATAAGTATTCGGATCACTACTTGCTTGAAAGTATTCGTAATCATAGTACAAATAGGTGCAAATAAATATTTAATATACATATCGTTTCAACAAAGTGGACAACAAAGTGAACTTGCAAGTCACCTAGAAATTCGTATTTTGTCGAATCATCATAACAAAATCTGCATAGACTACTCAATTCGGTTACAATTACCGCTGCTTAAACTTAGTAATTATATAAATTAAGAAAAAATAAATATAATTTTGTGGCTCTTCAAGAATAAGTCAAGTGTAAGTAAATTGCATTAAGAGAAAAATTTCTGATTGAAAATTAACGAGCCAGTAGATTCTAATCAATCAGAATTCCGGTCATCATGATTGAACAGCTGATTATTTCCACTAGAATTATAATAGGTTTAATGAAATTCTAATTTGTTCATTTTCTCCATTAGAATACGACTCCTTTTCCATGTGCTTACATAAATGATGAATAATCGTCCTCCGAATAATATACAGTGAATTTACGATATTTGTAAATCTGTGGATCGAGGCGTTACACTTTCGCACGAGAAGCTACCTCGGGATCGAGACTCGAGAGGGTAGACGCGCGGGGCCGATCGAAAAAAACTCGCTTGTTATTCGCGTGCCGGTGGGATCCCGTGGTCGGGGCACCGGGGATGCCGGCATCCCGACGCGATGGTGGGGAAAGATGATGCCCGCGGCGGAGTGGGAGGCGGGAGTGCGCGATGTGCCGGGCTTTGGGGTTCTGTCTGGGTGGTGGTGCCGGCGCGGCGGTTTGTGAGAGGAGAGCCGACTGATGCCGATGCGCTCGTGTCGCGTCGTAGCGAGACTCAAGCCGCTCAAGCGAGATCCGGCGCTCAGCGCACATCGCACATCGCACATCGCACTCGCAACGCGCGCAAGCCACAAGTCGTTCACGCTCACGACTCACCACTCGACTCACGTTCGCGCCGCGCCGCCAGTCAGCGACGGTCATCGCCGGTGCTTTCACGGTGTCTCCGCCGTATGGCCATGCGTCGCCCCGCCGACCTGGTCACGATACTCACGATCGCAGGAGTACACGTCGTCGATCGCCGAGGACGCCGAGTCGTCAGCCCGGCGCGTACGGGGACGAGCGGCAAACCGGGCAAACGCCGCGGCTCACCCCGAGCGGAGCATTACGGGCGTAACGGTCGTAACATTCGGCCTGGGAGAGGATCGCCGTGTCGAGAAACGATTAGCGAGAACCGATCGCTCGATCGATGAGGCACGGGATCACGCGATATCGGTTCGCTGCCGTGTCGCTACGGGACGTGTCGTTATATTCTCACGAGGAACTTGATCGCCGAATATATATGCGCTGGGTATTCCACCGTTTTCTCGCCGGCTTTACGAAGGGAAGTTCATCGCGCGTCTAAACTTTATAACTGCCACATTCGAAAAAGAGACTTTGTTCGCTGGCCGGATTTTCTTCGCCGCCATTTTATTCGGCGAGTGCCAATAAAAAAATTGAGAAGAAGAAGAAGAAGAAAGCGCGCCTGAACATCGTCAGTGAAAGGATCATCCGGCCAAAGTAACTTTCACCCTGCCGACGACTCGCATCCCTCGAGAAAAGTCGCCGCTGCGCGCGGCACGCAAGCGGGAGGATCTTGCCTATCGCCGCGTCGCTTCGGCCGGAGCGAGTCAGTGCTACTCCCGATTTCCGCGCGAGTACCACCGCTCCCGGTCTCTCGACGTCGAGGAGTCGAGGACGGATTACAGCGCGTATCGGTTCCGATTTCACGGCGTGTCGGATTCCGAGTCGCGAGTCCGCGCCGACGATTCGTCACTCCGAAGAGGCAGCGGATTTCCGCCGAATGAGCGAAAACAACAAAAACGAAGTTCGTGAAAGTGATCGCGATCGACCGGAGTGCCAGGGATAATCAAAGGAATAGGACACTTTTCGTTCTCCAAGTTCGATCTGCTGGCGGGCGTTGATGAAAATCTGTGAAGTGTCGTAATTATCGAGCTCCGTATGTCGCGATCTTTTGCGCTCGCGATACCAGTTTGACATCTCGATCTCGCGAGGAAAGACTCGGAGCACAGAAACAGAACAGCTGGACGGTGCGACGGCGGAGTCGTTTCCCATGTATATGGAGGTCTTTTCTGTGGCTGAACTAGTACACTTTTGGAACTTGAGCAGAGATAGATATATGTTTTGATGAAAGCGACAAAGAGAGTTTCAGTGCAGGAATAAAAAACAGACAACAGTTTGCTACCGCACACGAAACCGCGACATCGCGAGGATTTAACGCAACGCTCTTTGGTTACGTAAACGACGGTTGTTGCGCGCTGGACCGACCCGAAGGTGGTTTTCTCGCGGGAGGAAGTGAACAGAAAACGTCGAGCAGCGGCGCCAGCGATATCCCGTCGTCCTCTCTCCATGCACGACGGTGGAAAAAAAAAGGGAAAAACAGGAGAACGCCGCAAGACACGTGTCCATTATCGGCAATTGCGCTAAGTCGATCGCGCGATCGAGAAAATCCTGTCCTATCTCCGAAACGACGACGATTTCTCCGACGAGTTTCACGATCGACTGGTTTTGCGGAAGAGATTGGCGGAAAAATCGCAGGAAATATTTTCAACGCGACTCCCCCGACTTCGACGGTGACAAACGATGAGTGATCTGACACCATCGATCGTCTCTAAGAGCGATGTTGTGACTACGACAAGCCGGGTATCGACGTAACGTCATCGTGTGATCGACAGTCGCTATTTTATTGCCGAGAGCGTCAAGATAGCGCATGGAACGTAGTGACAGTGTAATCGCAACGATTCATTATTTTCTCAGTGAAGAATATAAACAAAGGAAAGACAGGACGCTGGGATAGCCAGAATTATTTACAGTTATATCAGGAAGTTAAAAAAAATAAGATAGAATTATTTAGAATTTTATTAAGAAATTGAAAAAGTAATCTGAGAGTAACAATAAATTCCAAATCCTAAATCAGGTGTCATATAATCTCAAGAAGAAGGTGAATAAAATCCACCAGAGAGGTGAAATAAATTCCCAAAACTCTCCCAAATACGAGAGGACAATATTTGAGGCACCATCTGGCGTCGTTGCAGCCGGAGGGCATCAGCGCCGAGACGCGATCGGAAGGAAGTAACGTATAGTTCTCTCCACTCGATCGGGACCATCATATATCTCGCGTAATGCACGTAAATTATGCGTCTCGCGTTTCTTTCTCCGAAGGAACGGAAACTAGAGGCAAGAACGAGCGAGAAGCGCGTTTACACACCGAGATAACGTGCCTGTGGCGCTTCCTTCACCTACGATCCTCTTCCCGCCTCTCGTTACCGCGGTGTCCGCGGTGAGAAACAAAGTGCCTCGTGACTTCGATACGGATCTTTGGTGTCACTCGGTGCTGGTGTCAACGTATCTGCCTATTTACGATCAAACGTGTCTGTATTTGCGTAACGTTACACGCGTTCTCGCGTGTGTTAAGTGTGCCATGCGAGAGGACCCCGTCGCGACTCGCCTTTGAAATTCGTCCAGTGGGACGCCCTGCCGATCTTTCGTGACCCACGCGATTCGGGGAAGCTCGCGAATGCCCATCTGTGATTTTCTCGGAAGTCCGAGGAGAACAGCCACGCCGATAATTATGCATTCCGACGAGGGATATCGATGCGACGCGAGAGAGTATTTTAGACTTACGTCAAGGAGTGAATGGAGGTCGTGCGAGATTTGAGAAACGGCGAAAGTCATCGGGGGGGTTCAAGGCGAATGGATTTTTCGATTAGTTTGTCTGGACGGTCTCCGAGATAAGAAGAGAATCGAGTGATATTTCTCTGAACGATCAGCGAACGCGCGAAACGTCCGGTACCGTTATATTCGAAGCTCATACGCTTGAGAATCCATTTGCTTAGATCTCGAAAGCAAACCCGTCGACAATAATATCTCGAGGAGTGTACACGTCAAGTAACTCGCGCGACGGCTCGCTCCTTTTTTACTTCACACGAGCCGCTCGTAAATATCTTGATGATCGTTACGTCTGACCGGATCTTTGTTCAAGATGTTCGACAAATCGTCCTCTGAAAAATCGTGAATCCCCATAAGAATTCGTTAGACATCGAGGAAAACTTAACGTCCGTGGTGCTGCTGTCGCAGAAACTGAACACTTCGATCCACTTTGAGTTGCAGCTACGCAGGAATCTCTACGTTGCTTCTTTCTGGTGAGTGTTTTCAAGTAATTACGTGTAAATGATTAAGTATGACGTAAAACGTCGCAAATGTTTACATACTTATTTGATCTGAATATTTTCAAACGTGACATGTATTCGACATATGAACTCAAGACGTAGTAATGTATATATTTCTGTTAATTATTATATATAAGCTAAGAGTAAAATAGCCGAGAAAATAGCAGATCGATCTGGATCTGTTCTCACGGCTGAGTGAAAATATTTCGCGGTAATTATTCACTCGTTAGGTTTGCAGAATCATTGACAAGATAATTTATTGATTGACCGCCACCGAGTCGCGCCATTAATTTTTCCCGCCGCGTGTCGAAATTAACATAATCAAGTGTACGAGCTAGGAACGAGGCTCTGAGCTCTAACTAGTCTTGAGTAGATAAGAAAAAAAAGGGAAAAAACGCACGCGGGAAACGCGATATCCTTGCAGACGCGTGCGTGAGAGGCTCTATATCGACGTCATCGGCCGCGTGCGACGTAAACAATTTGAGGGAGACATTCAACCTTAACGTATTTCAACGATGATCATCGTATACCATTGTGAGAAATAATAAATCCGTGAGTTGTGCGCGTCGAGTGAAGATAAAGAAAAACAGCGAGAGATCGAAAGGGAAAGTCGCTGATACGCTGAGAAAAAACGTTGGGTTGTATTAAATAGTAATTCTGATAGAAAATGGATGAATCAGAATTTTCTAGTTAAATCTTCTGGAATTCTAGTTGAGATAGCTAGAATTCTGATTGATATAATTATTCTGGTAAAAATGAGAATTCTGGTAGATTTTACCAGATATATTGTATTAATCAGAATTCCGGTTATCTCAATTAGAATTCTAATAAATTTAATCAGAAAATTCTGATTTGTCCATTTTCAATTAGAAATTTTTTTTAAACGACCACGCATTTTCGTTCCACAATAAATTGTAATAAGCATCTAACGATACAAAGCAAAATGTTCTGGTTATGATAAATTAACAAAAAGGTTCAATCAGAATGACATTTTGGTGAGGCCAAATAGAATTTCTGATTATAATACCTAGAAATTCTGTTTCACAAAAATACCATTCTGGTTGGGTCTTTTTATTGGTTTAACCAGAATATTTATCTCAGGCCCATTTCCATCAATTGTAGATTAACTTTAATCTCGGGACGTTCAACTTACTCTTCATCTTTTTCTAGTTTCAAAGATTAGAAAAAGAAGAAGAGTAAATTAAACCGAGATTAAAATTAATCCACATTGATAGAAACGGACCTCAGTGTAGATCTATTTATTTATTTATTGTATAACGATATCGAATTTACGGTTTTTTCTCAAACTCCACTCGTTTTAATTATTTATAGTAATATTTACCTAAAAGAAAACACGATTGAGTGAAATCACCTTGTACAGGCGATGCGAGCGTGAAACGTGAGATCGTAAATCGTGGTTGCACCGTTTCGCGGGATACGCCCCGTTAACTCGCGGGTTAAACGGCACAGTCCGCCCATCTTTCGGGGTGAACAACGCTCTCCTTGTTTGCCCTTATTCCTCCCCCCCCCTCTCTCCCCTTTCGGGAATCGGTACGCGGAATCGGGGGAGGAGATCGTGCTCGACCTCTCGTCGATTTCCGATCGGGTTAAGCAAACATCGGTCGATTCTCACCTCTATCGCGATAATGGCTGTAATTTCGGCAGCTTCCCGGTCCCCCATCTCCGTACTCTCCTCCCCCTTTCCTCTCGATTTCACGTACGCGTACGCGCAGATTGCAGAGGCCGATCGCGGTGGATTTGATTGCACGGCGCGCGACCGTCGATTTATTAACGCTCTGAGCGCTCGGCGTCCCCTCCTCCCACCTGCACCCGCATCGATCTCACGGAGCGAAAAGTAAAATCGTCTACCCTGAGGTAATATTCTTACATCCTCTTTCGCGAAATATAGTCAACGAGTTTTTACTGCGCGTGACGGCTTCGTGCTCGCTACACATTTCTGTCGTCGTCAAGTGTTTAAAGTACCTTTTCGTGTTTCATGATACTCGTTTTCGGTATCGAAATAGGTTATATGACAAATAATTGACGCCAAACAGTGAAAATGCATGAAAAGGAGTATCATGTATGTACTTAAACTTCGATCTCTTGAACTGAGCAAGCTAACGTTGAAAGTTACATAAGTCCAACTTTTAGCGTTAGACATTAATTGCTTTCCATTTACATGAAAATTCAAATAATTCTCATTTATGATGTCATAACTCAGTTGAATGCACCGTCCTTTTTATTCTGACAAAGTGAGATTCAACTGAGTTTTTTTACTACAATCTACACAAGCTCGAAATCATATGCTTCATTGAACTTCTTGCTAAATCACATTAAAAGTGAGATTATAAATCTGTGTTGTTATGCGATAACTTTGTCACCAAAGTAAGCAAGTAGTGACGTCATTATGTGAGCATAAAATATTTATATAACTATTTAGACTCAGTATCACTTGTGTGAAAATGGAAAACAACTATAAACGTCAAAGTGAGACTACGTGACCACGCTGACGTTTTCAGTGTTGTTTCACGAAATGGCACCTTCACGGTATCTCAATACAGAAGGATCCAAAGCGCATGAAGTTGTCGAATCCTTTTATCCCTAATGAAGCGACGTCTCAGCCACTTAACTGCTTCTGCGAGATCGGTTTATTAATCGCCACTGTCCGCGACGCAAATGACGGCTATCTATTAAGTCGCATTTTACTATTGGTTTTGCACGACGCGGGGCGTGCGGATCCGCCTCTGTGCGCGTGCACGTGTTACATGCGCCTCGATTCGTTCCCTTCTATACGTGCGTACATACCACGTATAACACTTAGATGCCCGCGAGAGACGGCTGCACGTAGTGTGCAATGAAGTGCACATCCGACATGCGCGCGCGTCTAGACGTCGACTCCAGTCACTCCAGTAAGCATTATCCGGAAAGAATCACGATGAACGACGCATTTTCCATGCAACATGTTACCACGTGTCAATAGTGGCTTTCAGGAATTTTTTTCATCTGCTCGCGCGAGCAATGACACGTCGCTCATCTCACTTCTAAACCGGTCTTACCCCTTCGTATAAAGTATTATAGATGCGCGCGTGTATGGACATAAACGATTCGTTGAAACGAGTCAAAGCGAGTATATCACTCAGCTTTTTACCTTACATGCAGATTCACTTTCCAATCCCGTTAATCACTATTACAGTTGCAATGCAAAGACTCGATACTAATGTCAAGCTATAAGGCTGGAGCACAGATCTTTGTATAACGCATAAAGCATAAGAGAATCAACTAACCGAGGTCTTTCATTTCGTGGAAAGGAAAGACTCTGATCAATCCTCTTAAGATGATCCTATACACGGTTAATAATACTGATCACGGTTAATAATACTGATCAGTAATATTGAATCAGTAATACTGACAGTATACAGCAATATTTTAGTATTTTTACAATCTTACACGAGCAGTACACTGTAAAAAGTAAAATATTAATTTTAACTTAAAAACGTATAGTTTTTGAGACATATATGCAAAAATGTTAAAATTAACATTTTTGTGTTGGTTGATTGGGACATACTGTGACATATGGATAATCAAATAATGCGATATTGATTACATTTATACGACATCTTTAACCGAGTTTAACATTATCCGTAGTTATAAAATTGGCTAATCACAGTCATTCCATTTGTCACAGGAATATAGCTATGATTATCAGTTTCATAACTACAGATGTTATTTGAACTCGATTAAGGATGCCGTGTAAATGTAGTCACTGATGCAGGAGAATTAAAATCCAGGTCAGTATTCTACATCAATTCATCAATATTAACCACACACGATCAGTAATATTGTCAATATTTGTTAATACTGATAGTATTATTGACTGTCTCATCTTTGTATTGGAATACATGGAATAAAATTTTCCTCGGAGAGGAAGTTTTGGAATGTAGCCTAAAAGAACAATATCAGAGGATCCAAATTTAAAAAATCTGATGCTATATATTTCAAGCTCTGTTTTATCTAACTACTCGACAGAGAGATATGTATATATACATATACATATATACACAGGGTATTCATAGAAATTCTTGAAATATCTGTGCAATATTATGTTTAAACTCGATGGAATTGCTTTATAGCGGGAAGACGATAGAGATGAGAAATGTATAGAAATATAATTGCAGAGCGATAACAAAATCATCCGAAGCAATCAACGCACGATCTACGTTGTAATCTCCATTCAATTACGTTATAATCGGCGACTCGAGTGCACGTCGTGTTTTTTCTTCTTTTTTTTTTGGGCGACAAGAATTTTATCGTTGCAAGTCGGAGCACCGATCGGGGCGTTATTCCCGACTGATGGCCTTCGTTGAGTGACAATACAATGACAATGCAGATTCCACGACGTTTTTTATCCCGACGAAATTAATTATGATTTTCCTTCGGTTTCATCATAAAATGTAAAATTCATCGCCGCCAATCGGAGGGACCTAAGTGAGGTACCTGATAACATTTTTCACCAGCAGGTTTAAACCGATCTGGATTAGATTAACGACGTCGTATACGCTCTACTATTAATTGACATTACATGTTCTACCAATAGTAGAGCATGCAACATCATTAATCCAATCCAGATCGGTCCAAACCCGCTATAAGTGAGGGACCTAAGTACAGTACAGTTTGTTTAGCCACGTCCGTCCGCACGGCCGAAAACATGCACGCGTATTAAACGCGCGGAATCCACGAGGGTGGGGATTAGCTGTGAATGAAACTAACCACTACGTATTGCCTGAATGGGCAACCGCCGCGGGGGAGAGTAGAGTATATTTCCGTTCGTGTTTATAGACGCGGATGCGGCCGGAGATACTGTCGGGACATTTGAAACGTAGCAGATCCGCCGTGGCGGATCTAAGGGTGGCTAATGACGGTACAGTGTAGAACGGGAAAAGAGATCCTGCCTACTGACTGTCGTCATACAAATAACGACTATTTTCAGCCACACTGTTCGCGACTGTTCATGAATGTCGTGACTGCGAGTACGATCTTTGCGAGGAGATACATTGGGTGAAACCGCGTCTAATAATTTATGTCTAACCGCACGAAATTTATGTGCGGCTGAATGTCGCCAAGAGTTATCCACTAAGTAGTCGATGGAAATTCAAATTATCGTCGTTTCTCACACGACCATTATTCGCCAGTCATTAATTTTCATTTCGACGTCGCCGTCGCTCGCGGGGAACATCGATCTCGTGGACGCGATGACAAACGCCACGATGGAGATATACGTCAAGCCCACGTCGTACGCGCCTCCTCGTCGTTCCCATCGAGAAGTGACCATCTTACGTGGAGCAATGAACGGTGCTTTCAATAGAAATATCCTATCGAGACAGTCGCACCTGTATTCTTTCGTGATACCCACGCGGGCGCCGCGTCCTGTCAGGACGCAGAAGGATAGGCGAAGAATGATTATTGTCTTTTATCTGTGGAATGTGCTCGATAACGACTTGTCTGATAATATTCTTCAGAGTTTCACCAGACGAGATCGTATTAGTCGAGTCTAGTATCCCTCTCTTCTCCCCTCGAAGATATTTAATTGCGTTATCGAGGAAAGCGCGGAACGATCTTCTATCAATCGTCAAGAGATATTAGCTGACGATTTTTAACACAACGTATCTATAAGATTCTCGCGACAATATATTATCGGCTATCCGCGAGATTAATCATTTTCTCTGGTATTTCACACAGCGTACGATTGTTGCCGATTTTTTCTCAACCTATTAATGAATTATTACGTCAACCGGAAATAAAGCGATCGGTCTCGATTGATTCGATTAATGAGGAAAGAATGTAATCCACCGTTCAAATTCTCTATTATCAATTTTAACATGCAATCTGGATACCGTGGGAAATCGCGAAAGTGTGGCGCAATAAGCTCTTCTTGACTAGAGACTTGACTTATAAAAGAATCTGGTCACGAGATGATAAACTCTTGATTAGTCAGTGAGTTAGAATAAGTAAGACAGTTAGACTGAGATAGCATACAAAAATACTACGTATCTAAAAAACTTTAGGGGTGATTTCTTATACAAAGAAACATGATATGCTGAGTTTCATTAAAATAACTCGAGTGGTTTTCGAAACTTTTGAAAAAAAAAAAACCGAAATTGTTTCTTCAACTTTGACATCCTGCGAAACTAAGCCGTTTCAAATATATGATCACATAAAGTTTTCATATTGAGTTACTACACGAGAGAGCACTCCTTAAAATCTTTTAAAGTACTTACTTAGAATTTATCTTATATGTATAAGAGACAGTATATATATATATTTTTTTTCACTCTTGTTTTGACAAAATTTTGACAAATTCTGAGTGTTTTCCATTTTTGCTCGTTACCTCTGTTATAAGATTTAAAGGATCTTTTATTCTTAATGAAATCGTCGACGATCGTTAAAAAATTGAATTAGTACGAGAGATCACTCCTTAAAATCTTTTAGAGTACTTAGTATTTATCTTATATGACAAGAGACAATATATATATTTGTCTCTTGTTTTGACAAAATTTTGACAAATTCAGGATATTTTCCATTTATGCTTGTTTCCATTTGTTGGACTGAGTTGAACTGAGATTAAAATTAATCTACATTGGTAGAAATAGACATTAGTGACACGAGTTGACACAAATATCATTCTATTTTTCTTGACAATCCAGTGAGTAACAAAAATAGAACGACATTTATGTAGATTTGTGTCACCAAATGGAAAGTACCCTCTATTATAGGATTATAAAGGACCTTCTATTCTTAATGAAATCGCCGATCGTCAAAAAATCGATTATCAATATCGACGGAACCGGCCGGATCGGTTTCTTACGGTACCGTTCACCTACCGTTACCGGCACACGCCGCGAACCAATGGCACGGTGCGAGCCCGTCGATTGGTCGATCGCGATGCAATTAACGAGATAAATTTATCTGAGGTAGAACAACCGGCTATGGAGACGCGATCGAAATCACGCCGGCCGGCTTTTCTCGGCGATTTACGACGGCGGGTTCGTCACGGTCGCGATAATTACGAGCATCGCTAAGTCGATCAACGACTGATCGACCGAAATAGCTCTTTGTAGGGCTTAGGATTAATTAGTCATGCCGCGTGCCGCGCATGACAGTCCTCCGACGGAGCTGTCCGTCTTTCCATCTCGCGCGAAATCCCGTCGCGTTTTCGTCGCGGCTGCTTATCCGCCTTAACATTTTAAGCCGACAAGCGTGCGTCCGACGAGGCATGCGGTGAATTTGCACGCCTCGCCCTGAATGATCGCCCGGTGGATGAATCACGTTGTCTGAACGCGTCGTATAAACGAGTCTTGATTTTAGACGCATCATTAGAAATGATAAACTATACCATCCAATTCCACAGGCATTTTCATGGCCTCGCCGGTAAGCTGTCTTTGATTTGATAACCGGGTTTCTCCTATCCTTCGGATTTTTTATTTTTTTTTTCCTCTTCAGATTAGTCAACTTAAGTGCGTCGTAAGAATTTGATCGTACTTTGACATGTTTAGCGATTTGTTCTGTTTGGAAGTTTTATTTTTACGGTTCATTTTTCATGTGTCGCGCTAGCGAGTCTATGTTTTGATGTCTTGTTATTTCAGGAAGCAATATATCATTTTGCGCGACGTACTTCCTGAATTCCTATGGTCTGCTTATCAACGATGCGATGTCCGAATCTGATCTCGACGTCAAGATAAATTTTAATTGCATACATGAAAGTTCAAACATGAAACTTATGAAATATTTGTTTACTACTTATTTGTACACGTTCCTATGTTATAATTATTTCTATTTACAGTGTTATGGTGTTTTGATGCTACCCTCATTACCATGTATTTCTATTTACGATTATTAACTCACGGTAATTTTGATCCATCGCGAGGCGAGCAATCAGATGTTTTGGAGTATTTCAGTACTTCGAGATTACATCAGACGATATTATTACGTTCCATGTCAATTAGCGTTTTGACGTGCCGTACGATATAATTGGGAACGATTCGTTAAGTGCTTTGAGAAGTCGAGATGCCGGAACGAGATGGGGTGCCGTTGTCACTTGAGTTGACAAAAGATACGAGCCACACGCGCATCTTAGCCCTTACGAGAACGAAAATATTCGAATGAAAAATAAACCGGTGAAGCATTCGCGACGATGTTGGAGTTACAAGTAGTGAAATACCGTGCTGAAGAAGCACGCGCATCTCCGAGTGACGGCGAAGCACTTCGATGACACGTCGGCGTATTCAAATTTAAGTACGGAATACTCGACGCGGGAAGACGGGTGGCATACACCGCGAGAGCATTATAATTCCCGTTTTTGTGGACACTTTCTCTTCACGATTTGTGTATCCCGCCCGACAGAATTCTCGAGGGAAGGGGAATTTGAAGACGCGGTGCGCTCGCGGATGAAATCCACGTCGAAATCGTAAACACAATAAGAATTCGAGTTTATTTTAACATACTGAGAAAACTGTCTGATTGGATTAATTGGAATTCTGGTTGAAAATGAACGAATCGGAAAGAATATTATAATATTTATAAGAATTTTCTGATTAAACCTAGAATTTTAGTTGAGATAACCGGAATTTTGATTGATATGATCAGAATCTTCTGATTCATCCATTTGCAACCAGATATTTTTCTGTGTAGTTTTAACGTTATATTACGTGATGGTCCACTTGTTCGATTAAGATAGAGACTAGTGTTCGTAGCTCCAGAAAAATGTTCAGAAATTTTGAGAGAAAAGTTTTTTTCATTACTATATTTTTTTTCCGAATATTTTTTTTTAACGATTTCAGCGTTATCGTTTCCCTACGTCAATGAGAGATTTTAAGAGACTCCAGATTTCTTTCACTTTTATGTGTTCTAATAAGTAATTCAACATTAAATGCCATTGTCGTGACCATTTATAAGATTTCTGTTAGAGTTTAAGAATTTTTTTTTGTTAAAATATTAGATATTTAAAAAAGCCAATTAAGTGATACGAGTACTGTTAAAACTCAAAAAATGAACAAGATAACACTGAAAAAAGAATGTTTAATTTTAAGATATTAAAATATTTTATTTTTGTCTCTATTTTTTAAACACTTAAAGATGTTTTAGTTTTAAGTGTTTAAAACATGGGGAGAAGAATAAAACACATTACTTTTTAGAGTGAAGAAAAGAATTGAACATAAAGAATCAGAATTATTAAGAATAAAGCCGAGGTAGACAATTCGATCTCTGACTTTTTCCTAACTCCTTATAATTAATTCTATTTTCCTTGTTCTGTTCATTGTACCTAATCATTTTTTGTATTGGAGAATGCTTGCTTTGTGCATTTTTAAAATTGTTAACAAATTGCGTGTGTCTGTGATATAGTTTTTTTTTTCAAAAATCTTTTAGTTTCTTTTTTTCAGAAAAAAAATGAAATAAAGGTTAGAATTTTTCCGTTGATTTTATTTTTCTGGAAAATTAAGAACATTAATCAAGACTCATGTATATAGTACACAAGTACCACTCAAATATTAGCATCAGTCAACGTTCATCGACGAGCACGTAAATAGGATGGAGAGCTTAAAATAGCACGCGTTGTTTTGATACCTCTACGTTATAGATCTTTTCTTAATAGGCACATATTTATCTCATAGTAAACATTTTACTTCCAAGATAACGCGTATCGAGGCGCTTAAGCAGCCGATCGATGATACCGTCCCGAGCATCGAAACCGCATTTCTCGTAGGCGTGACTTACGACGTGGATGCTCTTTCGCGGCCGAGATATTATCGTAACTTAGCGCGACTAATTGGATGCAGCGGTACGACGATTGCTCGAAGATCTCATTAACGGTCATTATATCTCGGCATCGCGTGGAAATGGAAATTGCTTCTCTCGCGATTGTGATTCGCTATTATGTCACGCAAATGTAAATCGCTAAATCGCTGCGACAACATATCGCGATCGTACGTCAGCGTTTACACCATCTCGGTTGCATAGAGATATCAGCGAATGATGCACATTCAAATTTGCAGTCCGTCGTATGCGGAAACGTTTCGCGAGACGTAATAATTAATCGTTTGTCAAAGGTGAAAGAATTGTCTGTAAAATGGTGGATTGCCGCTTGACGGAGGACACCTGCTTGAATATAAAGTGAGGTAAATTCGTCGCTATGTCGGCATCAGTCGTAAATGAATTATGCATTTCTATAATTAAAGTTACCATACATTAGTTATACACGTTCACAATGCATAAGAATTGTGGTCACTTGACATACGAATACCATGATCGTTCTAGGGTTTAACGTCGCTGGAGTGTCATAATTCATAACGGGAAGGGTCGTTATCGGAGAATTTTTGCAATATCATACTTCGGTTACGGTGAACGCGTCCGTGCATTCGACACTAACCGGCTACAAGTTGCCATTGCGATTTCCATCTTGAAATTTGCATTACCGTTGCAATGTGCACGGTGTTTCTTTTATCTCGTCCGAAATTTACCACAAAGTTTTATTATTCGGTTAATTTATTTAGTTTTATCTTATACAAACGTTTCGTATTATGATGTTTCGCTCAGACGCGAGCCACGCGATACGATTTTTCTCGACGCGGTTTATTCGCGACTTAACATAGCCTTTTACACCAAACGATCTTGTCGTCGGTAAGTACCGTTGCGAGAGGTGCAAATTAAACGGCGATTAACGGGTGAAACCGTGACGGGCTTCCGTCTTCTGCAAAGTCATTATTATAAAGACGTTCACGATAAGTTTACGAGTTTCAGTCTCGCGAGAGGAGATGCCTTACGCGTCGGCAGATAATACATTTTGCCTGGCATTAATGATAATGTACCTGCAGAGTATATTATACTGGAGAATATTTTTAGGCGAGATCTTCAACCAATAAAATAAATTCTGTATTATATTACCGTATTTTCAATTTTATAATAGCTGTTGTATTTGCATTAACACGATTAAACTTTTAACAGAGAATAATAATTGTTGACACACATTTTTTGTGTGTATTGTATCCAGTTTTTGATTTATGTCATTCATGTAATAATTTAACATTAAACTTAATTTTTAAACTTATAGTAATTGAAAAAAGAAGTGTTTAATTTTAAGATATTAAAATATTTTATCTCGTCCCTATTTTTTAAATACTTAAAGATGTTTTAGTTTTAAATTTTTCCAATAAGCATTTTATGAAATTTATTGAAAAAGTTTAAAACTGAAACATCTTTAAGTGTAAAAAATAAAGACGAGAATAAAATATTAATAATTACATTAATAATAACATAATATCTTAAAATTAGATACTTTTTTTTTTAGTGAAGTTTTGATTTATTTGACATGGATATGGAAAGATATGAGAAAGGGAGTATATAAAATTTCTTTCTCTTCTTGACGTAATAATATTTTATCAGCTTTAATTTCATCAGCTAGGATTATTTGATATAATCCTAACTGATGATAGACATAGACATTGAAATAGATACTTATTAAAAAAAATAAACGTATGAACGATTGAGTTAAAGAAGTACGCCGCTTTTGATTGAATTCTCGCGACGAATGACATTACTATAATTGATATATATGTAAATTTACGCGTTTTATTATTCATTATTCTGCTATTTTTACTTCGGCATATTTTGATCGCTTCGCGCGATATAATTATACTCGCCCGCGCTTTACGATCTGTTTTCCCACCTTTCCGTTTTATTCCCCGGAATAGTTTTACGTTTGTTTAGCGTGCACGATTATTTACAAAGCAGACCGATAAAGAGACATTTTTTACAGCATGGCTCTGAAAAGCGGCACTTAACATTTTCCAGATACGTCGTTATATCGACATTTTACATTATGTACCGTTAGCTAAGTACAATAAGAGATCTTTTTTATCGGTTGAACACCATGATTTGACTCATCGGAAGGAGAAGGAAAATTATGTTTATTAATTAAGAAATTATATTACTATTAAAATATAATTATTAATATTTTATTCTCGTCTCTATTTTTTAAACACTTAAAGATGTTTTAGTTTTACACTTTTTCGATAAATGTTAAACGTAAAATGTTTATTGAAAAAGTTTAAAGCTAAAACATCTTTAGGTATTTAATATTTATCTCGAGACGATCATACAATACGATTGCATGGAAAGGATTGTTTTGCGGTAGTATTTAGTTAAATGCAAACCAGAAGATACGAGCCTTTAAACTGGTTGCTATAGAATGTCAAAATTTTTTGCAGCATTGCTTATCATACTTGATATTCTTACGTAATTATTTTGATGATCCAACAAAGTTATTTTTAAAGCTTATTATATTTAGTAAAATTTGTAGATGTGTTTCAGCAAAATCGTTCTTTCTGTGTATATTAATCTCATTTCGTAGAACTCATTTTATTGTCCGCGGAAATACAGCGAGACAATTTGATGATAATCTGTGAAATATGTATCTGGTCTGACATTTCGTACTATTTCGTCGCACTTGTCACACTTGTCACGTATATCTTGAGCGAATGAGTATTCAATCGCTTCACGTTCATTTAATAAATTGGACGAATCGTCGCATTCGTAAACACGTCATCGAAGATACAAGACGCTTATCAAAACCATAAACGGTGCGGAATTAGTTGGTAGCCGAGAGGCGATCGAGACCTTATTGCCGTTTATACGCCACTTACGATAAGTGGCATCGTAAATGCGATTGAATGCAACGTGCACGGTACAATGCGGTGTTTCGGCACGCCTTGTTGGGAGTTCTCGCGATCAAACGCCAATGAAACAAATTGCAATTGCGTGTTAGGTCGAGATACGTAAAAGTGATACATCGATACGTTGTATCCGCATTACAGTATCAAAACGAAATTGCTTTCGATATCGAAATTATTATACTTTCGATCTTATAATTATAAACGGTAACTACTTCTTCAACTTGCGATTTATATGTGACACGATTAAAGAAATATTTAAAGCTCTGTGTGTTTAAAGCACTAAGGATTATATGAGGCAAGTTGTAGAATGTAGAACATTACGAGCGATAAATCACAGACTGGGACAGAATAAGGGCGAAAAAAAGCTGAAGTGGATATACGACACACATAATTTTCCCATTGCGCCAAACATACAAGTGGTCTAGCCGCCTTCGATTGACGTCGTATTTGACTACGGCTCCGTATTTACGCGCGTAACCTTCGTTTATGAAAGCCGCCGTTATCCCTTACAAAGTTTCGTTTAACAATCTGGCGTGAGGGCGCGTTTCGCGACAACATGTTCCGCGAATGACAATTGATTTTATAAGTAACGATGTCACTTTACGCCCACTTATGATATACGGGCCGCGAGTCGAGATTGTCCGCGCGAGTTCGAGGCGACAATAAAATTTTAACGCAGGCATAAAAGCGCCACCGTCCGCCTCTCGATACCGAGGCGAACTCAGACGGATATTTGAGAATACGGTCCTCACCGCAACGCGACGGCCATAAGAGCATAAATAACGGAAATCCAACGCGATCGTTTTGCAGTGTGCGCGAGGCCGATGAATATTTATGCTGACATTTAGACTTCCATTACCCTGTTCGCGTGTATGTGCTGCTAGCCCAGCAACGGGAGAACAATACGTTTGGTCGGAGTAACCACCGGGAAGAATCAATCCCTGTGATTTACCGCCGGTCGCGGATAAATAAGGTAGCTATAGAGTCGGGAAATAATCTATACAAAACATTTTCGAAAAAATTCGATTTTCAATCAATAGAAAATAAAGACTCTTAAACAGTCAAGCTGGATTTTTAGTGTTTAAATAATTTGGTATGTATTACATACTCGTATCCAATCCTATATAAATTGCGCGCCGAATTTAATTTTTAATCTTGAAATATAATCCTAACAGAATTAGAGTATTATCTAATATTACATATAAAATTAATAAGCAATTTAATAATATTGATGCTCATATTATAGGCATCTTAGAATCTTAACTTGCAAATAATTTTATTGCGAAAAATATTACTCCAGCCGGGATTTGAACCCGGATCTGCCCCTATTCCGAAATTCAATTTCTTTTCATGTTAGAACTTCACGTTATAATTTTTTTGCACTGTTAAATCTTTAGTGTTAAATTTAACATAATTGAACTTATAGTTACTTAAAAAAAAATTGACCAAAAAAGCCTTTTTTAAGGCCTTTACTCTGTTATATTCCCTTGAATCACCATTCCTATTATATATCGTTATTTAAAGCAAACTTGATACTATATATAACGTCAAATTTAACCATTGTTTCAGTATAAAATAACGATATATTGAGTAGGAGTAGTGACGACTTACATAAAGTTAAATTTGACGCTATAGATTTAACAGTGTGGGCTTAATTTATCTCTGCGTTCTCTCACCGCCGCTAGAGAGATGTTTATTCTTGCGAATCGATTTCTCTACAAATGTATTAAGGCGATAACGATAACAGATCGGATTTGAGTCGGTCTTATGTGGTGGATTTAATCCGACGCTCACGATCGCCGCACGATCTTCGTAAAAATTCCGATCGCCCGGGCACGATCCTTATCCGGGCCCAACAAAAATTCTAATTGCCGGCGCACGATCGTTATCTGCGCGCGGAAAAATTCTGACGGCCGGTACACGATCGTTCCGTTTCCTCGAAAAAATTCTGATTACCGGGAAGCGAGCGAGGACAGCCGGTATTAATCGACGCTAATCGGGCCTATACGGGAAGTACCGTTCGATTAATGCCGAGAGCAGAGAAGCAACGAGCGTCGCCCGCGTATATGATGGACCTAATTTACGATTTACCCGCAAAATCCGCGCGATAATACCCGTTCGCGAATCGCGCGAATGACTAAGAGCTCATTAGCCACGTGCGTCACTGCGTGGTTTCTTTTTTTACGATTGACAGGACGCGCTTTATTAGCACGTACTCCGTCTGTGAACTGCATCAATTATAGAAGCGTCGCGAATACATACGGGACTTGATAGACGCGTAATTAGCAAATACCGGCTGCTTATCCAATCCTAACCCGTATACGATGCTAAATTATGAGTACTTTTCATCTCCGCGTCCAACTAGCGACACTATGCGAAGTTCTCGTTTACGCCATTTGATATCATTAATCGGAATTTGTATGTTTTTCTCACCAATAAATACTATACATTACGAGACGCTTTTTACGTTACAACAGTAAACATCGTGACGACCAGTATAGTTCTGAGAATATGAGAATATTTATCACTTCCTTGCGTGATACGATCTATCTAAGGATTTGTCTAAGAAACTTCTAAGAAGATTGTCTAACAATGAAGCCTGCGGCACACGATGCTTTTTTTCCTGCTGGATTGCTTGCGTTTTAGTAAATTACACCACACAGAACGCAGAATTTCCAGTGATTTACTAAAACGCAAGCAATCCAGCAGGAAAACATGCATCGTGTGCCGCGGGCTTAAGAATACTTTCATATTGCGTGAAAATGTACGTTACTCTCTAAATCTGAATCAGTGGATAGTCACTAATTACTCAGTGGCATACTTTGCACTGATAATCAGTAAAGTTCAATTAAAAAAGGAAGAATGTTTGAACATTATATAACTAAAATACTGATATTTTTGCACGTTAATTTCAATCTTCCAGTACCACATTCACTGAATTTAAGCATTAAAACAAGGTTAGTTAGATCACATAATAAAGATTAGCTAAGTTAGGGATCTCACATTTAGTTCACTGATTACCAGTGGCATACTTGGCACTGATATCAGTGTTTATCCACTGATTCAGATTTAGAGAGTACCCGTGCCTAGAAGTTCTCCAAGTTCTCGTAGTCCGAATTTCCGTTTGCCTCATCCGTTGTGCTCACTTTACGGCGTGGGACCACCTACGCACATCGAACGTCGATTAGCAAGCCGCAATAAGTTATCGAATGCCGTAGCTAGCGGCTATGTGCGTTCCAGCATTACTGGCTCATTTGATTCACACTGTCCGTAATTTCGGCCTCGCGAAAGAATAATGGCGAAATACGCAGACTTTCACCCGGAGGGGGTCGGTCTACGTTGCAGGATGGCTCGATCTCATGGATGCACCTGCCGAATTTACATGACACTCGAGCTTAAGCCGTTTAGCCCGATCGGCCGATCCACGCGAGACAATGAATAGCCCCTTCCATTTCTTCGTCCCTCCATATTGATGTGCACATATAATGTATAAGTTTGCGAATACACGTATAATTTGGGCTTCAAATGTTGAACGATAATCCTCTAATAATAGTAATAGATCAGATAATTTCTCTAATCTCGAAATTAAACTAATCTTAAAATCGTTTTAGAATTGCAGTCTTAAATATTCTACACACAACCAGGGTTGCCACAGACCTGGAAAACCGGGAAAAGTCAGGGGAAAATGTAAAAAAAGTCCGGAATTTCGAAATTTGTTCACGATTCCTTGAAACTGTTCTTATATTCCAAATAATTGTTATAATTTTCAAATACTATATTTGACGTTTATAGTCAAGTACGTATAGTCAAAACTTGCGTACTTTAAACAATTTTGATAAAATAATTAAAATTTATATTTTATTCAGTATTTTTATTTGATCCTTCTTTTTCGTCATAACTACATTCTTTTTTTCCAAAACTAATTTATTTTATGCTGTGGTTTGAATTTGCATCCAAAATTGTACTATGTTACTAAGCTTTTTTTGGCGTTATTTTTAATAATATAGACTAGCTTTCCTACGATCCTTGAATCTAAATGTTAAAAGTTACATATTTTATATCACTCATGGAAAATTTTCTATTTTCATCTGGAAAACCTGGAAAAATTCAGGGAATTTAAAAATTCGTTTTCTGTGGCAACTCTGACAACAGATAATCGCGCTTAAATTAGATTTCGATAACTTATTCCGCGTTATCTACAATAAACTATGTTTCCATAAGATATGTTTCAAAGAAGAGATATACTACCAATATACGCAGATATCTGATACGTTGCGAGTACGGGAGAGTAATCGTCATAAATATCTAACGGTTGCGGAAAGAATCAATCAATATAATCGCGACATTAAATCTCTGTCAATAATTACATCGACGAAAAATCAACTCTGTTTCCTAGGGATACGTTGGATCAGTATAGCATGTATATCGATATGCAAATAATGATGGCAATCGAAGGCTACTGATTAGTATCGCGACAGGCATTAAATTTAGCGTGAAGAGTTGATTAACTCAATTAAAAAATTATTTTTTAACGATAACGCGAAGTCGAGCATTCCGAGATATTGCAATCGTTTAATTTGAAAATCACCGATTAACATTTTTCAACCGGCAATCATTTCTCATAATATCAGATACGCGTCACATGGAAGGCTCTGATTTCTCTTTAATCTCAGCTTCACACGAACGAAGGCGAGTCGAGCGGACAGACGCAGAAAAGGGACACAGACGACGATTTATGCGACGTCTCTACGTGCCGTGATGTTGGCAATTTAGATTTAGGACTCAGAGGAAAATCCTGATAAATTCTTAGACGAAAAGTAGCGGTTTCTCAATGTCCACAGCTGAACATGCGTCCGCAAATACGATAATCACCTATAAATTTACGGATGGACATAAATTTCTTTGGAATTCCGCTTCGTTGATTATTAATTGAAACAAAGCTGTCATACATTATTATTATTATTATTATTATATATGTGGGATACGAGGATTTCAACCGTAAAGTCTACTCGCATATTTAAAATTGCGACAATGTAGGCTGCACAGTAAACTATTAATCAAGCATTCGAGCGTATCCTTCCGCTCTAAATGTCCTCCTCACTACGAAAAGCTTACAGGACTCACTACATCAAACCTGTTCGCCATATACATTTTTTCACTTGTCGTCCGTTAATAATATCGAGTCGACTCTCTCCTGACATTATAGATATGAAAATGATCGCGAAGTCGGACAATTAATTTTGTCTGTTGTCAATTGATTAAACAAGTTGTCTATTATATGCAAAACGCGATGTCCTTGTTGCGTAAAGGACGATTATGAAATATTCAATAAAATATGTAAGACGTGTTTACCTATTTCAGATTGTACAGACGATATATATTATTATGTTCATTTCTACCAATGTGGATTAACTTTAATCTCTGTTTGACTTACTTTTTAATATTTTTCTAGTGTTCTAAATAATCTAAATATTAGAAAAACAAAGAGTAAATTAAACTGAAATTAAAATTAATCTCCATTGGTAGAAACAGGCCATAGAGGAAAAAATCTCAAATTATATTTGTTTGTTGAATTGATAATTCGTTAAAAAACGGATTACGAATTTGCAGAAACCGTGCTGATTCTTGCAAATAAAAAGAATCACGTTTTGCATTAAATTACGAAGTCGTTTACGAATTATCCCTGTTTGTGTAATATTATATCCCGTTTGAATATTACAAAATTGAGTGTCGCGTGCACTGAGCCAATTAATTTTTTGCACACTTTGGATACGATACGTGTTATGCGTTAGCCGTTTGAAATAATAAGTAACAACGGGATACGAAGGTATCGTTTTGCGCTGGGCAGAAAAGTCGATCCTATATTATGTTGATCGAAGTGTCGTATTCATTAATAATGCGTAAAATACACGATATATTTTTGTACTTGCGGTATCAATATTTTTATGATATTTAATTAATTATCAATTCAACTGTAGAACTTTTAATTCAATTAACGACATATTGAGCAGTGGCGACTTGTAGAAATGATTAAGACCTCAAATTGAGTATAATTTGACGTTATGAATTAGTGTGATAAGTAGCGCTAATTAATCGTGCTATTAACTTTTATTTGTTACGAAAAATCTTTTTTTATTATTGTAAATCGTATAAACACTATGAAAAATAGCATTGAAAAGAAAATTTACATATACGATACCATGTTAAAATCGAGAACGCCCGATTACGATTATTCTAAAGACAAATGACGAAATTAAAAGTCGATTGTCGGCAAATCAATATTCCCTAAAGAAGCGTCGCTTAAATTATCGTTAGGCCGGCGCGTCAGATTACTAATTGAATAAATCAATTGTTTCATCCTTATATCGGACCGATCGATCGTCTGTTTGAAAACTTCGGTCGTTTAATGCATTACGGCCTAACTTCGAACTTTCATTCGATAAAGTCAGTTTCTAGACAAGTCTCTTCGTTTCCCGAATCGATAATCTCGGGTCGTTTTCAAGGCAATTATACGTGCGACTGGGTAAATATATAAAAATTACTTCATTTCGACATTCGGTCGTCATAAGAAGTCTCATTTTTACACGTCAGAATTTTATCATTTAACACTAGAACCGCGGGTCTAAATTAATTCAATCGCCATTCAAGGTAAATCTAGCTTTTTAGAGAGATCTTACCAGAGAGAGGTCACTATAAAGTAAAATTACTTGTAATTAATTATGATTATTTATGAAAAGTCACGAAAGCTCCACGTACAAAAAAAATCCAAATTAACTGGAAAAGAAAAATTATCAGATGGGTAAGAACTTGCACAACGTTCTAGCGTTAAATATCATGTATAATATCTATAAAAGTTCGATATATGGCAACGTGTGTTTTGGAGTATAAATGGCTAACTAAGTTGATTGTATTAGAATAATTATCTTTGCGATTCTTGATGTTTTCATGTTATTATTTGATCCTCAATCTATTTTCATTCATTTGTAAAAATTAATTATATACTTTTATTAGTGAATAGTACTGTTATTGTTATTTTATTTTAAGAATATTTTATATTTATTTCTTTAAGAAATTATTGATCATAGTAGAGCAATAAACTCGTCCTCATTCTATCTGTTTAGATTGATTTCACCAGATTTGTTATTCGGTCTCAGAGAGTGTGTACGCAATGATATACACACAGCGTTTATTTCTGCTCCCCCACACGCGCGATATCTCACGGAAGTAAATGCATGGCGTTAGCGATTGCGACGTACGATTAGTGCGGCCAAAGACCGGAGAAATCGATGTGTAATAGATAATTATCAAACACGATTTTAATCGTTTTTCATATCTCACATTCGCATGTTTACGTGCTACGTCATTATGATTCTTGAATTGTTACATGCGCAATATCTACAATATTGGCGGACACGATGTTTCGCTCAGCCGCGATCCAAAGATCGATTAATCAATTAAACTTACGTAAGAGATGTATATACCATTTATCATTTTATGATTCCTCGAGTTTTTTTGTGAAGTTTGAAATTCAACGGTCTTGAAAGGAAAATGTTAAGAACTTTAGTTAACGGACTTTCAGCACGTTCTCGACATTAGTCAATCTGCTCGAATAAGAAATATAATCAAATAGTCGCACGTACCACGTTATCTTTTATGGTGTTTCCCTCTTCTCCTTTCTAGACTCTTAGGACGTACCTTTTTATTTCCGAGCGTAGGATCTCTCAAACTTGTTCCCTAATGTCCACGGAGAGCGAGCTCGGCAAACAAACCGCATTAGTATAATTATCGGGCCAACCCTAGGACCGAGTTGTGGGAAAATGTCCACTGTGTGTAACCTATCGATACCCGACGTTTATCCAATCAATTATGATCTCTATGCGCGGACTGGATGAAAAACCATATACTACCAGCCGACAATGATCTTTAAAACAATCGACAATGAAACCTCATAATCTAAATATCAACATTTGAAACATTTGAAAGATCGACTAAAGCAACATTGTTGTTTGCAGTCTCAATTTGTGTTATTAAAATTCCGTGATTGATCAAAGACACTTCTTATCTACAGAATATAAAAGAGTACGAATGCAGTTTTATATATTCATCCTCTGACGGCAATTGAGATCTTTAAAAATATCATTGATATTTTAATGGAGAATTTTGGTAGACAATTTAATCTATAAAAAATAAGTAAAATACAATGATGATAAAAACTTAAATGTACAAAAATTTTTTCAGGTTTTTATATAATTCAGAACAATAAAAGAATCTTTATTTCTCAAAGACTCATTGTTCACGGAGGAATTAAAATTCATGTTGCTGTGAAGAGTTAATAAGAAAAATTTTGTTAATTTTACATTTAAAATTAACAAAAAAATAATAAAAATAATAATCATTCTGTGTATGTTATAATTTGAAAGAAAAACAATAAATTGTTTACTACTGCACTTATTCTAAGATCCAATTCTACTTATATACTGTTGCTAAATTCTTTATTTTCCGTATCGTTGTATTCAATTGCACGAATGGAAGGCGATGTTGTCATCATCATTTATCTGGTTTATCGAGCGTTGACATTAATGGCGTCGATCAGTTTACGACGATCACTTCGGAAAGTGTGAAATCTCCAGACCATCGTTATCTCCGGCTCCATTGGAGCTCTGTCATGATTTTTCTCTCGCTCCGCACTCGAGAAGGCGCCTCTTCAAAGAGCATCGCCGATCGCGTATCGTGCGTTCCGCGCAAAGAAACGTCCAATGTAAACATTCATGGGAAAGAGTTTCACGGACGGATGGATGATTGATGATTATACTCGGTACGCGAATGGAACCAACGCGAGATAGAAACGACTCTCGTTAAGGAACAAATCGTAAACATGCCCGAGACAATCGCTAAACAGTCGCCTATGTGTTCCTTTTTGCCTTATTTCAAGCTTATACGCACGTTTCATACCGTCGTTCAATAATCATTATTGCTGCACGTCGCTCCGAGGCAACAATGAAATATGGAAATAAGTCTCGGAAATAATGGGACAGTGCGTTTAACTTGACTAGTCACGATTGATGATTAAAGCAGAATTTACTCACTGAATTGCGTGTTGAATAATCAGCTAGTTTCTTAATTTTGACACTCATTGTAATTGTGAAAATAATTTTCATTTTCAATTTATTAGTTTCAATAATAGCATCTAGCAGTCTTTAATATCGCACACTAATAAAATGAGATTCAATATATTCATATCATTAGTATTATGAGTAATTTGATAAATCATTATGCGTCTCTGTGACGAAGTGTCACATGAAACTACGTTATGTCTAGAAGAAGCTTATTATTAAAGGAAAAAAGTTTAGTTACACGTGACGTTGTGTCACACAATCCAAAAGCATTCTTTCTTCGCAAAAAGACGACAAATTATCGATTGCCGACAATTGCTCAAATTAAAAGTAATAATCATTTTGACAATATTTTAGTCATCTAAATGCGCATTTAAAGGAGACTTCATTCTTAATCCGTTCCTAAATTAACGAATGTCATATGTGATGTAAAAATCGATTTATTTATTTACTTTATCGATTTATATTTATTTTAATATGCATCATAAATTTATTTCCAAAAATAGAAATATTTTCAGAAAGTGACTATTTTAAAAGTAAAATATTTTTATTCTTGCAAGTTATACAAATGTAATCTAAGATCGTATTACACGAAAAGCACAAAATTTATGGAAAAATCTTCCCAACGGAAAAAAAGATGGAATGCGAGATATTAGGAATTAGATAGAATTTCGGTGTTACGATGTAAAATATACATCACGTACATTCGCCTCCCAGGGTCGATTCTAACGAGTCATCGGGTATCTGCGGGTTACATCGCCGTCGGGGCTCCAAGCGAAGCAGCTCAATACGCATATATCGATTGATACGCTAGCTTGATAGCTATCTGAGCTAGAGCTACGGAGGATCCTAGTAGTAGTCGCCTGGAACGAGTAGCCGAGTAATTTGCTGGCGACCGCCTCGAGAGATATCGAGTCGCGCGGTCCACAGGGACGCTCCGAGACGCAACTAATGCGTCTTCGAGGAGGATATCGGACATCACGATGATGTCGCGTCATGTCGCCGCGTCGCGATACTTCCTGCGATCGGGGATCGATCCACTGATAAATGACGGTTCACGAAAGTGAAACACGTCAAGCGATTTCGAGCGGATTCGCTCTTAGATTTTATTCTAAGATTTTATTCTAGTCTGGCGTTCATTAATCTCTGGCACTATATAGATGAAGTTATAATATTTCTAAGACGATATCTTAGGTCAGGAGATGTGTGTGCGAGACGTGTTATAGATACTAAAAAATTCCAATCCCTCAAGATTTTTTTTTTATAACGCGGTCAACAAATGAGCTTACAATTTATCACGCGAGAAGGTATCATTTCCAAGGCTGTGTCGATCGTGACGAATCTACTGCTTTATCGTGTCCTTTTGCCGAGTATCTGTGGAAAGCTGGTTCTCCCTGCGGTGTTTCCGTGGTTTCCATGCGTCGAGAGAAAAAGACTTTGCTAAAAGAGAGAAAAAAAGGTACCCAGAGCATCAGCTCTCGTTTTTTCTTTCTCTTTCTCCGAGCAGGTTTACGAGACATTTATTTCCGCTCGGTTGGCAATCCACAAGGCGTATCAGAGAAGCAATGGCAGAGTTTCCTCGTTCGTCGAGCGCTCGTAAATCTTTCCGTCAACGAGACCGGGAGACATATTTCGCGGATAAATTATCGGATGAGCTTCGCCGCTTCGAAGAAGCTCGTCGTGTCGACAATTGATCAAATTAGAAGTCAGGTGCTTTCTACAACGTCTTCACGCGTAATTGAGCAAAGGATCTACTCAGGGAGGATAGATATACTGAGCTAAATCTGCCATATTTTCACTTCCTATATACAATGCGATGCACATCTAAATGACATTTCGCTAATGAAGTCAAAATCTAGATAATCGCAAGTATAATATCTATTTAGTACGCTGAGATAAAAGTCCTTGGTATTTGCGACTATAATTGATGAAATAATTATGGCTATAGAAGTTCCATTTTTATGGTTATTATCCTATAATATTAATAATAATAACCATGTACGTAGTTCTCTCAAATATGAAAAAATTGTATTATAATTAATTACGATAATTTTAAATATTAAGAAATTTAATCACAATTATAGTGAACTATTTTCTTAAATTCACTTATTTTATTTATATTGTAATATATATATATAATAACTAAAAAATATATTAAGAAAAAATACTAAAAATTTTCAAGCAATGTGACTATTATTAACCCTTATCGTACCAATATGGGTAACTAGTGACCGAGCGATTCCTGTTCGTGCAAGTTTCTTTGAGTCTTTCGGTAATTATAAATTATACTACATTTTAGTATGGATGAGGCACTAAATTGTACAGGGTACGGTAAGGGTTAAATACAATTGACTATGTTTGTATAGTTAAAACAATTATAAATATATAGTTGTCTCAAAAATAACTATACGTTATAATTAAATTATGATATTCGCAACCATTTTTTTTTCTCAGTGCATAAGTACGATACCAATTTTCATTATTTTCCATAAACGACACAAGAGTTGCCTGACATTTTGTGTATCGTATGCTCTTGTTTTTCTAAGTCTCTGGCAAAAGATAATCTCCAATACTTATTAGATGGTGAGTATTTTAATGACTAGACGGAAATGAAATATTGTGTATAAGAAATGGGCCATGTGATGATTTATGTTTACGATATGAGAATTTTTCGTGAAATTCTAGTTTATCAGTAAAATATTTATTTCGCATAGAATTCTAGTTCACTAGTAAAATACTTATTTTGCATAGATGAATCACTCAGAAACGTCTCGCCCTAGGTATCTCTATCCTGCCGCCGACTCTCCAATGCCTATGTAACTTTCTCAGCTTATGTTCCGAGAAAAGTAATTGTTACCGACTTCAAAGCGCCACTAAAACGACGCGCCGCCGGTTATGTTATCCCACGCAAGAGTGACCGGTTACGAGTGAACGTCTCAAAAAAAGCCCAAGACCTCATTGTAAGTCTAATCCGAGAGACATAGATATAGATACATAAAGTTATTTTTTGTATCTATCGATGATTTGCTTATTTTCGATGATTCTATTTTTATTTGTATCATTGTTGCAAAAATAATTAATATTATGTATAAATATCTAAAAATTTTAAATTTTGTAAAAAAAGATAAACTGAAAAATCAAGTGTTATTGAACTGTAAATCGAGATATAAATAAGGTCCATAACTCTTGTCTCACGTAATCGAAGTTTCGAAGTCGCGTCCAAGAAGGGAGTCGTCGCGGGGACATCCGGAGTAGTCGGTATTATCTTGCATGAGTAGACACGTAGACGGGCCATGTAAGGGGAGGGTGAACAACTCGGAACAACTCACTCAACCTGATCCGAAGCCGGCAGGCATCAACATGGTTTCTCCGTGCCGCGTGTGCTGCGTCTGTCCGGTTTCATTCCTTCATCCGTTCGTCCGTCCCCGTTCGACCGTCCGTCGTTCCTTGTCCTGCTGTCTGTTCCTGGATCGGGTGATCCTTAACGCGTGTTTTGACACGATTAGTGGCCGCGCGAACAACGCGCTCTGTTGTTCCCGCGACGCGTGATCTCGCGTGTGAATCTGTTCAGTCGTGGTCCTTGCCAAGGATACGGTCGATGGTCAAATCGCGAGAAAGTTGGCTCTTCTGAAAGAAACTTCTGTTGAGGACTTCGAAGGTCCTTATCGCCTTCAAGTCATTGCAAGTCTCGATTGTTTCTCTTGGTGAGTGCATTCTTTTAAACTGAATTAGTGAAAATTTCACAGACTAGAAGGGACTTACTTCACTAAAAAGCAGCGACTATTTTACTTATTTTCACACTTATACTATAATCTTATATCTCGCTAACAGTAGAAGTAAAATACTTTTACTGTAAAAATATAAGTGATAACCGCACATATTAGCAAGATGTAACTATTAAAGCGTTCTATATTTTGTTATTTATTGAGAAAAATTCTTGTATTTATATAGAATTTGTATCTAAATTCAGAATAATCCTCTTTTTTTTTATTCTTAAGCTTGTTATTAACAACAATTGTTTCTAGCAGTATTATCATTATTCAGCAGTAATATCATTGATTAAAACAGTCCACCGATTCACTTCTTTTCAATGAAATTTTATTGTATGCAGTGCTATCTCTATTGTTATACTTTTCATTTTCAGTAATCGAATTTGTTTAGGAAAGTACGAAAACAGCGAATGACTAATCTTTCAATTTACTTTCAATAAGTATAAATGCAATTTATTTATTATCGTTTTTTCGAAATGATCATATTATATAAAATCAAAACAGTACATAATTCGTCAACATTTGATTTCATTTTTGTATCTGCACATAATTGATATTTTTGTGCACAATTTATTTTTATTTTGTTTTTAATGCGTGGTTCACTTTTATGCCTATATATATATATAATTACGAAATATTAGTGCTATTAATAAGGATATGCGAAACATGAAATTAATAAAATACAATGTTTTTCGTCGCAACGTGTTCCGCTCGCCCACAGCGTCGCCGTTCGGTGTAATGCTAAAATTCATGTTAGAAGATTAACCGAGCACGCCGTCGGCGTATTAACTGCATATTAATCGGCTATCGCTTATTATCGAACGTGCGTAAATGAAATTGAAACCGCCGCACGATCGGCAAACTGCCACTGTGTAATTTGCTACCGCGATTTAATTGACCAACGCGATATTAAGCCCCTCCTACTAGAAATAAGAAACGATGCGTGACTAGGGGATTAAATTCAGCGAATAGGCTACAAGTGAAATGGCGGCAAAAAGAATTAATTTGTTATCCCGCTTTAATTGCATCGGCGTTTGAAGAGAACTTGAGGGACACAAGCATGCCGCTTTAGCGAGTATTGCGGTTCCCACCGATAACAAAGCTATCGTGGCGCGTGTCACGCGAAATAATAATTATTCCACCGCGAAGAGGTCGGCTGTAAACAGGATCGCTTTCGAATTTCCGCTGCAGGCCATAATTTGCAATACCGACAGATAATATATGTCTCGACATGTATAGCCCCTCTTTCACTCTCATGTTACCGCAAACACACGCGCGCGAGAACAGGTATCAGCAATTAAACTCTTTTTCATCGGCGCCAATCGAAGCGAATGCGGATGTTCATCATTGAACTATCGCACCAATAAACGATTAGATATTTGCTCCTGGTGCAGAAGTGATTTCACTACAAGACACGATGACATGGTGACACGAGATATGATGTTCATTCCATTCACAAACATCTTGTTCAGTTCCTCTTTTTATCGTGTCTCTCTGTAGAAATTAAATCACTTAAGGAACACGACTTTGGAGTCTCGCGGATTTTTGTCGGAATAACTCGTATTTTTCATCCATATGTTATGAAGCAGGTCTGATCCGTTTGTTCCTTTTTTTCTCATCGGTCGCGACAGCTAACTGTGCCCAACCGGGTATGTAGGAATTGACAGATGCCCTTTCGTGAGCGCCGCGGTGTGCTAATTAAAGCTTGTACTCGACTCGCGTTCTTTCTGCGTTATTAATTTTCCGCGCCGTTAATCCCGATCCATGTCCAGGTAGCTCGTATTATCCGATGGGTGTTCGGTAAGACCGTTGCGTCGCTACCTTCATAAGGCCACGACGAGATGCATTCAGCCTCCTTCCGAGAATAAACGGTATTTGATAGGCTCGGCTTGTTATCGAACGAGTTGCTCGCCAATTTTGGAGAGCTCGCGTTGTGTCTATGAATCATGATTAATGGTGTTATACTATGGGAACACACACGGAGAAAAATAGTTGAGTAGTAATTTTTACCTTACAAGACTAGTAAAAATATTCTGATTATTTATGCCGAATTTATGACGAACTTAGTTGAAAGTAAAAATACAGGAGGTGAAAAGTAAGCTCAAGTATTTACAATTATATGGTAAATTCAGTCACGTACACTGACAAAAATTTACTAAATATATATCTTATCACATTTTAATATTTCTTTGAATAGTACTGAGTAAACATTTACTTACAGTAAATAAATATTTATTTTAAAATGATAGTTAAATGAGATTAACGATTGGCGTACAGGGTTGGTAAAAAATATGTTTTAAACGTGTTTTAAACAATTATAACATGCTTAATCAATAATTTTAATGTGTTTTAAGTATGTTTTTTTTTATAAAACTGTTTGAAATATCAAAAACATGTTTAGAAGAAACACAATATTTTATTAAAAAAAAAAAACATTAATCTTTGCCAATCCTGTTTATATATTAGACAAATACATTTAGTAAATATTTACTTAGAATTATTCACACACACACACACAAACAAATATTTATTAAGATTTAGTTATTTTTCAGTGAATACTATATTTAAAATGGCACCAAACAGTTAGATGCGAATATTGTATCGTACTTTCATCGGAATATTTAAAATAATCAAAAGTAAAATAAGCATCTAGAGGAACATAGTTGAATAAAAATATATCCCTAAAAATAATTCTGACTGTGCGTTTTGTTGAAGAGAATTCTAACGGCCCCCCGTTAGGCACGCTCGTTATCAAACTTTGGCTTTCCGCTTCGAGCAATGGCTTCTGAAGCATCCATTTATTCCTAATATTTTGTCTACGGCGTCGTTAGCCGTGTAAACAGTCGTGCCACATAATGCGTAAATCATTCTGCACGAGTGTGCATAAGTGCGTACGTATTTACGCACTACATGCATGGCACTCCGCTACCTGCTTGCCATGTCTGGCACCTGTACGTCGCATACTATTCTGGCCGTAAAAAGAACCTCATAAATTATATATCGCAATATTTATAGTGCAATATTTATAGTGCGATTGCAGTGTTTTCAAGCTAATATCGGACAAGAATGAGTGCGAATGTGCAAAAAACAAGGATCGACCGTAAACTCATAAGTTCCGCGGAAATTTGAAAATGTATATCTTGCAAAAATAATAAATATAGCATGTTATTTGACGCGTCCATAGCGTGTCGACGGCGTGTATTTATTTCTGATGTGTAGATATGTATCATTGTCGGATTATACACGGATTATGAAAGCGCGAGCGAATTACGATCATATCTCGTGGCGAGAAAGTCGCAAGGAATATCATCAACAAAGTTGGAGAATGACCAACGTATCGTCGTCGGCTGACAGTATTAATTAAGACGCGATTCCGTAGCGGTAATCCGACAGGCAAATTGCTTCGAGTGCATGAACTCTTATCCCGCTATTGGCGATGCATCGAGGCGATTTTGCCGCTAAGTTTACGCTCGTTTGTCGTATTTGACGGCTGGCGCGCTGTCGCATTTTGATAACTCAGCTGGCCGCTCGAACGATGTCGAGAGATAACGTTTTCGTTCTTGCCGATGTCATTCGTTACAGCTTGAGCTGGTAATCATATGAATATTTCTTTTTGTTTAATAACAACAGAATAATTAATACACAAGCACAAGAGCGATCGATCCTTATATGACTTATTCTTATTATTTGGCTCCTTTCTGTGAGAAATCATCATTTAGTCAAGAAATTTCTCGGGTCACGTGAAAAGTTTCTCTCGTTTCTCTTGAACATCTTTAAAGAGTATCTCATTAAGAGTATCTTTAAGAAATATCTTAGTAATGCTTGCAGGGGATCTGTGTATAGAGAGAGATTTTAAATTTGAATTACATCTATAAAAGAGACGGAAGAAAAATAGTTTTAATTTGTTGAGACAAGCAAAACACGGTAGGAGGATTAAGGAATGCGGCATCTTGCTGTTCATTCACCATCAGCTGGCATCTGACAAATTGAATTTACTTCGGTTCGATGGAAGGAGATTATCATGTCGGAACACGCCTTCTTTACGCTTTTAACTCCCAGGGAAAATCAGACCCACGAGGAGCCTCCACATCGAGCGCCAATAAACTCCTTATGTTATTGTGACGCTACGATAAGCCATCAAGGTAGATGAAAGGAGTCGCCGAAGGTTCCCGGCACCTTGAAGACTATCACTCGGGTATTAATGTCGATATCTGATCCCACCCGATACGTGTAACTGCTCTTGGTATCACTGTCATGGTATCTTACTCCAAATATCAGTTACACTGATACAGTCTGTGCAGCTGTGTAGATCACGTTGGAATTTTTCGTGACATCAGTCTGTATGCTCTCGGACTGGCAGAATCTGGTGAAAACACAGGTTTACTTTGATGAGTACTTTAGGGACTGAAGAATTTCTGTGAGAAGTATTGACGCTTGTAAATTACTGTGAAGTTTTCGCTGCCATGGCCACTGCTTTCCAAGGTTTCGTAGAAATGTAGAAACGCGCTTGGTCGCTCAACGGCTGTCTTTTAATGACAAAGATCGCCATTGTCAGCACATAATCCTTTTTCGTATTTTTCTCTCCTTCCCTTTTTCCATCTTGCACTTCGAGAAATTTTCGGAGAATTGTCTCGAGGTGCGAGCACACATTCAGTTGACTAACAAGTTACAATACCGTGTCGTAAAACTTGTTACATACATATGACGAAAGAAAACGCAGAGAGAAGCGTCGTGAAGCGGCTTCGGCACGCGAGATTTTTCAAATGTCTACATTTTAGCGGTAACAAATTAACATATCCGCCGCGCACTTTACACGCACGGCAGGTATTCCCGAAGCACTTGTAATCGCCCCATTCATGCACTTAAATGCTTTGCAATCGCAGAAGGGGGGCTACTCAGACGCGTTTAAGCGATACGGCTACTGAGGTACAGGCGAATCCTTATTATCCACTCAGACTACATCCTTGTCAAGGAAGAAAATCTTAGCAAGCGGATAAGCGGCAAGCCACGCTATTTGAAAGGAAACATCAAGTCGCGTCTGCACTTGAGCACGCACCAACTGAGCACGCATGAGCATGCGAGAGGAAGAAGAGGAAAAATCTTTTTTTAGCTTCGAACTTTTTGTTCGACAATCAAAAAAGTTCTGCAAACATTATAAATAGGTACTGTAAGCGATCAGTTATAATACACGTTATATAAAAGGTACCAAAATTAAATCTGTGACTCATCACGTATATGGTTCAAGAGATATGTGAACGATTTGTCAGCTGCTACAGGAAATGTAAAATATCAAGCTACGTACGCGCGCCAGGACATGGTTTCGTGTGAGGAATTTCGCTAACCTGGCAAGCAAACACACGACCAGCCAAGTAGCTATTGACTAGACTGACCGTTTAATGGCGCCGGAAATACCGTGCAAAACGGTCACACTCTCGCGTACTTTTAACGCCGCTTCTCCCTGGTAGTTACCGGGCACTTTATGCACTATGTCTGGAGAGAAAGGATATCCTAGTACATGCGCGGCATCCTCAAGCGCCAAACGTCGAGACGAGATTCCGAGAAAGTTGGAAAGTATTGCTCGGATTTCCTCGTGTAACAATGTTTCGCCTTTGTGATTAACAAAATTAATTTAATAATATTGTTTCATTAGCTTCATCATAATCAGTGCTCTAATTGAAAAATATAATTTGAAGAAATTAAAATATTAAAAAAAAAAGGTTAAAAATTCAAAAATCTAAAGGTTCAAAATATTAATGTACATATATTAACTGTTTCTCGTAAAAGATAAATTAAGATAAATTACGAAAATATCCATAAAATGGATGAAAATATAGTAAATTGCTATAGTGATGTTAAACAAACAAAAATATATCGAGGAAGCACTTCAAAGAGAATCAGAAAATCTCTGTTAACAGGTAGAAAGAGGAAAGGAAGACGTAATCTAGAAAGAGAGAACAGTAACGGTGTTATTGATTAAATCCGTTTAACCGTGCTCGGCAATTTATTACAGTAACGCAAAATCTCCACTTATTGAAATGGTCTTCTTCTTGAACCGGTACCCTTGTCCGCTCGCTTGTCCGCGAGCTTGTCCGGGAGCGAGAATGAGGATCGAGAATCAGCGTGATAGAGTTAGGAGAAGCTCATTGAGATCGTTGCGCGATTTAATGACGTCGGACCGATGTGGACATTACATAGCTCTTTTCTATCTCTTTGTCCCAGAACAAGTACGCGAGTTACAGCAATGTTTACCGCCGGCAATTACTGGCAACATCTTCGTTTATCCGACTTGCCCACGGGGCGGATTACGAAGGACTGTCATTGTCGGAAATAATCGCGTCGATTTAAATCTATCCTGTTCGCCATTCGTTACCATTATCAAGTCGTACACTACAACGATAGTAAAGTAATCGCCCTCTTCTCCCACCTTCCAGTTAAAGTACTAGTCGCAAAACTGGTTTGTCTTTTTTTGTTTTAATTACCCTGTCTTAGCTAAACGCGCCCTAGTTGAATCCTATTAAGAAAGATGCGCAACAAAGGTAGTATTAAAAATTTATGTAAGCGGTCATTTCAAATTACTGATCTCGAAATTTATCTTTGTAGATGAATGAAAAATGTCGACCTCTCACAGTATACTTGTTTTCAATTGCAATCTTTTTATACATCCCACGATTCATTCAATTTTAATTTTATTCAGCGTACATTCTGCAAATCTGTTATTAGCCTGTGTGGTCGCGTTTTGTAATTCACGTCGTATCCTGCAATTTGAAGATACGGTTCGCCAGAGCCGGTACTACGTCGATACTTATTATCTAACGATACTTCTCTACGCTACACCGCGCTATATCGGTCGCCTACGGAAATCCAGGTGTTTGTCTATTAGTTTTAATATCGATTACCGCTCGTCATTTGCATAATCGCTCATGTCGTTTATTAATAGCGTGCGTTTAACGCGCGGCACGCAAATCAATTTGCTCGAGAGAGCAATGATCTTTGAGAAAACAACAATCTTTGGCATTTTTTTTCGTGATTCAAGGATTTTAACAAATACAATTATTAAGCCCTCCTGAAATTAAAAAATTCACAAAAGGTTAGGCAAATGAGAGCAAACATCTGAAAAGACGTATAGGTCTTTAGTCTTTAGACGTATAGGTAAATTATTTAACTTGTTGTTACAAATTTGTACGTTTTGACCGCATTTGGAGCCATCCTCAGCCATCCTCAAATTTATGCAAAACCTCTCTTGTATACAAATCAAGTCCCCGCTCAATATCCCGAATCCATCATCATAATTTAATACCAATGATGATTCAAAGAAAATTGCCAAGATTTATGATACATAGTAAAAAATTAGAAATATAAACTAATTCTGAGAAGAAGAAACTCACCTGAAGACGACAAAAGTGTGAGATATATCGAGAAGCAAAAAAGCAGATTTGAGATCCAAGCCAAAATAAATTAAGTTTAGGATAAAAAATTAAAAAATTGTATGATTGTTAACAATGTAAAATTACAAATCAGAATCAAGGCTTTTAAAATTTTTGGCAGGATTCATACGAAATTTCGTACGATACGACCGAACGGATTACTTTCGCACTAATTCCAAAGATTTCTATTGGCTATTTGTTCGCACCTCCAAGTGGAATGTCGTTAATCAAGTGCGTAAACGTCTCGCTATTGAACGTACCTGTCATTTTATGGCGCCAGGACGCCGATTTCGTTACATCGCGGTCATAATCGCGTGCGTTGTTGCACCTCGCTGATCGCGCGAACGGTTGCCGGCCACGCATTGATTTATTCGTTCTGAATGGCGCCCGTGCGGATGACGGGTGATCAATAAAGGCGCATACCTCGTGACAAGCGTGAAAGCTGGACCCGTCAACCGGCGACGGTGTCACGCTGTGTACACTACAACATCATTAACCCACTTTTTCGTTATCCGCAGCGATCAACACTCGCCGCTACCTTGGGAATGCGCTACCTCGGGTTAGAATTTCGTGGAAACGCGGGCAAACGGTAAACTCCGTTGCGAAATCGTCCTGGAGAATTCCTCTTGGTGTTAGAGTCGGCACTTGACAAGGAAACTCTAATCGGTTTATCAATCTCGTGATAGTTATAGTTATAACGATTCCAGTCAAATCATCAAGTCGATAATAAGTCGTCTCGTTATAGTCGACATTATTTATTGCATTCTTGACAGCTGCACTGTATTTTCTCATTAATAATTTAAATTATAAATTGTATTATGAAGACTGAAAGAAAAAATTTGGCTAGATACAAATCTGAAAATAATTTTGTTGGATCATTAAAATAATTTTGAAAGAATTACGATGCTGCAAAATGTTTTAATATTCTAGCAACCAATTTTGTCCTACCTAATTATTTTGATAGTTTAGCAAAATCATTTTTCAGATCTGTATCTAGCTAAATTTTAGATTCTTCAATAAAACTGCTCTTTCAGTGAACATTCTTTATCATTTAAATCCTCCGTGATCCTACTGAGACCTTAAAGACCCAAGTAAATTTTTAATTTTGAATTATTCTGCCTCAAATTCGAACACGTACAAAAAAAGTGAAAAACGTTTCAGGTCATACCATTATAAAAATTGTAAGTATTCTTGAATGTTGAAGGAATGTATTAGAATTTTTTCAGATTTTTTTAGAACTCAAAAATGGTTTAAAAGACACAAATAGCTATCAGTGACTCGGTTGGACTAGAAAGATAATGAAAAAAAATGTTGGAGAGAGGGTTAAATGTAATAATTCTTTAAATTCACCGTTCGAATGTGTCAATCGAGTCATTTTTCCTCGAAGCGCTCTGTCCTTCTACGAGCTGACAGGCAAATTGTTTGTCACACGTACGCGAATCGGTAGGGTCGAATAGATTTATCGTCGAGCGGTGCGACTCAAAGAGACGACGCGACGGTTCTCACTACGCGCGATGATGCACAACCTCGTATGATCTGCTGCCTACCTAGAATGCGTTCTAGGTACCTCGACCAGATAGGATTCGAAGCCGAGGTTAAGACGTAAGGTATAACGGCCCTCCCGCTGTGCACCCTGTCGCGACGGGTCAGCACTCTCATGTTCGCCGTGTACACGTGTTCCAAGCGAATAGAAGCGACAGGAAATCGCACACGAAGAATTTCAATCTGTGAGCGCAGTAGGATTTTCGAATAAGACGCGAGAACCAAAAAAGAATTAATTCGTAAAATAATGTACAATTAATATTAGAAGTACCAATATTGTTTACTCACTAATGCGTATTTCTACAAACAGATAGATTTAACTTTAATCTCGGTTTAACTTTTTATCTTTTTTTTGGTTCTAAGAATTAAAAAAAGATAAAGAGTAAATTAAATCGATTAAAGTTAATCTATTGTACATTGGTAGAAATAGACATAAAAGGGCCAGGCGAATAAATTACTGTAAAAATAAAAATGTGATGAAAAACCAAACATTTCATCAGTATAATTATTGAAAAGTAAAAAAATTTCAGAATGCCTATTTTTTATACAAGAAATATAATATTAATCTAAAACATATAAACAAGTTAATAATAACCGCTCAGTATTTCTAATTGAAGCGTCAAAAAGTTTTGAGTTCTTGCTTCAGTTATAAAATTAAATAAAATTAAAATACAAATATATATTTTTTATACTATACAAATGCATTTTTTAAAGAGGTTTATTTGGATTTCAATTGCGGATTCTAAACGGTTAAGCGAATCGAATTGTCGTAATTCGATCCACATCTCTAGGGACCATAACGAAAAGGGAGTCTAAAAGAAAGTGTAAAAGTATCGGGTTTTGTTGTTTAAACAACGAAAGCCTTATAATCAATGCGAAGTCGTAAATCAAATTTTATCGAGCGTGTAATACGAATGAGGGTTGCGCCATTATTAAATTTCTATGCTATACGGATTAACGATGACATGATTTTATTCATCACGGTAAGATCTCCCTGTTGCAGTTGCACACACGTGTTATTCTGTTTAACGAAACACTCCGAAGCTTACGAAGACGTGTAGTGTATTTCGGATCATAAAACAAATCCCGCACTTATACGTTTTTTCTCCCGTACGCACGTCGACTGATTTATACAAGACAACACTCTGTTTCGTAATCCACGTAAGCTTTACGTTTCCGAGATTTAAGATGTGGTGATTCAACACGTGGTGTTTCTTGCCGCTGATTTCACCGGGGAAAGGACTTATGATGGTTATGATTGTAAAGGGTTGATCTTAAAGCGTCATCTGGTGATATTTTCACCCGAGAAAAGCCCATGCGGGCTTTCGTCGCAGTAAAATATATTGTTTTTACAGCTGAGACACATTTTTGTGTTTTTTGTTGTCATTAACATTAATCAAGTGAATATTTTTAATAATTTACAGAGCTATGTCTGTTTTTTAGTATTTTATAAAGTTATTGACGTAAAATCGCACGCTCGAACTCAACATGTTTTAATACGGAATGTGTGTTTTTAATTAATCGAGAGAGCTACGACAGAAGTTAGTAAATTGTCAGAATCTCTTTTGAGGACCTGTAACATGAAACGACATGTTGTTTTAAATATGCGTGTGAATACAATCACGTGGCATAGTATTATACTTAACATAAATTTTCATAAATTAAGTTTTCGTTCTTCTTCTAACTTCTTTCTATAAATATAGTCTTAACGGCTCATTGAAACGACACAGGTGGTCACTAGTTTTTTTAAATTCGATTTCTGTCGTAGTTTCGAATAGAAATTATTGACACCGAAAGCATTATTTTAAATTTTAATGCAGTATTTGTGAAACTCTTGCAGTATGGATAATTAAATAATGTTTATCACATAAGAGAGATTTCTAATAAAATGTCCAAATAATATAAGATAGAAATTATTGACACCGAAAGCATTATTTTAAATTTAATGCAGTATTTGTGAAACTCTTGCAGTACGGATAATTAAATAATGTTTATCACATAAGAGAGATTTCTAATAAAATGTCCAAATAATATATGTATATATATCTACGATTTTCTCTCGCGTCAAAGCATATCTTCGGCTCGTGCTCAAAATCGAAACATTTTCTTGATCAAAGCTAGTTTCCTTTGTGAAGGTGCCAAGTCGAAACCGTCATCGCTACACTTTCGGCATTTTAGAGGTAATAATTTGTCTAAGCAATCCGACATGATATAGATTTCTAGAAAACCCGGAAAATCAATATAGAACAATTAAGAGAAATAATCCTGTTTTTAATCAAAACGAATCTCATTGTCGGTGTTTTGCAAATACATTTTTCCAATTTTATAAACTGTGCACTGATTCGGTTTATCGGACATAAAATGCAATCACACAAACTGAAGCTGTAATAATAGTATTTCAAATTAGATTAATCGTCAAGTTTAATAATGATACTAATAAGCATTTTAAAAACTTGTAAATATATTACTTATTTCGAAAAATATTATCTCAGCCAGCTAAGATCTGCTTTGATCGAAAATAGGATTATTCATCTTAATTGATTTACATATATTATTCTTGTCTAATTTTGAATTATAATTGTCGATATAGAAGCTATTTTAATGTTTATTTGCGCAATGGCACTCATAATAAATTTTGCAAATTATATTGTCGAATATATAATAGGTAAGTCAATAAATAAACTTTAATTTTGCCCTCAACAATCAAGATGACAAAAATTAAGGTTACTGATTGACTCACCCATATTATCTAAAATTGTCAACTTAGTCACGAAACGAAGTGCAATCGATGTCGAATAAAGCGTGCGAGCATGCTAAATGTGTTGCAGCCGTGGCGCGACTTGAGATCGATTAGGGACGCTTCTCCTGCGGCGCAGCAAAGGACGAGGAGCCAAAGGGTCTCTCTGGTGCATATATATAGGTAATCTTTTTATTTCTCGGCGAATCACCAGCGTGCCAGAAGGAACTCACGACCTTGCCGCCCACAATTCCGTCGACTGTCAGAACTGTCAGTGTTTCGCAGGTGTAGTCGTATTGCTCGTTTCTTCTTTCTCGTGCATTCTGTATTTCCATCGTCGTTGTCGTTGTTATGTTCGCTATTTTACTTATGGTGGACTGCTTTCTTGACTTTCTGTCGCATCCCGTTGCATAAATCATTTCAAAATAATCTTGGAATAAAAAGCAAAATGGCGCCGAGAGTGTTAGATTGAAAATATTTATATTCTGCCACTCACAATCAGATTTATAAGTAAAAAAACCATTGTATAAAAAGTTTCTCTAATTAATCATTTTTCATATTGCTACAAATTCAAAAAATAAAATTTTCTAGAAAATAAGTTCGAATATTTTGAATCATTAAAATTTTGTAATATTAATTTTAAAATATAATTTTAATGTAATAACTAATTATATAAAAGTATGTTCTTTTTTTTTGTTGCGCTCTTCTTTCTGCAAGCGATTAAAAAATGATAATTTTTGAGTTGTGCAAATATCGTTGTAGCAAATGAACAATATCTATATTATTTTATTTAAAATGATTTAATTTCTAACTTTAAGGTATTTATATGTCATGTATTGTACTTTATGTTATTACGTGAAACGGCTCGTGAGCGCAGTAAGACGGCGTTCATTTAATGCGTATTCAGATCTGGCCGCAAGTTTGTGCGGTCGACGTGACACACACGTGTTGTGCACGCTGCGCATTAGACGAATTACAGGTCGAGATCCGGTGGTTCGTTAACGAGATAAAGCATTCTCCAGCAGCTCGTTGTCAACCGTAGAAAGCAGTTGCCATCCGACACTCGTCGTAGTGTTATTCTTTTGTGAGTCACACCATCAGAATTATGAGACCGCTAGTTCGGCGAAGTTAAAAGAATGTATATCAACGTTATTAAATTACATATATATTGGAAATTGGCGAGACGTGATTACGGGGAAAATATAATCTCTCTTTGTATTCACATTTTTATCTGAGGAGAGGAAATGGCAAAGTACACAAACTCAACAGACACATTTTTCTAGTGTACCTGAATTCTCTGTGGTTGCAATCGCGAAAAATCTGTGACGAGCATTCGAAATTAAGACGCGACTTAAGATGAAACGACTTTGCCTTGCATTCTCTTTTCTGTTGTAAAATATACGATTAAGAGATATAATCCCTTTCATTTCTACAGTCGTCGAGAAGGTTGCAATTCTGTTGCACATTGGATACATTTTTCAAGATGCTTACAACAATCTTTAATCGTGGATCGGCCTTCATAAGGTGGACTGTATCTTTCCGGCTTTTATCGCCACTTCGGCGACCAGGCTCCGTAATGCCATTAAATGAGGTCCAGTCTCTCGGGTTCGCGGCAACAGCTACGTAATCATCGGTATCACGAAATGGCTCGCTTAATGCCGGATTTGAGGTAGCCAGTTTCATTAAATGTCCTACATCCGCCTTCGCACCAGTTCTTGACTTGTTCGTGATACTATCTGACCGCGTTCCTCCTTCGGTTTTTAATAAATGGTCTCGTCCGGTAATCATCATTTCCATCATTCGTTCACAAAATTATTCCATGAGATGAGAACTGCTTGATGAATTTTTATTAATTTCTCTTAACAATTTCTCACTTTTCTCTCTTTTAATTTTAATTATATTGAAATTATTTATAAAAATTGCGATAATAGTTACACAAAAACGACGGTTTTGCTAAAGTCTTTAAAAATTTACAGATACAGATCTGAAAGTAATTTTGTTGGACTATTAAAATAATTATGTAGGATGCTCAAACTGATTGCTAGAATGTAACTTTTTGTAGCACTGCTCATCTATTTTTTTAGATATTTTAGCAAAATCCTTTCCGTTTAACCTAATACTAATCCGTTTCTACCGATGTAGACCAAGTTTAATCTCAGTTTAATTTACTCTTTATTGTTTCTAATTTTTATAGCACTAGAAAGAAAGATACAGAGTTCAACCAAGATTAAAGTCAATTTATATTGCTGTAAACAGGCATAAGTATTAAGTGAGACGACTTCTCATTGCACGTTTAACTCATAATCAGATTCCTTCATTTGCTTCGTAAACAATAAGAAATTTTTAAGAATCGCCCTTGCTAATTTGACGCAAACAGTAGTCACTTTCGGGCAAAAGGTACAAGTATCGAATTCTTCGAAATACGATAGCGTGAGGTGGCAATTTTAAGAATACTCCGAAAGCGCCGCGTCAGTAAAAGGTTTTCCTGGCGGAATACGAAGATAGGTATGCTTTGAAAACGGATAAGTTTCGACCGGCATTTTCGGCACGGGTTTCTTGTAGCTCGTGCTAATCCAAGACATCGCCGGCGCGTCGCGACGAGGAATTGTAAGATCTCGAGAACAAACACGCAGCAAAAGCTGCTTCTTTCCTATCTGTGGTGGACTGTTTGTTCTCTCTCGCTTGTCCGTCTAAAATCCACATAATTACTGTGAGAACCCAGCGCCGAGAACCACCGCGCAGCGGTCCACGAGGTTGGTAAGAAAGGGAGAAAGATTCGAGGACCATGCCCTCAAAGGGATACGTTTGCTTAGGTGGTGGTCGATCTTTTGTTTCTGTATCTTGTCTTGGCGCGAGAGAAGGGTTGCCATCTTCCCTCCCGTTGGAGTGGAGCCACTCGGAATGGGAGCCTCGTCGACTCCGTCGTCGCCCGGGATGGCGCACGGCTGTGTGAACGGAATGTAACTCTTCTTCTTGTGTACGGCATGTCGCGGGCCGGTATGGTCAAATATTGAGGAACATGTGAACGGTAAATAATCAGAAGGTCGTAGGAGGAGTTAAGTCCGACGATCTCTGCCCGATATTTACCTCAATTTAACGGGGTCCATAGATGAGAATTTGTTTCCACGAACGATCGTACAGATGCATTTCTATTTACTACTCATAAATGAAGCATCCAGTGAGGACGGACGTATACATGCTGGATGTTCCAGACTCTACCAGTATTTCCTTCCTTAGCTCAGACACCTTCGACAAACCGTAGAGATTAAGCGCGCAATCTCATCTTGCGTTTTATCGTCTTGTAAACGTCTTTCAACGCCTCGGGATGGTATGACGTTTAACAGACGAGCGATTCTCGCTTTTTTACCGCACATGATCCGCCCTGGACGATGGGGCTTGTCAGCGACTGTCAGAAAGGTTACGAGATGTCGAGAATCGAACGATAATCTAAAACGTTACGGTAATCTATGATAATACCAGAAATCTGTGTGCAGCCAACGCTCTACGTTGATCTACGTGAACCGTGACGGACCCACCTTGGGAAAAAGGTCAAATAGGCGAAACATAATAAAGCTGCGTCTCGTAAAGTCGTCACTTGAATCATCTCCGAGGTCAGAGAGACATTGCTATCTTTCCGACGAGACGGTTCACATCCAATGTCGACAATGCAAAATTTCTATGAGAAACTTGTCTTTTATTTTCATGAGAGATAAATTCTCATGTTATAAAGAGTTAGGATTTTATAAAGTAAAATCAAATGAACCGTATTTCGCGTTTTAAAAAGTTAATTTAATTTAATTTAATTTATCTAATACTTTTCCTAACGATTAATTATATCTTTGAATATATATTTTAGTATTTATTTTTTAGATCAATTTTGAACCTGTCATTAAGATACTACATTCACTAAACTAACAATTCATTAATTTAACGTAGATATTAAATTGTAAAATGTCAATTCTATTGAACATAGGATGCTTTTCCGATCCTTTACTACACGTAGGTCGTTCGTGTCCGAGATTAATTTTCATCACTTTTCAAATATACAAAAATTATTAAGAGATTCTCACATATACTTTGACATCTTTGGAAAGTATTTATTGTGTATTTAAAAAAAATTATATATAAATGTTATAATTAATTAATTAATTAAGCTAGTATTTCAAAGAAAAGAAATGCGCATGACACGAATGACTCAATCATATGTATTAAGGGTTAATCTTTGAAATATTGGACAATTTCATCCCGTGAAATTTGCGTCACGGATCTGCTTACGCATTTCTTCACGCCTGTCCGCGCGAATGGATCTGTGTTAATAAAAAAAACAATAAATAGAAACCTCATCCTTACATGCACGTGTCGATTGAAGGTGTCGCCTCCGAGTTTTATTGTCCGCGCTACGGTAACGGGCAATATAACACAACTGTTAACAATAACGATACTTATGTATTTCTAACCGCTCGCGCATTGATTTATTTCGAGAGACAAGTCGTTTAGTAATGCATCATCGGCGTCAAACATATTGATGTGGATGCAAATGTACCAGGTGGCATGTGACATATTCAATCAGAGCCGGTTCACGACGCGCCGTGCCCTGTATTAACGTATTCGCCATTCGATGCGCTCTCTCGGGGCGCCAGAGTTAATAAAGCACCAACTCATTTGTAACCCGCGCTTACGGACGACTTTACGGTTTACGGTCGGTATGGAAATGCTCCGGTATTGATAGTGCATGACATACTATTGTAACACGCTCGTAAAACGGATGCAAATGTACAGGCGTTGCTAAATGCTTTCAATCATACGTTAGACACGTTACAACCGTTAGAACCTGCGTCAAGACAAGATTCCAATGTGTTTTATACGCGAAAAACACATGAATTTCTGCTAACGACTGTTGTGCTAGTTAAAACAGGCAGATTGATATAAACGGAGACACATTATATAATTTTTCGAATAAAATCTATCCGTAACGTAACTTGCTATCGAGAAAGAGAAACCCACGAGATATTCGAAATTTCCAACCCTAGTAACAGAGTTACGCACTATTGACGGGAAGAAAGAGAATTATTGCCCGTTAGTAGCAACGGTTGCAACTGCTACCAACAAGGTGTGATTTCTGTGTCGCCAATACGGGTTCTCGGGTGCCCGCCCACAACCATTTCTCCGCGATGGTAGGCCGTAGTTAGATACAATCTACGAATCAATTCGTGGGCCGTTCTTGTCTGCGACATGCACCTAGAGAATGATTCTGCACCACGAATAACCGTTGTTCTATTGACGTTTATTTATACTCGAGGTTGAATGATAAAATCCTGCTGCCGAATTTTTTTATCGGGGGATGTTGAAATTCTGAATACAATCCAACTGTTGGATTGAAAAATGCCGCACGAGATTGCACGTCGGTTTAATTTGTTATTCGTATTGTGGAGCATTTTTTTTTATATTGAAATGTAATTTATATATAAAAAAATGTAGGTACTAAATTTTAATAAATATTGGTTTGAATGATACTAATGGAATATTTACTAAATGTAAATATTCCATAAAAAAAAAATTTTGGTACAAAAGTCATTAATTTGATTTAACTATCTTGTGAGTAGATATTTACTGTAAATGAATTAATGTTAAATTAGTATTGAAAAAAATATATATATATGTATTAAGATTTTTAGTAAATTTTTTCTCAGTTTAATAGTAGCTATCGTATCTTAGAAATCGTCTCATAAATATTATTTATAGATGTATAACGAATTTATACGAAAATAAGTATTTTAGCCGTAAGGTCGTGTTATTGATTAGAATTTTCAGGCGTAATTCAAGCAGTATAAAAAAAATTATTAATGCATTAGGTGGCGAGAAGGTGAATGAGAATAAACGAAGTGAGAAACATTTAGAAGGAGCGGCTTCTTTACATTAAAACCCACTCTCGGCATTTATCATCACTGTAGCCGCTCTAATCCCTCGATTAAGCCTCAACGCGCGATGAAACTGGATTGCCGAGGTATATTTACTGGAATTTCCGCCTTCTCTTGCCGATTTAATCTACGTTGCGTTACATCTATTGCGATGTAAAGCAAGAAGCGATCAGCGGCCCAACGAAAAAAAAAAAAAAGACACGATGAAATTAATCACTTGTCAGATTATCGCAAACTTGAAGGGAGTACGAACGGTTTCATGACGTTACATAACGTTTCTTACACGAGCCGATTATAAAAATTATGCGACGACATGTATCCGAGTGCTCTTCTTCCGACAAATTGAGCGCGTACGATATACACATTTCGCGCGTGATATATTTCTTCGTTAACGGTTTTGTTACTGTTACAAAGCGTCACCTTATATTCCGCAAGAGAGGCACGTATAACGACTATAATTAATATTTCTTTTAATTATAGTCACTCGCGTCCCCGTGCGCAATTACTCAGTAAGGAATTCTCGTTTTGATGCCATAAAACAGGTTCACGAGTATGGCGTTTCACTTACGATAATTGCGAATAATAATAAATAATACGGTGGCGAGTTAATATCATATAGCATAAACGATTTTCCTCATAATGCGCGACTACGGACGCGACGTACCTAATGATATGGTAAAAACTTAACGATAGTCCGCGTGATAAGATCGCTAAGATACCGATCTTTGCGAAATCGCGGTGCATGTAGAATTAAAGTTCCTGCTATTTTATGTCGCGCATGACCCCGCGGATTTTTTAACTGATCGCGTCTGTCGATCCAAAGGTCTTCTTTGAAAAGTAACATCGTTATAAAAGAACATCATTATAATAATTGAAGAGAAAGTGAAGGATAGCGTCGCGTCGCGCATTATCATTCCCCGTCAAGTGATTATTTATAGACACAATTTTTTCCATCGATTCTACTTAAAGTTCAGCCCTTATTCTTAAAATTTATTTTCACCTTTTAGATTCAACTTCGACGTGTAATTCTTTTGTTTTTATAAGTCACCGACTAAGGGAGAAATAAAAATGTATGGGAAAATAACTCTCGAATGGAATCGCGACGAGGTCCATTTTGATGAGACGTTCCATTACACACCGAAATAACAAATCGCCATGATAAAAAGGCATGAAATCAATTGGAGACGACGTAAAAATAACAAGGGTGTCAGTCGCTAATGCCGCGGGCTCGTAGAGACCCTGATGTACCGATGCGATTTATCACTGTAAAACGGCCCAATGGGTGTTAGCTGTCAGGTCGGTCGACCGCCGATTTGTCAACCGATGGCTGGCACTACGCGCGAGCTTTGACTAGCTTTGTCGCGGTGAATCGCAGTGGTCAACCGATGCCGGTAGCGATGGCATCTCGACTTCGCACTAATGCGACCGTCAGAATGACACGCTCGAGAGTGCATAAAAGCGCAGATCGTATATCAAAGAGGCTCCTCTGTTCGTCTTAATCTTTTATAGCTCGTGCCGTTTTAGTTGCAGTTTTGCTCGAGTATCTCGAAAGAATTTCTAGCAGTTTTTACAGATTTTTTTATTGCTTAATATTAATCAATACCGTTTAAAAAGTAGAAAATAGTACAATCTTAAATACACTGAAAAAAAATTTACTAAATCTTACATATTTCTTTGAATAGTCATTAAAAATGATAGTTAAATCAATGGTTTTTGTATCAAATAAATTTACATTTAGTTACTTATTTATGAAAATTGAGTATTTTTTTAGTGTATACACGCGAATTAAGATAAATTTCAATTATCCTTTCGTGTTATAATATTGTCTAGATAGAATAAAGTTTTTTTATTTACGATAATTCATAATATTGCAATAATGCAAATACAGTGGATTACATATGCAAAATAATACTTCTTTGAATAAAGACATAGAGATAGATTTTAATAGATTCCGATCGAAGATTTACGTTAATTACTTGAGTCTAATAACCTAATACTTTATCATATTATTAGTTACTTCTATTAAGGACGAAATATTCCCGAGTCATTTATAGTCAAGATTCAATTACTATTCTATCGTATGTGGTGCTATGAATGGACTGAAGGAATTTACTGCTAAAATTTTATCTGACTATTTATATTACGACCGGTATACAGTGTATATATAGATCGATTTAATCGCTTCATAATATTCATTGACTCGATACCTCCTGTTACAAGTATTTTGTACGAATTGGAACGCCCATCTTGGTTATAACTCACGCAACTGGTATTAACTCTTCACCGTTCTGCCTTGAACTCGTCATATTTCATCTGCGCGAAATATCATAAATTATTAGCCATATTTTTGCGTCGAATTATAACGTTTCATAATAATATAAAACGATTCATTTATATGAATTCCATATAACCATAATATTGTGCAAATTATAAATATTAATGCATAATAATTGGACACGTAAACTTCTTAATTTGTAAATCGCTGCACGTTTAGGTTTACAATGATAAATGGAATTCCGTTTATAAACGCGGAACTTTGCGCACGCTACTTTCTCGACGCGCCCGTCTCGTTGAAGAAAGAAATTACGGTCTTTACGGTAAATCCATAAACGAGGAGCTTTTACATTCCGGCGACTGGTTGGTATGCCATCGGCGCGGACCCTCACAAATTTGCAGTCTCTTTACTGCGTAATGACATTACGCCGTTACGGCGTCCTCGTGTTTTCACCCTGGTTTATGCATTTATGCACAAGGGGGAGGAGGAGGAGGCGGATGGCGAGAAGGATAGGAGGCGGAGGTGAGAGACGCGTCTCTCGGGAACGGGCAGGTAGGGATAATGAGAGGGCGGCCGATGGTGCCGGTTTAATCATCTCGCGAAACACCTAACGGCTGTTACTCACGACGTCGTTGACCACGATCGCCGCGCCGTCGCCGAGGAGTCCTGGATGAGTCTACTCAATGAGGTATGTCTCCCGGCATGAATCACCCTTGCCTCATAAGTTACTTATAGCGCGCTTTTTCGAACCAATCACGACAGCGATCGACAGCCTCGGGCGAGTTCGCATGTAGACAATGCGGTTCGTATTTATATTTCACTTTCATTGATAAATGCGTGCATTTAATTCTGAGTTTTTATGGTACATGTAATGTACAATATATGCTAAACACGCGCATTTATCGATAAAAGTGAGGCACGGATCAATAAGTCAAAAGTGTTATCAATTTTAGACAAAGGATGATCCTGGAACCTGAGAATTTTGCTTTTTATTCTTTCTCTCTCCACTTAATATTTAATCTTACGATGATCAACGTGGTCCATTGATGAATTATACTGAGAAAAATGTTTTGTATGAGATAATTTGGTTGGTACATAAAGTACAAAAACTTTCTTATTTTACAATTAAAAAATTGTGTTGTTCTTATCAAGATTTGATTAGTCTAATCAAATTTTATGTAGGTCAAGCTGGTTGCTAGAATGTCAAAACTTTGCAGTATTACTCATCATTCGAACTTTCTACGTAATTGTTTGATGGTCCAAATGGTTTTCAAATCTGCATCTTGCTAAACTTTTGAGATACTTCAACAAAATCGTTCTTTCCATGCATATATATAATAAAGAAAACGTATGCGAAATGCTACACCAAGACTGAAATGCTACATTGGCGTTATCATGAGAACTGTGCTCGAGGTGAGAAAAACACGCGACCGAAACAGCAAACGTTCGCAGTCCACGCAAGAAAAATGAGATCCAATCAGACCAGACAATCTTTAATGATCGACGATTACACTTACATGGTTATATTGTGTGGTCAGTAATTACACCTTGCGCTTACAATGATACACGGGAGGACAACACGTTGCCAACAACGCGTGCGCGTTTTAATCTCATTCATAAAACTGATGGCGCCGCTGTAATTATGGGGTCATATGATATATGCACGCACAATCTTTGTTCTGATTCGATTTCTGATTGCTATCGGTGCACGAAATCGTCATCGACACCGCCCTCTTGTTACTTCTGTAAAAATACAGGGACTGTCTGAATGCCATCCGACCTCACTCGTTCCTTGAACAGGAGAGAGAAAGAGAGAGTGAGACTCTCGAGAGATGCTGTCTCGGAAGCCGCGATTAGGCGCGGGTCGAATTAGGCGTAAAAGGAACGCGACCTTGCGCTCACGAACGACACACGGTAAATTATCGAACGACAAGCGGCGAGATGGAATCTGACACAACATTTTTACGCTCGTCCGACGGCGCGTACGAGGCCCCCATTACTTATTCGTAATGGGATTAAGGGCACCGCGCGGTGATGCAATCCGCTACGAGAGAAGTCCGAAGCGGACCGCGCGCAGCGAAAAGTGATAAAACAACAACGTCTCCGAAAGTTGTACCGCGTGTCGCTTTACGGGGCGTTAGGCCATGAAATTGTAATTTAATTGCTTCTCCCGCAAGTCGTTTCTGTGGCAGTGATTGCGGTCGGTCGGTCGGTCGGTCGGTCGGTCGGTCGCAATTTGCATCCTAAATTAAAAATCCTTCCTTCTGAAGACCCGGACTCGCCGACTATCGCTCGCCGCGAATCGAGTCGCGCGATAAGTTTACACGCCGAGGCATCGTTCGTTAATTATGCATGAGAGCGTTCCTATTATAATATTCGGCCGATGTCCAAGCAAACAATGTACAAAACACTCATCTAATTATGCCAGACTGCGTGTGGCCGAGTTGCGTTCAGGAGACATTACGATCTGCCGCGCTAACGAGCTGAATCGCACGAATCGACATCGACATGATTTTAATTTAAATAATGTTTCCTTCGGCGAATACGCAAAAGCGTTGGGAAATATTAATATTCGTGTATTCACATCTGTTTTTCCCTGCGGCCAATTAGAGCGTTGATTTACACTCGCCGGGTCACCGAGCTCTAAATGAATTAATTATTGCGGCGGATTATTATTTTGCTCGTAAAAGCGGCCAATTAAAAGGCTGCGCTTGCACCTTGCTCGCTTTTACGACTTCTCGCAAAAAGTTGTTCGCGAAGAATGTTTACATTATTTATAGCACAAGTGTACACCTTAAGTAACTCGATTACAGTCGAATTTACATAGTCGGGTTGAGTTTGAACCGGCTTGTAAATCTTCGTATCGGAGGTAAATGGTTTTCTATTCTCATCAAAATACCAAAAGTCTCGTCTGTTTAGATATTCGAATGATAATATCAAGTCTCCGAAAATTAGCCGAATTAATAGTAACACGCGGATAAATACGTGAGTAAGTTAATGAACTTTGTGTAAACGTATATCTCTCTTGGTTTTAAACGGCGCAAATCGTAATGCCCGTGTCACACTACGCGTTGGAGATTGAGGATTGCGAATTAAGAATTAGAATTCGACCAATCAGGTAGTTTTAATTTTAATCCGTTTCATTCTAATTGACTGAATTCTAATCCTCAATTCGCAATCCTCAGTCTCCAATGCGTAGTGTGACACGGGCATAAGAGACGAGTGATAACATTGATAGTTAACTGCTAACACACAGTCTAGCTTTTCAACTGTATTATAGATCATAATTTATTGGTTTGTCGAGTTGTTTCACGCATACACGTGGTTCATTCTCGTAAGATAAACATGTAAAACGCTGTCTGTCGTAGATCGCGCGAGGATTCATCATTCTACCTTATATCCTTTTCCCATCCTTGTACATCTCTTTCTCTCATCTGTTCGTGCATGATTTGTCTTCCTCCGAGTTCGCCGCGACGGCTGTCACTTCGCCGACACCGAGATCACGCTCGATTATGTTTCCCTCGCGATATTCGCCACGATAATGGGAAGCTAGTTTGCCGTTGCGCCCACAGAACGTCGGATGAAATTTGCATAAACATTAGTCACGTTCCCTTTCTTACATTCCGATACATATCAAAGCGAGCAAACTAGATTACGATGCCAACCGTGCGGCGTGACGAGGAAACATCAGCGATTCGCAAAAAACCGGACGGTCGATAATTACCGGATAATAAGGCGAAACAATCGTCTTATTAGCGGAATTACAATTTCAAATAGTTATGACGCTACTCGCCACTCGGTCAATATTGATTGCCATTCAAATCGAAACGTTTCATTATAATCGACCGCACAACGCGACGGTCGTGTATCGATAACAGCATTGTGAGAACTGACTATACGAAAGGTAAATCAATACGAGAACCGGATAGTAACAAAAAGGAAAAAAATAAGGAATATAAAACGATGTCTCGAGATATAGCCGAAATGGCCTCTGTTTGCCTTTGAAGTTTACCGAGACATTGACATCGATGCGACTTTTATAGTGATGCAAATGAGATCTTTCCCCGACTTCTGTAGGAGTCCTCCACACCTGATGCACTTAAGAATATAAGCGAGTTTAACGTCGATTTAAACATTGTAATATTCTAACATGTAATATTTTATAAAGTCATGACAATATCAATATCACGTACAGGATTACAGATAAATATATATGTATAAATTGCCTGTCTGCGATGCGTCTGCGATCGCCACTTTATTATAAACAGCTTTTGAACGAAAGCAGTGTCCACTGCGAGATTACGCAAGGAGTCGTGACGTTTACGTGCTGATACTAGCGCGATTTTTACGGCAGCTTTGGTATTCCAAACAATCCGTGAGTCTAGTGTTTATGGCGCGTCTGGTAGCTTTTACTATTGCGCTCTTCCGGTGATTTCGGTGGTTAACATAATTATGTATGTGTACATAACTATGTATATCTGTAAAATGTTACTCTCTCTTTCTTTTTTTTTGCGGTAAAAATTATGAGACTCCAAAGATTCATAATGAAGTCAACGGAAAAATCCTTCTTCTCAAACGTTAAAATTGTTATGAAAGATCTTTAGTACGTTAACTCTTACTAGCTAAACTATTTGAATAAGAAACAGTAAATTGAAATGTTAAAAGTTTATCTTTTATCGTCCGCAGTGATCTAATAAGAAAAAAAGAATAAAATCTAATGGATTCGTTTTCTTTTGTGTGTATCTTTGGCCCGGCTCTGAAGCATATTACGACATAAATGCAGCCATTAAATCTAGACTCAAAGTTAACGGCATATGGAACTCGGCCACTGGGAATGCGGCTACACAAAAGAACTACACAAAGGCAAATGTAGCGGAAAGAATAAAATAGAGTTAATAATAAGCGTGGAGAAGACGATTCTAGCATATTTATTAAACATCTAGTATATGTCATTTGTTCTACTATATTATTTTTTACGACACTCACATACTCAGAGAAAAGATTTTATCAATTTAAAGTCACCAGTACTTTTAACAAATATAGATAGTGACAACAAAATATTGTCTTAATACTTATTGTGATTGACAATAGCTAGTCTGCTTTTCCAACCAATTATTAGTAACAGAAGCAATTTATGTAAAACCTAATCTATTTTTTTTTATAAACTTTTATTTGTTGGCAATACTGATTATTTTGATTTGTGACGTAAATCGTGTATTATTTGCTACATTAACGAAATTATTCGCAATAGTAACTGACCGATCTGTTTTCCTACCAAACCATCATATTTGCCATCCCTTTTTAACAAACTCATTTCTCTCAGTGCTGTCATTATTATAAAATTATTAATTATAATTTTCAGCAAATTTAATTCTCTTTCTATTAACTTCTATTAAATTCTCATTCCATCAAGGATTAAGTGAGTTTTTAAATTAATTAAATGTGATTTCTTAAATCACACACACACAAAAACTTGTACAATTAAATTATATCGAATAAACTAGAATTAGATTTACAGCCTATATATATATATATATATATATATATATAATAATCATGAAAAAGGGAAATTACCACGATATTCGAAGGCGTTTAGTGAAACATTTCCGATTATACCGTTAACTTTACGATAATTATTCAATCGAATCGCTTATCCAAATCAAATTAATAAAACATGAGCACGATTGCGCGGTATTGCGCGGAAAATGAATTAACTTCCTAAAAGCGAGAGAAAAGCTGATCTCGCGCGTCACGCGCTATTAAGCTCAGACTCGCGGCGTTCGCGCAAACCGCCGAAAAAAACAAACGTTTAAAAACTGTAAATATGTCACTGCGGTCGCCTGCGAGACCGTTCTCGCTCGCGGTTCGCGGTTCCAAGATTTACGCAGCCGGCGCTAAATCAAGGAGAAAGAGAGACAGAGAAAAGAGACATTCCGCTGCTCTCGTCTCGACGAGGTGTCGCGGTTAAAACACCGGATGTAATGCGTACCGAGTGCTCGCAGCATTTTGTATGACACGAATGAATCATCACAATCATAATAAAATAATGAAGATTAATTTGTTCCATGTGTCTTTCTGTATTTACGAAGTTTTTAAGATCGACCGTATCACTGTAGAATCTACAACAATATAATCTTCTATTTTATTTTACATTGCAATTTTTTACTTACATGACTTTATGCTTTTCTATCCGGAATATCTCGATTTATTTCTAAAAGTATATAAATGTTAAATATATTTTATTATGCAACATGATTTGTGTTCATGTTGGGTTATAAAGTTGTAAACGGCAAGAAAGCGGGAATGCGTGAGAATGTTAGGGAAGTATATATGTGTATTACGCAAGACGATCTGCAATTATACCGAGATGCTCGCGCCTCTTTATTTACGACCATATATATATATATAGTCTATAGACTTCAAGAACGTGCTCCAAAATGTATTTCAGACACAGCCGCGTAGCCGGAGCATGGACCCTAAAATTTGATTTATCTGAGAGAGCAGCCAAGGGTATCGTAAAACGCGGATGTTTGCCGATCGAAGGTGTTGACTAGACGCAAGAATTAACGCAAACGCTTAAATCAGGTGGAGTAAGAAAGACCTTTATGATGAAGTCGCAATCAAGTGTACTTTGTTTTGTCGCATATTTTCCGATCTTTGTGATCCCGGTATGAAGACCGCCGAACATGAATTCGCGGCGGCGCGGCGGTGACGCGCGCTCTTGCAAATCTCGCAATAAAAGTGCAATAAATTTATGCAGTTTAGATGCGTCTGACTGGCGATTCAATCTGCTTCTGGTTCTGCCGCGTGTTCATTGGTGGAACGACGATAAACTCGTCTGCCGTCGTACGCATACGTAAGCTTATCTTGCGGCTCTAACGTGATTTTTCACCGTAAACCGGTGGTGAATACCGTCCTATCTAAATGCCATGGCGTATCGGTATCTTTGAAAAAATACAAATTTCACAAGGATGACCGAATCGCTGAAAATACATGAAGGAAGCGATACTAATCACGGGGGTTGAATTGTGAACGTATGTAACATGCCTCTTTAAATCTGAATCAGTGGATAATCACTGATATCAGTGCCAAGTATGTCACTGGTAATCAGTGAATTAAGTGTGAGATTTCTAACCTAGCTAATCTTTATTATGTGATGTAACTAACCTTGTTTTAATGCTTAAATTCAATGAATATGGTATTGGAAGATTGAAATTAACGTGCAAATATCAGTATTTTAGTTATATAATGCTAAAACATTTTTCGTTTTTTAGTTGAACTTCACTGATTATCCAGTGCCAAGTATGCCACTGGGTAATTAGTAACTATTCACTGATTTAGATTTAGAGATATAGACAACTTTATTCTTACAATTTTTATTCTTAATTTTTAGAAAAACAATAAAAAGTCTTTGTGGCGATTGCGTTGCCGCAATTCCACATTTAATACCAATTCGACCGAGTATTAAGAATTTCGACGGAATTATAAATAGCCGCGCAAAGGAATCAGCTATTGGAGCGCAGACACGTAACACATACATACATAGACCGCGACAATAAGATGCGATTTAGACAAGGGCTGTTTAAACACACGGAGTGTAAGTTACAAATTTTCTGAACATTATATATATATGCCGAATTGTAACTAGAATTACAAGGCAATTTCTAGCGCATATTGCGTGCGCCGATAGCAGAGATAGTTCTTGTAACCTGCAAAAAATATTCAGACGTTTAAACGGCCCCTGTCTAAATCGCATCTCATTGTACAAATGATGTTATTGTATGTCACGTGCAATGTCTATGTATGTATGTGTTACGTGTCTGCGCTCCAACAGCTGATTCCTATGTTTGCGCGGCTATTTATAATTCCATCGAAATTATTAATACTCGGCCGAATTGCGGCAACACAATCGCCACATCTTCTTCAAATGATTTTTTTATTTTTTTTTCTTATTATTTTTTGTATATATGAACAAAGAACATATAAAAGAGGGATAACACATGCCTATATACGAATATATTTTATATGTAATACGGATGTCGAAGCGTCGAGTGACTCGCGATCTGTATAGATCCGAGTTCAATCTCACCTGCGCTCACATACGCGATCTTTCGCGTTTAAAGAGCCGAAAATAACTTCAAGTTCCCTTTAATGTCGGTAGACGTTAAAACATTTGTAAAGTTATATATATTAAAAATATTTGTGATTCCATATAAAATTAGTCATTTTCATCTGACTAATCTTATATGCATTAAAAACATCTTCATTAAAAACGTTTCTATATGAACTAATATTTGTTATATCATAAAACGATTCAAATGTGAACTGAATTGTTAGTGTATCCTTAGGTAAATACTCAGATTTCTTCAATTAAACAAATCTGAATATTTACGTAATAATATACTTACGATTCACTTCACATTTGAATCGTACGATGGAATAATAAACATTTTAGCATGTTATTGCGTAATATGATTGGATTGCAATTTACGGTATTCCGTTTCGTTGTTCCAGCGGTCATTATTGGCGGATATCACATTTGCACTATTGCACTCGCGGGATTGCATTCGTTGATCTCTAACCAGATTTCAGCCACCGCAGACGGCGCCGCATATATCGCGATAATGAAGGCAATCCATTTGCTTATTCACCGTGTCACTCTCGTGGGAGTAAGACATTAGCGTGGCAACGAATACTCGCCTCTGTGACAGTAGACGTAGGCGCCTCTTTTGCGCGACACGCATCCAAGTTCCAGATTCATCGCCGCGTTTGCTAACATACCCGAGTAAATGGATTATCAACTATAAGCGACTGATTCACGCAAACTCAATTCGACGAAATCATTGTATGCGGATGAACAATATTATGTGCCAGTTTCTACCAATATAGATCAACTTTAATCTCGATTTAATTTACTCTTCATTTTTTTCTAATTTTAACCCTTATCCTACTAACATGGGTCATTAGTGATTCCTGTTCGTGTAAGTTTTTTGAGTCTTTCGGTAATTATAAATTATACTACATTTTATTATTTTCCAAAATAAAGTGCCAATATTTATTCTAGAAAATTGAAAGTATGTTGGTGAATGTTTAGAGATTTTTTCAATCATTCTAAATAGGTGAAAAAACGGACGGATTCTAGTGACCCATGTTTGTAGGCACCAAATTGTATCTAGTATGATAAGGGTTAAAAATTAGCAAAAGAGTAAGTTGAACCGAGATTAAAGTTAATGGAATCGTTGATGGAAATAATATTGAGCATTAGACTTTCAATATTATTGTACAATTATTTTGTACAATATTATTGATACCTTCTTTAAATAATTCAAAATAAATAATGTCTGGAGGCTCAATATATAGCTTTCCGATGATCAATAATATTGTGCACTGAAAGAAAAGATTGGCTGCTGCAGCAAATTAAATGGTAAAATATGACATAGCATTTTTAATTGGCCACAGCAGCAAATTTTTGGTTGCAGCAGTCAATTTTTGATTGCGTTAGTCTATCCTCAATGTCAGTATAGGATTTCGATAGGCTAACGCAACCAAAAATTGACTGCTGCAACTAATTAAAAATGCTACATACTATGCCATATTCAGCTAATCTTTTCTTTCAGTGTATAATTAAATATTGTGCAATAATATTGATTGTCTAGCAATCGCTTTATATTGTCACAAAATTGTCAAATATTTGTATTATTTCACAGTCATGTATAGATATTGTTTTGGGATGTTTTAATATTATCCGATTCGAATCTTAATGTCTTTGAAATTAACGCTGAAAGGGTGAGTCTTAAATCAGGGGTGCGTACATTCATCGTTTGCGATCAAGGTCATTGCGTCGTTATGGAAACACGAATTTCAGGTTTTCATCAAAAAAATCCACAATTGCTTAATATATAATAAATACGGAGCATCGGCTTTGTCGGTGTCACTTTAATTGGCGACTGGTCCGGGGAACCAGTCTTCTCGCCGAGCTTCGGTTCATCCAGTGATACCTCAGTCGGGGCGAATTCCCTGAGGGCCATTCACAAGTGATATCATGAATGAGCTTCGTTCATTCTGAATAAAATGTCTCGGAGAATCTCTCAGCCGCGGAATATCTGACGATTCATCGCGCTTAATATCATAGAGCCGGTTTTGAAGGCAAGTCGGCTTATTTGCGAGTATCCGGTAAAAATGAACTTCGACTTTTAAGCGACTTTTAAGCAGGATTTATTTGTATCATTACCAATCGTTTATCGTCGGTCTGAGATGTAAAGTTGTTTATTAGAAAACTGTCGTCGTTACACAACAGTTATACCATCCAAATCTAATAATAATCAAAGTTAAATTTAAATTTGTTTTCCGTGACGATCGCTGTTTTTTGTAAATTCCACGAAACCGTGATTATGTAGAATCGGTGGGAATTTACACGATGGTCTCCGAAGTACACTTACTAACTATGTGATAGTTACGAGGGAACTATTCTCAAGAGACAGAGCTCGAGTAAGTCGCAAGTGATAGGCGCTTAATGAATTTAACGATTAGCTCCGACCGCGTTAAGTCTTGCTTTACAATTCTTGTGGGCGTTTAACTCGGTAGTTGTCAAACTGCCACCTACCACTGCTTCTTATATCGATTAAATACATTACATTGATTAAATACATTAAACACTTGACTTCCGTCGTACGAGTTGGGATGAATTTGTATCACGACAAGCTCGACTGCATTACAGATATGTTTTCCTTTTGAGATATTATAATCGGTATTCATAGTTCTTATTTTAAGGCCGTCTTAAATAATATCTTAAGATGCTAGTACAGCTGTCTGATTGGTTTATGACGTCTTAAGACTGTACTTAAGACAGTCCTAAATATGATCCGACTATGAATACCGCCCTTATTTTTTATTCTTCAGAAAAACTTGTTTCATATAAATCTTTATTCGGTCACCGAATGTTCTCCGTAATTTTCTTGCGTAATGTAAACCGTACATAGATCTTACTTATAGTTCACGCGCTTTTATCTATATATTCCCACACATAATCGCCAGCAATCGCGAATATGATAATAAAACTGTACAGAATATCGTAATATTTTATCGCATCAGCACCAACGTAGGATTATGAATCGCAGTGCAAATTGATCTTATTTTCATAACTACTCATGTATGTCTATACATATTATATGTATATTAAGTAGGCCAAATCCATTTACTAATTTTTCCCGAAGATTTTTGTGAGAACGAATATAAGCGGATATATAAGTATCCGTGATCGATCAGATGTGTCGACTTAAGCGATTTGCTAGGCGATTTGCCGATTAGAATATATTAAACAATATTCACCGTTCACATTTTCATATATAATGTTTATTTTGACATGATATATCAATGGGCGAATAATATGTCTATCAGGCGTAATGAGATATGTCGATAATAATTCATATCTAATGTCTCGAATAACTTGAGCTATTTCTGCGAAGAATTTTTCTAGATATTTATGAGAACTGAGAAGAGACGAGATTGTTAAATCTTACGAGGTATATTGTATTGTATAGTATTTTCTATCCTTCTTCATATCTTCTCGACTCAAAGAACGCGGTAAAAGAAATATAGTCAACGGGATGATTTTTTCTGATCTTCGTACGAGAAAGAGAGATAAAAAGATAAAGAAAGAGAAAGAAGTATAGTGTTGTAATTCACAAAATATTAATAACGTCACGATGCTTTATTAATATCTTCGGAGAGCAAACAGTTCACAAAAAAATTATAAATTACTATTTTGTAAATTATACTAAGTTGTAGCAATGTAAGAAAAAAAACTATTTTTTAACAAATTTAATAAGTTTTTGCGATATCCATGATATCGTATGTTTTTCCTATTTTAAAAATATTAATGAAATTATATAATGAATATAAAAGGAAATTATTGCAAAAGAGAACGTAAAGACATAAACGTTAGAGAGAATGGAATGCTTGGATTCTATTGTGTTACAAATTTCACAGACATACTTCCAAGGTTTTAAAATAATCGTGTCACATCTTCACTCCACCAAGTGATGGACTTACCTCTGTTGGAACATAAGAGGACGATATATATAAATATTATTGTGTTTCAACACCATTCTCTCCAACACATTAGCTAGCATTTTGTATATTATATTATTGCTGATGATGGTCCAAACAATGAGACCGAAATGTTCGAATTTTTTGTATCAAAAATATATTTGTACATACATAATTTACGCACTGAAAACAGCGTTTGACTCTGTATAGCCATTAATATTGTACTTGATTAATTATTGTAATTTTGTGTTAAACACAAGGAATCTTTAATTCAATTAAGTTTTGATTATTGTTCATTAAAAAAGAACGTAATATATAACCGACCTATAATTTATGGAATCAAATACGAGATCGCAGATTATGTCGACAGTAAGAAAATTAAGAATCATAAACGATGACGTTTTCCCACGCGGAAAAAGCTCGCATGGAGTTTATGCGGATCCTACTTGACTTTAACGAGTGCGGTTGCACGTCGGCGTTTCATTATTTATCTTATAAGATCGCAACTGTCGGTGTAAATTAAAGATCATGGATCGTTAGGGCGAATTCGTCGTGTGGGCAGAAAGAATGGTAATGTCAATGGATTCATAAAGAGAATATATCGCGACATGCGACATCACGAAATGGCGCAAGCCATCAGAAACAGTTTAATGTACTAAATAGTGTTGAATTTTTGTTATTTTTGCAAAATGGAGTTAATTCCTATTTGCAATTATAAAATTATAAAGTATCACAAAAATTGAAAATATAAACAATTGTTCCAAAAGCCAGTCTCTCTCTCTCTCTCTCTCTCTCTCTCTCTCTTTCTCGATTTTATTTGATTGTTCGCTTGCATTCTCGCCAAGGGCTTGACGTATGCAGTAATTACCGTGAAAGTTAACGGTAATAAATAAACTAATAACAGCTCGTGAGATAGAAGGCGCCAGCTAACCAAGCTCAACGCATTCTCAACGATGTTTTTATCGCGATGTAGCTAGGCGCCGCCGCCGATAAGTGACCCAATGCAAATACAAGCGGCGGCGGCGATTCTGCTAAATGCCAATATGGTTCTATGTACTTCGTACTTATCGATGCATTACGCGGCGGTAAAAAATCCCGATCATACGTCATGCATGTTCATTCGGTCGAAATTCTCGTGACAGTACAAAAATACGAATTACGTGGCTTATCGTACAATTATAGCGTCATCTTACAAAATCGCGTATCGCGAATGATTCTTACGTCATTGCATACCTTACCATATCACTTATACTCTGTCACAATCGATAAAAAATTATTGCAATCGTTATATGGATTTACTCGCGTTTAACTATCGACTGGAGTACAATAATCGCGATTTGTTCCGCTCGGCGGGATATTAATGCTTAACGGCAATCTAGACTGGGATAATCTCGCGATATCCAACCATTGAGAATACTCATGCAGGCCAAATTACCAAGATTGCAAGTCACCGCGCGAGAATTATGCGTCTCGTTCATTATTCGTAAACGATGCCGTAATTAAACCACAAGCCTTCGTCGTGCCTGTGTCGAGAGCAGACCGATTGACTGTTTATCTTGCGGCATCGAGATCGTTAATACGTCGATCGATGGAGATTGCGCATCCGGCTCGACGGGGTTCATTTGATGGACCTTGAACATGTGTGCTTGAAGACCAAATGAAATAAAAGATAGGACGGAGGGCAAGAGAAAGTCGGTGTTGTTTTCACGTAGGTGGACGTGGTGTCAGATATAGTTCCCAAGGGATTAGTCATGCTTTTTACTAAAAACTTATTTCCCGCTGCGACGACCACCGTCCACTGCCACGCGACATTGATCTTTAAAGTCAGGTCCGCGGTTACTTCCTGGTAGAAATCCCTTCTAATAATTGGAAAAAACTGTCGCGACGATATAGTTACTGTGTTATATTATCATAGGACTGGTATTAAGATTTGTTCGGGCCATTTATTAGAGATTTAGAGGATTATAACTATAACTTCTCTTTTCTCCTTGATTGCATAAATCCTTAATGCTGATGTTGTTTATGACATTTTTGTTGCATTTTTAAAGTTGATATTATTTATTCAATGTTGTCGGTTATCGATTATGGAATTTCGTTAACAAAGTTATTAGCAATACAATTATATATTATTTATATAATTCCACATATTCTAATCCTATTTTTCTAATTGCGGTTAGATTTTTTAATAACAATTGTTGTAAAAAAATGTCAAAAATGTTCAGTATTTTTTACTTGTACAATCTTTATAATTGTACATAAAACCTGTATATAATTATATTGGTTATAATTTGAACATAGAACACTTACTTAAAATTATTAATGACGCTATATAAATAATATTTCATCCTTGTTTTTATCCTTGTAGCTTCAGGAATGTTTTAACTTGCGCGTATACAATCGCGGTTAGTCGTGTAATTTAAAATGGAACGGTTGTGTTCGTTGATAGCTCGCGACAGCAATTGGCTATAAATTTATATGAGGTGTGTTATTTGAGCGGTAACGCGTGATAACGGCACGCTAAGTCCGTTTGGTTATCGTTAATCGGCGCAAAATCGGTTGCACATGTGTTGCCACATTCCAGTAAGGAATTCGCAGGTACACAGTCTAAATTTTTGGGAGTGAAATTCATTCTTGCTCGACTGACGCAACTATATCACTTTTCTTGGAGAGAAATTCCACTCCCAATAGAATACGCGCAGAACAAACATCTGTGAAGTTAGCACTTCATTAAAAAAAAAAAAACTTTTTCTTACAATTTCAATGCATCCCGAAGAATTCTATAATTTTTTAACAGAATTAAAAATAGTTTTGATAAATTAAACTATATATAATAAAACCATCGATAAATTTTTAAGGTGTCAGTTTCACAAAACTATAAGTACAAGAAATTGTGTTATCTCTTTAAATATTAGAGTGCATTCCGAGTTACGCATGAAGCGCATGATGCATCATTTGTCCTTGTTGTTTACCAATTAATAAACAAAGATAAAACGATACATCATGTGTTTCATGCGTAACTCGGAACGCACCTTTAGTTTCGAGAACGATGCGCGAATCGCGAAGGAATGCAGATCGACTGAATTCCGCGTATTCGCCGATAATGCATTCAGTGATAAAACAAGAATTACATCCCTTCTTTGTGTCTCTCTGCTCCCATTGCGTCGTTCTTACCGGGGAAACACCACGATAAGAAGCGGTGACTGAGCATCTTATCAAACGAATTCTTCAGCGGCGTGACTCACTGGCAATGATCCTTATAGGTACCATATGTATTACATCTCCACCGTGCTATGTCGGCGCAATATAATCCGAAATTATAACCCTAATCCGCTTACGATTACCGGCACCATGCCGTGTCGGTTGCTTTCATCAACCCCTGAACTCCGCCTACTGGAAGCAATCGAATCGAATGGATGCTACTATTTTGATGATCAATAGAAGGAGGACGCCGATGATTCATGACGACAGGCGAGCTGGCGATGACGAGAACACCCGGGCCGATCGCCATAGAACATCTACGTCATGAAGTCACTCCATAATTATTCATAATTACCTTCGATAAACGCATTTGATTGATAACTTCGGTTACTTTAATAATAAATATAATAAAAATTGATTGGACCGATATTAAGATTTTGAATGAAGAATAAGGATTTAACAAAAGATTAATTTCGGAAGCGATCCATATAAAAAAGCAAAAAATGGACTGAATTTACAAAATGACACGGAAATGTTGGAAATTTTATTTTGAATAATAAATAACTACATTTACTTCCTTAGCAAGAACAACAGGATATTAGAATTCAGTTTAATTTCGAATTATTTAATAACTTTGTTTTACTTAGCATTCTTCACGTGCGCTTTGCATATACGGAAAAACAGTTTTACTGAAGTATTTAAAAATTTGGTTGGTGCACTGAAAGAAAAAAATGGCTGAATATGGCATATCATTTTTAATTGGTTGCAGCAGCTAATTTTTGGCTGCGTTAGCCTATCGAAATCCTATACTGACATTGCGGATAAGTTAACACAATCAAAAATTGGCTGCTGCAACCAAAAATTAGTTGATGCAGCCAAATAAAAATTACTTTACTATATTCAATTAAAAATGCTATGCCATATTTTACCATTTAATTTGCTGCAGCAGCCAATCTTTTTTTTTCAGTGTGAATTAACAAAATTATTTTCAGATCTGTATCTAGCTAAATTTTTTAATATTTCAGCAAAATCGTTCTTCCTGTGTACAAATAAAAATAGATACAAACAGCTTAATTTTATTCAGCATTCTTAACGTACAGAGCACTTAGCTAATTTAATCTCACACGACTAATGAAGGATTAAATGTTGAATGTACCGTCCTTTTCTAAGTCTATCTTTCTTCAGAAAGAGATATAACCAACTTGACTTCGGCATTTTGCTTGGAATTAATTTGCGACGAGTGAGGAAACGCGCGATTACAGATGGATCTCGTTTCTAGCCGAGTCACCTCTCGTGATCTCTCGAGAGATCCGATGGGACATGTGGAGTTCCACAGTCGGTGGCGACAGCTTTCCTTCGCATCTCGTCGCTTATCAAAGTAGTTAGTTAGTTCCGTTTCATTTGCTTGGAACGGCGAACGCGCGCACGCGTGAAGTCCCGTCCATTACGAAACGGTGAGAAGGCGTGTTTCCACCGTGTGAGAGGCGTCGCGACTTCCAGACGGGGACCAATCGATGATTTCTCGAGAGTCATTAACTCACATAACGAATGATGCCAGGAGAGCGTTGATGTCGATACCGCCATACTGTTATGCATGGCGCTCGTACTTCTCATCTTTATCAATTAGAATTTATACGATTGCGGAATTATTGGGATTTAGGCAACAAACAGGATTATCATTCCGCGGTCATGTATTAATAGATGATGCGATAGTCAAAGCCTGGTATAAATAAGATAAGGAATGATGTAGATATAATGTAGAAGAAAAAAAGAAAAAGTTTTCGCACAAGAAACATTGTCGAGCCTCTCACGAGGGAATATATTCCTGTTTGGTAGGTCAGTAACACATATTACTAAACGACGTAATCGCCGGAATTGCCTGAGACAAGTGAGCATAAGATAAGATATCGATTCGCCACGATGAGTGACGAAATGTAGACGACGCGACGCCCGCACCTTGCACGAAATGCCGGCGTTCAGCCTCGTTAACTTTATCGGCAAATCTCGAAATCGGGTCCAGTCGGTTGTAACACGTTGCGGCGAACGCGTTGTCCTCTCGATTCACGCGGTTGATTGCGACTCTTCATATCATTCGTGCAATTAGCTCACGATTTTTGCGGAAAAGGATTCATCGAAGAATCGAATAGTTCTTGGAGTTTAAAGTCGTGATATATGATAATTTTGTGCATTTAGAATTAATGAAAATCTTGAACAAGTTTGAAGTGACGAGTAGCTTCAGAATTTGCTGGAGATTTTTCTTGCGTGAAAGGTGAGAATGTATGATAAATCACGATCGTGATAAAAAAAGTGAAATTTTATATGTTAATATTCACATTCATGTTCAGAATTGATATTTTCGCATTTTAGCACTCAAAAAATTACTAAATTTTAATAAATATTTATTTGAATAGTAGGTATTAACCTAATATTTACTAAATGTAAACATTTATTTGGTAATAAGAACCATTAATTTAAGTATAATTTTTTTATTGAGTAAATATTTATTTGTTTTAAATAAATGTTTAGTAATATTTAAACAAATATTTATTAAAATTGAGTAAACTTTTTCAGTAATATTGTACAGAGTATAATTGTGGTCTAGTTCATAGTATTGTCGAGTAATAATTTTATCGATTGGACAAGAAGGTGTACTGAAAGAAAAGATTGGTTGTTGCAGCAAATTAGATGGTAAAATATGGCATAGCATTTTTAATTGATTGCAGTAGCTAATTTTTGATTACTTTAGCCTATCGAAATTCTATATTGACATTGCGGATAGGCTAACGCAACCAAAATTGGCTGCTGCAACCAAAAATTGACTGCTGCAGCCAACTAAAAATGTTATGCCATATTTTACCATCTAATTTGCTGTAGCAAGCAATCTTTTCTTTCAGTGTAACTGAACCGAATCAGTCTCTAGATTAGCAAGATATTACAAAATTTATTTGAATAATTTAGAATTCAATTTGAACTCGATCGAAGCTAATAAGAGTGCGTGACGTGCTTATGCAATGAAAATAATCGATTGAGAGTCTCGATACTGATTCGGATGGAATGATGATTTGGCAATAATAATATCATCGCGATTAGCGGCGATGTAAAAGGCCAGGAATATACGAGTACATGTTTATTGATTCTGTCGACAGGTCGGCGGCGCAGTAGCCATGTCATCGCCGGATCGGCACGACGGATCACGAGAAATCGGCGTGGAGCCGGGAGAGAGTCATCGTCGTCGGCCCGGTATACTTAGGGCCGCCGAATAACGCCGGCAACCGAGAGATCGGTAACCGAAGGATCGATACGAGCGGATCGATCCACCAGCTCACAACCTACGGCCTCTTTGCTGGCCTGGCCAGCTACTATGCGAATTGAAGCTCTCAGCACCCTCGTCGCGGTAAGTTCTAATTGTAAGATGAATTTCGGCGAATTGCTACTTTTACACTGAGAAAAATGTCTGATCGGAAATTTGGTTGAAAACGAATTTGGTTGGACGAAAATCAGAATTTTCTAATTAAATCTACTAAATTCTAGTTGTGATAATTGGAATTCTAATTGGTCAGTATCTTCTGATTCGTCCATTTTCCAGGCATTTTCTTAGTGTACATTCAAATCCGGTAAATTTGACTTTGAAACTCTTTCGGCGTGCAACGTGTTTAAAGAATTATATGCACATATATATTCAAGAAAGATAATGAGTAAGAGCGGAAGCTCAGAGTCTTGCATATAAATACATAATATATAAGAAAATGAACTAATCAAGGTCCTTCATTTCCTTCCTTTATATACAATAAAAGATCTGATTGGTTTATTTTCTTATGCTTTTTGTTGTGCAAAGACCTGTACTCCGACCTTAACTGAAATTGCAAATTTTGAAAAAAATTTAGAAAACAAAAAAATCGTTGAAGATCGCATTTGTCGTATTAATCTGATTAAGCCCATATTGGACTATAAATTAAAAATTGAGGATTGCAAATTAAAGATTTAAAAATTAAACCGATCAAAATAAAACGTATTAAAATTAAATTTATTTGATTAATCGAATTCTCATTTTTAATTTGTAAACTTTAATCTTCAATATAATACGGGCTTTGGATAATTGACTCGTTAAATTATCTTTCGAAAAGAGTCAATCGAAACCTGTTCGACACACACAAAGTGTTAACAGTAGCCTCTCCACGGATATCTCTTAATAAAATCCTTCACCATGCCTGTTGCGTGCGGAGTGCTTAAGGTCACCCATAATTATAATCGTGTACGAGCCCCCGTACGATTGATGCAACAATCGACGAGCGTGCACGTCCTGGCGTTGCATTGTACCGGATGAGCGAGCAGCGAAACAATAATTACAATGTCCCGTAACTACGTAACGATCGTAAAGTACCACCGACCGCGTGCATTATTAGCATATTATTGAGATAGCGGTGTGCATACACGCGGACCGCTGATAGAGCTGTGTATGTCTCACGTTTTCCTCTCTCAACTGCTGTCACGAACATGTCGATAAATTTCTAGGATTACGACGAGGATCATGCACTCCTCCATGTCTCTCTTCACATTTTTCTTTCATCTTCCACCTACATTTTATTACAACCGGACACCTTCGTCGCGTTTTCGTACAACTCACTTTCGATATAATTCGAGATATAATTGTTATTATAATTTGAATAATTTCATATATAAACGCGTCAATTTATGCTAAAATCTTTCTAATAATATTCAAAGAGAGATGGAATCTATCGGGTGAGATATGGCACAAATTTTTGGCATGTAAAACACTCGTAAATATTCACTATGGATTTGTACATAAATATACTTTATCGATATTGATAATTGAAACGACCATAAAATGACCGATTGGAAGCCATATTTTATTTAGAGGTTTAAATAATAAACAATTAACTCATTTTTTCCTACCGTCCTGTTTATAGGATAGCACCTTTCTAATTTTTTTCTCCATATGAATACTCCACATAGAGCATCTTTTCGTGTACATATGGATTATATATATATAGAGAAAAAAAATTAAAAAGATGCTGTCCTATAAATAGGTGGGAAGAAAGTTAAGTGAAAATGGACCGAGAAATGTTCAACACAGATAAGTAAAGAGGGCTATATTCGGTCAAGGCGGGTCATTTAAATAATAAATTGCGTCATAAATGCTTCATTCGATTACATTGATCGGTATTGCGATTGATATAACGTTCGTAGGACCGCACGCTGATCGTGTTCAGGACCGATTAGTGATCCTGCAACATCGGGAGAAGAGAGAGCAACATCCCTATCACCGGTCGACGTCGCGCATACCGGTGGTATCTACATAACATTATGTGCTGACGATGTACAGATACACGAGACCGGCGGCGATCTCGCGACGTTACTACGTTCGTGATATTGATAAATGATAATCATTGGTGCACCGCGCGGCTGCTGCACCGATAATTTAATAATGGTAGATTAGTGACGCACGCACACGCACGTAAACTGGCAACAGCCGGGCCAGCCTCTCACGGCGGCATTACTATGCTAATCGGTCTGCATCGGCGCCGATGTCTTCAATAAATAATCCTCTTAACGCGACGTTAAACAGAGATACAGCTTATATGCCGCGCACATCCCGGTGGATGTGACGACGATGCATCGACGACAAGTCGATGTTGCCGATTTGTGCGAATGTTGGATGCTGCCGGTACTCGATGAAGATACCGTCGGGATTTTGCAGAGAGCAAGATTCCCGATTACCTCGGATCATCATAAATATTACGTTGCCATCGGTACATCGTCGAACATGTCGGACGTGACAGCAGATCTTTAAATCTATTTCAATTCCCACAAAAATGCGTCGCGTATTATACGATTGAATCTATTTTAATTATAAGAGCAAGAACAAGAAATATCGGCAAATCTCAAAAAAGTTTTTTCAATTTTGGATTTTAAGATATATGGAAATTTTAACCAATGCGGGGATATATAAATTTGTAGCAACGTCATTTGGAAGTTATTTAATGGTAAAGTCTTTGTGAATATAAGCAAAGAATGATTACTTATATGGAAAGAATGATTGTACGGAAACAGTTCGATACGCGCCTATACTCTTTGATTTCCAAACGTCTGTCTAGCTGGCCCCCCCACTTAACCAAATCTTAATGAAAAAATTATGGAATAATGCGCTATTTATGTGCTACCCATATCCGCAAAAAAAATTTTTTGCGCTCATTCCGTTTAGCTAAAAAAAAAATATTTTTTTTGTGGGGGGCTGAGTAGGCAGTCAGTTAGCCCCTCCAACCGTTGAAAACAACCGATTTGGAAAATTAAATACACAGGATTTATGCGCTATTTATACTACTATTTCCAAGCATTTTTGATTTTTGCGCTACAACCCTTAAGGCACTTCTCTCTTGGAGCGAACAGTCATATTTACTTAGGGATAAATATGATTGCTCGCTCCAAGAGGGAGAGAGAGAGAGAGAGAGAGAGAAGTGCCTTAAGGGTTGCAGCGCAAAAATCAAAAATGCTTGAAAATAGTAGCGCATAAATAGCGCATAAATCCTGTGTATTTAATTTTCCAATTCGGTTGTTTTTAACGGGTGGGTGGGCTGACTGAATGCATACTCAGTCCCCCCAAAAAATTTTTTTTTTAGCTAAACGGAATGAGCGCAAAAAATTTTTTTTGCGGATATGGATAGCGCATAAATAGCGCATTATTCCATAATTTTTTTATTAAGATTTGGTTAAGTGGGGGGGAGGGGCAGGCAGACGTGATTTCCAATGAGATCGAATACTGATCGCGAGTATTGGTATCGATTTCAAAGTCGTTGGTTAGTTCTTTTTATTGAATAATTTATCGCTGTTAGTAATTTGAATGGTAGAAGCAAAATTTCACGCTTTGTCCATGATAATAATATACCTACAAGAAAGGCTAAAATTGACGATTGGCAACAGACTAACCAGAAACAACGCATAACTTCGCCGTTGCACCTGGCTTTTATGCTAATGTGTCGGTTAGTGCATGAAAGCAACTTGTAAACTTTCGGACCTAACATACGCTAACTAAGGAATCTGTGAAGTTAGCACGACTGTGAAGTAGCACATTTTTTTTAGTTACCTCAATGGAACTATTTCTAAAACCTATCAGGAACTACAGAACTTCGAGAACTATAAAATTTCATGATCAAAATTAATTTTTTCAAATTTTGAGATGCCATGTAAAGTTAACATTTTAAATTTTCGAATGTTATTTTTTTTAATTAAATCAACGGAAGTATTTCTGAAACTTATCAGAAATACAATTATTGTGAGCGCAAATGGAACTTGCAAAAAGATAAGGTGTCAACATCACACACCTCGGCATGTGTATCTGTGAAGTTAGTACATTTTATTAATACGAAAAAAATAATCACAGTTTCAGTAGAATTTTTTTTTCGTAGTTCCTTATAAAAATAAAAGAGTTTTGCATTTTTTATACTAAAAAACCAAAAATGAAAATATGGCATACGGAAACTGTCATTATTTTTTTGATATCAATAAAGTATCGTGATAACTTTACAGATACTTGCACGCTTTGATATAGTTATAATATTTTAGTTCGTTAAAACAGCTTATTTAATCTTTAGTAAAAAAATGTAATTAAATTAGAGAAATATAATTAAATTATACGAGGAAATTATAATTTATAAACAATATTAAGAATCTTTATTTTAGACCGCATATGTGAGAAACACAATCAATTTATAATAAATAAATTTATTGCGAAAAATATTACCTCGGAAATTTATTAACAGTTTCAACATATTAACATCTTTATAATATGATGCTTGACGGTAGCTTTAATTGCATTTATAGTCCGGAAAAACAATTCGGTGCGTAGTTTGAAAAAACTACAATATATATGCAAGAACATATATAGTGTATATTAGTAATTCAAGATTGAATTATTTACAGCAATGAAGATCCATCTTCGACCGTAACAGGCATTTAAAATTTCTAGTATTGATTATAATTTATAATTTGCCTTTGGTTGTACACATCAATTTTTAGTAGCACAATGATAAGAAAAAAACGAAAAATGCGCATGTGGAACTTGCATTAGCTGCTCACCAACTCGGCGTGATGCTCCAGGTGTACGGAGCACGAGGTGCCCACGAGCGCCTCGCAAGAAGATATTGTCGAATGGACGCCTTCTCCTATTATCGCATGGGTTCGTCGTGGTCTGTAATTTAAAATAATTTGGAAATAACATATTACGAATCGTAGTTAGGCATATAATGTAAAAAAAGGGGTTGGGTCTCTAAAAGCCGCGTGGCTCGCCCCGTGCTTTCGCGCGAATGATTTAGTGAATCGTGGGTGTATTTCGCCGTTGGGGCGTCGTCTTCCAATAGTTCCTTTTTTCATACGGTCTAACTTGATACACGATCGCGGTTCAGGAGAAGTAAGTACGAGAAGAACACGTTAATCGCGAATAGAGTCGACGTTCTTAAGTCAATTCTTACAGAAACCAGTCCACTACAAGAAACGTATAAAAAAAGACATCGCGCTCCCTCTTTTTCTCAATTAACATTCTATCCATCTTGACATACCAAACAATCGTGATGTCGCGCTGCCATGTCGAGGACAGGTGTCTCGCACTAGGACATTGGTTGGGTATTTGTTTTACGGAAACCGTCGTCGCGTCTGTCAAATTCTCGCTTTAATGACGACTTTGCGACAGACTCGCGGGGAGTACATAGAAGAAAAAAAAATGTTTGACGCTTCTTCCTTCAGACCGATTCCGCTCCAATCTGTCGGCTAACACTCGGCTGGCCATCTGTGAAATCTCACGTGGCGCATATAACGAGCGGGTCGTCATTAATTTGTCGCGTGAAGGAGTAGGAGGGAAGAGTCCTGTGGTCTCACGCAAGCGTACGCGCGTAACCGTACGCACGATTACGCATCGTGCGCGCTATACGCACGTACGTACGCAAAGGCACGAAACGGCAAGGCGACTAACTAAATATTTATACACGTCAATCATAACACATGGCGAAGCATTCGCTGTCTAAACAGTCCCGCGGTGCCCTTCCGTGCGAGCCACTTCGCCGTTGGCCGTTCATTATGCTGGCGGCACGCTGGAGGATCTTTCATTGCTCCTTACCTATCTCTAACAGGCACTCGATAGTTGCCGTTTGTCATGCGCTTCACGATGTTTGCCTTTCCATGGAGAAAAAAATCACATCGCGCTTGCTCGACTCGCGCCATGTGTCGCGCGCGCTGATATGTGCACGGTATTTTATTAAAAAAAACGCTATTGTGGACTCTCGTTGTGCTTGTCCCTTAGTTGAATGACCAAAATCAGAATAAGAATTGCGCGGAGTTAGAGATTCAAGTCGTTGACACGATTGCCTTGAGAATGACAAAGTGACACTTGTCGCGGTGATGAACAAATTATCGGTAGAAAATATAAGGAATCGGTATACGAGATGTGTACACGATCTGTCCAAAAAATCCCGAGACTGGATTTAAGAAAAATCGAGAAACGAAGATGTATAAATTTTATTAATGAAATCTTTCAACATAATCCCCCCCTGACCTCAATACGCTACTCACAGCGTTCTTTCAATCGGAAGTTTTTACAGTAGTCATCTCTCGAAATGGTATTCAATGCGTTCATTGGAAGCTAATTTAAAGTTAATTTGCCTGGATGTCCACAATGCCATCTAAACCTGTTTTCTTCATTTGCATTTTTTATTTCGAAAGTCAAAATCTGCGTTTAAGAAAGCGATTAATATTTTAATTTTGAATTTTATCGCCCTCATTTGATCTGTTTTATTTCCTTTCAGTTTAATCCCAAATTTGAATTTTGAAATAAAATTTGACAACAGCTGTTATATTACGAAAATTTTTACAAAAAAAGAATCTAACGAAACGTATTATATATCCAGTATATTTTTTTCAAAACATATTTTGTAATGTCGTGAAAAAATTGCATAAGTAATCAAATGTTGATACTGAAAGGTATCGTAGTTGTAAAAAAAAATGTCGGTGTTAATGAACAAGATCAGTCTCGGAATTTTTTAAACAGACCGTAGTAGTTAGCGGACGCGGATATGTATCAAATGTTATTATAATGCAATTATTATGTAAGATACGAGCATGTATAAGCGTAAAGTGTAGGATTGCAAGCCGAAGTGCGGTGCAATGAAATGCAACGAAATCGGCAAAAATCAAGTGGACGCGGGCGAGGGTCGAGTGACTCTCACGAAACGTTCGATAAATGGCGGGACGACGGTGTTGAAACCACCTTTGGCACTTTGCAATAAGCCGGGAGTGCCTCCGGTCCTTATAAACGCACAAAGACTATGCTAATGATACGAGCGTTGCATTGACGGCTGGGTAAATACGAGCCGCTGCTACAAGTCTTGACGTGAGTTTATCGTGTAAACTGCCGTTAATGATTGCCAGCAAAGGCGAACCGGCCGTTTCAACGCGTTGCTATTTTAGTGGCTCGAGTTTAATTTAACGTTGCTATCCGACCATTTAAATTATCCGGAAGCACGAATAATTATCGAATAGTCGTCAACGCGTGGAGATCGTATAAAGAGTCATTATCACCCTTCCCTTTCAACGAGAATGACAGGCATTTGTCGCGACTAATCGCGAATTAACGAAGGTAATTAAATTTTTTTTATCGAGTACTTCAAGATTTTCGTTTTTTTTTTCTTCTGAGGGAAGGATGTGAGCGTAGAGAGCAAAGTGGTCGTTGAATTTGTTCGTACTTTAACTTTCGTTTGAAGTATATTATCTGTGACGTGCGATGTTTGTAACGTTTAACGTTACTTGAACAGGCAATAAAATTTTATCGGAATGCGATTCACGGGTCGTTACGAGCGCGTAAAAGTCGAAAACACGGCGTGTGCCAAAGCGCGTGCTCTTCTTCGGATGTACTAATCTGAATGAATGGAGTAATAAAATTGGAAGAGTTCTTCCACGATGAATCAATTATATGCAGAGAGTCGTCTTTTCTTATAAAATGTGTTTTTTACAATAAAGCGAGAGTAACCTGACTTTTTCTTGTTTTTATAAAGATAAATAATCTTTTTAGTAAAAAATAGATATATAATTTTTTAAATGAAAAATTACATGTAAGTTTAATAAAATTAAAATTCAGACAAATGATTTAAACAATTCTCAATTTTTCGTTTTCGTTTTTCTTATGAATGACTACATAGTAAATCTGATGACAATTTGATGAGCGAGGTGACTTTATCTATTGACGCAATATATACGACACTGTTTTTATTTTATGTAAAGTTTTTATAATATAATTATACCATTCCAATATTTACGATAATCACTTGGCCATTCATTACATAGCAAATTGGCGTTTGGATAAAAGAAGAACGAGCTAAATTGTCGTGATTCACCACCTTGTAAGTTTCGTTGTACTGATTGTAGTTACATTATTATAATTTAGATTTATATTTTATGTTATATTAAGAAAAAGGATCTAAAACGAAGGATCGAAACGTTTATTTATTTCGTTTTTGTTATATTCACACGAGAATAAAGAGATTTCTGTGTACCTGAACTGCTAGTGTTGGCTCTAATTTTTAAAATATATTTTACTGATAAATTCTTTCGAGCCTTATTTAATACAATTGTTTATATATATATGTATACAGTATATATAAATTAGTATGTATTAATATATACATATATATAATATATTTAGATTTTTTAATCTATTCTTATTGTTCTTTAATTTTTGCATCTTTTCTTCTTTCAGAACAGAATTATTTTTTGCATTACCTTTCTTCAACTATTCACTACACCATTATTTTCAAAAATGCATGTATATGGATGTGTATAATGATGTGTAGATGTATATAAGCGATATAAGTATCCGCAATGTGTTGAGCTCGGTAAGCCCACATGACTGTGCCGATCAGTCATCCCTGAGAGAATATTTAGCGATATTTTCTCAATCGTGAGGACATATATAAAGTCCTGTATCGTTACATTACCGCCTGCGCCTTATTGCGGAGTCTTGCATACTCGAGTACGATGAAAACCAAGTAGGACGGGATATTTTTCTATGCATTTTGAAAGAGAATCTTTCGTCATTCATTACGGCATGGGATTGATATTCGCGATGGCTTATTATCGATACGATACAATATCTCATTATTTATGATGGAGCGGAACATCGAAACACGGGCGGCGAACGCCTTTGTGCACAATGTTTCTGCGAACGGGAAACCGCACTCGAGGTGGCCCATAAATTATTGCCACGCGTTCCTCCAATCGCTGCACCCGCGGCATCCACGATGAAAAATCCCGCGGCCAATGGCGGGTGAGAGAATGCCTGTTGGATTATGCTTGCACGCGTAACTGCCGCCTCCACTCTCGCAACAAGCACGGTAGAAGGATCGCGGATTTTTATTGGGGTCGCAGTTTGTACCGCCGCGCCGTCGCGATTTTCTGCATACTTTTACGACTCTGCGTTCACCGTTTCGCACAAATATCGCTCTTGTTACGATATTTGCCAACGCGTACTTTACGATTCGGTAACCTCGTATTTCTAGGCATGTATGCCTTTTAAATATAATAACACCTTTGCTTAGATCTCTCGGTGTACCCTGTAAATCTCGCCGCCGGTCTCGACAGTGGTAATAAATAACGCACGCCGATTACGCTATTGAGACTTGACACAAATGTTAGAGTTTTAATTAAATGTTTACTTGCGTTTCGTTGCGGGAAACGATGAACGCGTCTATGAATCATAGGAGAAAGTCTCTTTTTAAATGTACTAGTAATTAGACGAAGTAAGAACTATAGTAAAAAATATAAAAGTTGAACATAAAACGTGATGCGAATAAAATTTTTTCAAATCTCATCTTCGAAGTTTCGATCAAAATTCTCTGCTAACTCAATGGTTTCATTCAGCAGAATATTTATTTTGCCACTGTTATAAGTTTTCTTCGCACTGATTGGATTATATTTTTATATTTGGGAAGAACAATTTTTCTGAGATATCTAAAATTTTTCGATAGATCTGAAACTATAATAATTTTGTAGAATCATCGAAATAATTATGTACTAAACTTAAGCAATGTCGTAAAAAGTTTTAACATTTTAATAATCAGCTTCAACGTCCTATAAAATTATTATCAAATTGTCTATATAAAAATTCAGCTATAATAAATATATCAAGCTAAATTTTTAGATACTTCAGCAAAATTTTTTGTCTAAAGAAATAGTTAATCTCAGTGAAAAATATTTCCAATAGTTGCATAATAAATATTCTGCTAAACGCGGTCAATTTCATCTTGTGACATATTCTTTCGACATATTCTTCTCTTCTAAGAGTTTTACAGACCCGATTTTTTTTTATCTAGTTAACTTGCTGTTTAGATTTAACCTCACTTAACTTGATAATAATGTTAAAATTGTAATTTTCTAGCTATAATTAATTACTAAACTAATGGTTTTTTAGCGATAACTTTAAAAATTACTCACTATAAAACCATCAGTTTAGTGATTAATCATGGATAAAAAAATATAATTTTTACATTATCATCAGGTTAAGCCTAATCAAAAGTTAACCAAATGAAAAACCAGGTTAAAGACTTCTGACATATTTCGGGATGACGTACCAATTTCCTAGTGATAATCACCGATGAGTTTGCATGCGTACAAAAGATCGATCGTCATTAATTTTTCGGATTGATGACTTGCGACAGGAAGAGAGAATAGGATTCAGAGCGAGCACAAACACGACCCACGTGGCGCGCGCAGAGACATAAACACGTCAGCTGATAAGCGTCTTCACGATACCGGTCTTCTCGGGGTTCTTCGAACTTTATCGGTATACCCAGGATAGGTATAGGTATATCGCGGGGTCTCGAGTGCATTCCAGGAGGTATGAGATACGGAGAACTAGTCGGCCCCCGGTGGGCCTCCGATCGCCGGTATGGAGCGTCATCGCCAATACGTTATGGGACTCTAATTGCGTCACAAATTATTTTCCGCCGCTTCCACGTGGCAGGGACAGTATTTCCTCCTCCGTTAAGATACATCCTGACAGCGAAGATAACCGGGATAAGAGAGGGAAAAAATAAATGTTACTTTATCGCTCCGAGTTTTAAGTTTTAAGTAACTTTTGGAATTAGATGTCATTGCTGTCATTAGTATAATTAGTATTATTAGCATGGTATCAATATAATTAATACGATTGTAATTAATTACACTGATACACGTGATGTAACGCATTTCTCTATCAATTATACGATTAGCTTTTTCTGAAAATGTATCTACTAGATATTTTAAAAATCGTATAAATAGTAAGAAGGAAGAATTTCATTAATAATTGTTACTAATCGAGATATAAAGTAATAAATAAATATCAGTTGTCACAGATTCCTCATTCTAAAATTCTATAACTTTCCTTTGATTTACAGATAAAATTTCATGATTTTCCCTGACTTTGAATAATATTAAAAAATTTTTTATATTTTCGTCCTGATTTAAAATTTTAAATATTTTGTTAGAAGATTAATTTAACATAATAACACTGAGAAAAGTTTTCTATATCTTAATATTTTTTTGAATTATTTAGATATTTGTATATAAACATTTATTTGTAGTACATAAATATTTATTTGATCAAACAAAAATCAGTTAAATCGAATTAAAGGTTGTATCAAATAAATATATGTTAACATTCAGTAAATGTTTACTTACAAATTTTTTTCAATGAATGCGTTAATTACTATTAATGTTGCTGATACTGCTCGCATTTTTAATTGTTAAGTTGGATTCTAAAAGTGCGTAGGTGTGATATAAATTAAACTTCTTTAAAACCAAGAATTTTTATTTTTTAGAAAGTTTTACAAAATTCCCTGATTTCCCTGATTGGTTTTAATTTTCCTGATTTTCCTGATTTCCAATTTTATGACAACCTTGTTTATGTAAGAAATGCATCTGGCCAATTTGAAACACACGTAAAAGGAAGAATTAAAATGTACATAAATTACATTTAAACAAAAGTGAGGGATTCGCAGAATATGATGTAAAGAAGTCACAAAAACGTCATTCTCACTTAATTTTACTGTCACGTGGCGACTTATAATGCAATTACAATATTAAAAACGTACTTTCATCTGACGATTAATATACAAATCTTCTGTATACGCGTGATGCAATACTCGTAAACGAGTTTGCATTCCAAGTGCCGTAGCTTACGCGGTTTTTATACGGTGCGGACAGCCGCAGCGGTAAATCTTTATTCCACCAAGGATTGATAATGATCGGGGCGGGTAGTGATGAAGTGTCAGACTGTCATTAGTTAAAAATTGTTAAAAAGAACGATGATTGGAACGAACGGGGTTGGAGTGAACGGGATTACGAAAGCGTGCTCGGCCCGTCGAAATATGTCCGGGATTATCTCGTGCTCTCTCGAGACCCGAGGAACGACCGGCTAATTTCGACTTTCGCGAAAGTGCCTCTCGCACTCGGGCACCGTCCCGGCTGTTTCATTATCGCAAAAGGAAAGGGAGAGAAGAATTCGCGGGCGCTAATTGACGTTTTCTTGGCCCGGGCGCAACCGCGAGGCTTAACTTAACGTTTCTTTAGGAGCGTCGCCGTGAAATCTTCGCGTTCGTGTGTGAGAGATAATTTCCATCGCGTATGTTAGCATACATTTTATTACACGCGTATCAGTTATTTATCCAATCTTAATACAACATTAATAACTGGACTCTCTCAATGGCGCTCGCATACACAATCGCGCAATTTGATCGCAATGGGGCAATGATAATCGTTTGATATTTCGATTTAGCGAGTAATTAACGCCAAGTGTCATTAAGTTATGCCGCAATGTCCGCCACCGACTACATCTCTATACGATTAAAATCGCGTTGCTGGTGAGAGAATTCCTTCCTCGTTCGGCTGATGCAAGAATCCGATAAAGATCGCGGAGAGCGCGATGTGTGGTCTCGCGTGTGTGAATATCCGTTTAATCCCAACGTGCGGTCTTTTGCCCAATACGACGAGTTCCTCGTATAGGAGGCGCCGCCGCTTAGTTAACCGTTCACCCGGAGGAACGATGGCTTAATTAAACGTCGGCGATGCCGCGGCTATATCGCGTTGTCTCGTTCACATAGGCCTCGCACCGAGAAGCTGTCGTTTGACTCTTCGATAACGTTTCGTAATTATGAAAGATAAGTGTCGTCGATAATAATGCTACTCTCTCTATTATTATAAATTAGAATCTGATCCGCAATAATACGATACTTTCTTTCTTAAATTTAACCACAGAATTCATTTATATATTTGTATCTCCTTTAGGATCGTTTCTTTATGAATATCACTTTTTTTTTTCGTGGGAGTAATATAAATAATCATAAATATTACACCTTATGCTTATCTCGAGGATTTTTTGAAAAAAAAAAAGAGATTTAGGTTTATTCCGGTGAATGAAGCAAGCAGGTTCCGCGTGTTTTGTGTGTGGTGACGAGTTATACGGCGCAATTAAATCGAAAGTGTGGTGTACTGCGAGAAAGAGGCACGCTCGTATTAACAAGCAGCAAACGGCGGCGGCGGCGGCGGCGGCGCCGTGAGGCCTGTTTTGCATAAAAATTATAAGCCGAATTAATGTTTTCACCTTCACGTAAGCTTACACGTATACCGCGCTCGCTCACCGGCTCACCGCGGATTCGGACGATGCGTGACTAACGCCGTGCTTTATTGCACGTTCGTACCAATCTCCTGTCCAGCATTTTCTCACGCGCGATCCTTCACCGCGATATTATTATTGACGCAATTCTAATCTGACAATTCGTGAAATTTATTGTAAGGTCATGCACACATTAGTCTCCGTTCTATATCCGTCTCAGATATGACAGAATTGTTTACATCGCGCCGCGTCAAAATAGCACGCTCGTAGCTCTAAGACATGCAGTACCTGTTGCGATAGAAATCTATTTATTCATTCGCTATCGAGATCGCTATCAAACGCAAATATAAATGCGCCAATTTTTACACTGTTATACAAAAATGTAATAATTCTTTGCATTAGATGGCAATCAATCCGTAATTACAAAGTTTCCTATATATTAGGTGTTAAACTTAATTCCTGCCGTTTTTCGTCTCCAAAATTGATTTGTTTCGAAGGAAAATACCTTAATCAAAGTACTATTAATAAAGTATTATTAATTAGTAATAAAGTAGAAAATGGAGGAAATTACTTTGATTAAGGTATTTATTCATCTTCCCTTCGAAACAAATCAATTTTGGAGACGACAAACGGCAGGAATTAAGTTTAACAACTAATATACATATAAAAGAAAGTACAATTCTGAAGTATTAAAAAATTTATATAGATATAGATCTAAAAATAATTTTGTTGGACCATCAATATAATTATGTAGCTTAAACGTTGATGGCAATAGTAAAAAGTTTTAACGTTCTCAATTTAAGTAATCAATTTAATTAAGTAACCAATTTAAGTGTCTTATATAGTTACTTTAATGGTCTAAATAAAAGTATTTTTAAGTATGTATCTAACTAAATTTTTAGATACTTTAGCAGAACTGTTTTTTTTTCCGATAAATATTAATATTTGTGTTTTCAATTTGCATAAATTTGATGAAGAAAAATTTTGTTAGACACGCGAATAAACAATTTAAGCATTCTCATGATTTTCGTTGCAGGTGGTTTGGCTGACCGCAGTCCTGTGCCCGCGGCTTACTGCCGCCAACAATCTGACTTTATCCTCCACCTCTCGAAGGCCCAGAGAAGAGCCTTTCAGAGGACATATTTCTCGCTGGTGAGTAAAAATTTTCGGACAAAATGTAACGGAAAAATAAAACGAGAAAATATTATTATCAAGTTTGCTCGATCTAATTAAATTAAAATAAATTTTTTTTAACAATTTAAGTTTGGAGTTTAACTCTGTATTAAAATATACACTTATCCATTTGTATGTTATGTTGTTTTCGATATTCATGGTTCATTTAACAATATTTGCGAATGATTTATTGAAACGAGGTGTGCATTACATTTGGGTATTTATTTTATCGATCGCACGAAATTCGCTATCTTAATTATTATTGCTGGTGTGCATAAAATGTTAATAATATATACGAAACGAAGTAAAATATCATGTTCCACGAAATTTTTTTTAAACCGCTACAACATTCTATCGCGTAATTTAGATACAAGCTATTAGCGCGCTTGGCATGGGAGGAATAATATCAGCGTTTCTTTCGGTGGCAAGAATTCGATTTAAATTCAACAGGGCACGCTGCGGTGTAGCCGAAGCGTGCTTTTATTATTTTTTTTTTTACATATATTTCCCATTAAGTTTCCTGTTAACACGACGATCGTACGCGCGATTAGACGACGATTAGAAATTTAATCCGAAAGTTCCACAAACAACATCCGCTTGCACTCTCAAAGAACATTTGGTCGAGTGAAAATACGTTTTGATTAGAAAATGATGTCGATTAAAAAGAAGAATTGATTAAATAGGAGAAATGTTTGCCGTTGCAATTCGCAGGGCAGAACCACTAGAGGTGTCGACGAACAAGCGGATGACATATCGGGAGATGCAGATGATCCTGCGTCAAGAAGGCGAGGACGGCCGCCCGGTCGACTGCTGTCCTACGATAGAGGAAATGGTGGAACCGTATGGCGGTCGAACTCGAGAAGACATGTACGTCCAGCTCTATCGGGACGGTGAGAACGTCCAGAGATTCTTCGAGTACTCCTGCAGGCCAGACATTGTCGGCAAGCCGTGCAGGTTCATCGATCGAAAATTCAGCAACCAGTCCATATGCGTACAAAAGTACTCGTATACGTACGCTATCATCAAGAGGGATTCTGGATCGAAGGTATGGTCACGAAACGTCAAGATTTTCCCATAATTTCAACATTAATCCTTAATACACACTATTATATGGACTTAAAAATTTTCTAGCGTTACACGAAGTTTTTTCAAATAAATTGATACTCGCGAAAAATACTATAGAATCGAAAAAATATACACTGTTAAATCTATAGTGTCAAATTTAACTTAATGTGAATCGCCACTGCTCTTACTAAATATATCGTTATTTTTTACTAAAACGATATATTTAGTAAGAGCAAGTGGCTCATATATTTAGTAAGCAGGTGACTCACATTAGATTAAATTTGGCATTATAGATTTAACAGTGCATAATCTCCTTTATTTAAAAAAATGTTATTCTTAACTTTAATATACGTACACGATGATTTTTCGGTCCTTTATTACACACGATGGGTCATTCGTGTTCTGCACATTTCTTTTCTTCGATTAACTAAACTAGGCGCATCAAATAATTAGTTATAATATTTATTAATTATGCAATTTGTTTAAATATCCAATTTTATATTAAATACTTTTTAAAGTTGTTAAAGTATATGTAAGAATCACTTAATTTTTGTAATAATTTTTTGAAAATAAAAGGTATATCGAGGGATATAGGTTAATTATTGTATTAATTCCAGGAGGAGCACAGAAGGCACCACCACAGGGAACGCCATCATTTTCCCGCGTTTTCCGGTAACACCGTGAGCGGATCCGAATGGACGTTGGACTACATCCTAGTACGAAGTGGGTGCAGCTGCGAGATCACGCCGAAGCCGAAGAAGAAGAAAATTGCGGCGACGAAGACGAAAAAAACGAAGAGCAAACAGCGCCAACCAAGGGACCAAGAGTTGGACTTTGAAACGTGAAAGTGTTGATTCGTGTCCTAATGACAGTAATTGTGTTGTGACTGACAAGAGAATGCGCGTGCGAATGTGAGATTATGTATAAGATGTGGGAATGTGCGTCTGAAGAGTATTACTAATCGTCGGATGCAATGTAAACGTTACCAACAATCATATCATCGATTTTTCTGATGACAATTATTTACGTAATGATAATTTATTAGACATTACCGCGGACGTAGAACGCGCCGTTTTGTGAATGACGCGTTTGAAGTCGGTCAATCGATTTATTCTTGGTGCTTTATTTACAAATATTTTTCTTAGCGTATTCTAAATATTTTTTTCCTATTTATTACTTTGATCAATTACTTCCATAAGAAATTTTTGCTAATTAAATATAGGTATGATTTGTCAAATTTTTTGCCTAGTTTGAAGTTACGATCTTACATCGATTGCTAACAAATAGGGCCTGGATTCTTGAAAGATATCGCATACGAAAATATACGAAAATACTATAGTACACGTTATGTATATTATAGATTTCTTTAGTTTTTCGTATGCGATACTTTTCAAGAATCAAGCCTCAATACACTTTCGAAACCTTTCAAAATTAACATAATTGACTGATGTCGCAGTTCAAGAACAATATTTCAAGATAATAATATATTGAGATAATTTCATTGATTCTTAAAATAGGCGATTTGATGTGCATTAATTTAATAGTTTAGCTTAATTAAATCTAATCCTCATTTTACCGGCGGCCAGTTTTCATTCTGTACTTTTACGTGTATATTATATATTTGTATGTACTCGGTAGCTTGTGAGAATTTTAATAAGATAAATAATATTTCAATTAATTAGAATTTAACTCATTGCATTTATATCTAGATCTGCGGGGCACGTTGTTATTCAATAACGAAGATGCGAATCATAGTACTATTAAAATCTATTTAATTAAAATTGGTAAAGTATATTTAATTTGAACTAATACGATTCGACTTAATAAACATTGACTAGAGTAAAACGTGCCAACAGCCATGACAATTATTAATAAATCTGACTATCTCGTAAGAAATGCGGAAAAATACTTACATAAAACCATTAGATTAAGTCTTTTTCACTGCGCGAATTTTCATTGCACGTCGATACGATGCGTAAATGAAGAATATGTTATGTTAATGACTAAAATATTTCTCCTCTACTTTTTTTCTCTTAATTTCTTGCACGGCACATTGATAGTTTTGATCAATCTTTACATTACTGCAATGTGCAATGCAGATTTGTGAAGAGTTGTATTGTGGAGAGTTATATTTTTAATTTACATGTACTCATAAAATAATTTTATATTAGCACGTTAATTTCTGAAAAATTTTTAATGCACAGCTGTACATATTTCCACGGGAAATAAAGAATTTGCTGTTTTATATCACAATGTCTATGTATGTTTCATAATATTAACATGCTTTTTTAATTACTTTTGATATATACTTCTTCATTATAACTGCCGTATTAATCGTATAAATGACTTCTAGTATTTGTTGTATCATACATAACACCTTCGTAAACATGCGGACATGTTTTCTGTATCGCCGTGTAAACATTGTACATAAACGTCATTAATACACTTGTTATAAAATCTGATTCAATTATACTGTATCTTTTTTCCACAATACATGTACAGAGTATCCCAAACAACATTAATCGTATTAATTCTGTGTTTTTAATCTACAGAATTATTATTTTATTGCGTGTTCCAATTAAGTCATGCATAATCTTATAACTATAACATTATTTAATGCATATAAATGTAGATATTTTAATTATATATTAATTATATTAATTACAGGAATGGTGCATTCTTAATCCACAAAACAATAATTATCATGATCACTGCTGTGTATGTATGTGTTAATTACTGTATCATATTTGAATTGACTCACTCATGCATATAATTTTTTAAATATAGTCATCTCACTAACTATAGAAATTTAACATCCCTAATAACGCACTTTATTCAGGATACATCCTGAGGATGTCCTTAGGATGTTCAAAGGACATACGGACGTCCTTTGGACGTCCTCAGGACGTCCCTTGGAAGTCCGTGTTGTTAGGGATTTCTGATCTATAAAGCAGCTACTTCAGGGGTGTCCTAAGGATGTTTAATATCCTAAAGATATTAAAACATCCCTTAAAGAATTATGTATGTGGTCTGTACTATCATCAATTTATTATTATTTAAATTGTTAGAAGACAAAGTTAATGAACAGATTATACCTCAAACTAGCCATGTCATCCTACAGCTAGTAACGCGCCGCTACACTCGTACGGAGTTCACTTGGCGAATCTATCGCATATTTGCATCATTGACGAAAAAACAATATTTAATGACGGATTCTTAATTAGGCGTGCGTCTAGAACTTCTATGCTGTAAGAGCTTTCATCAAATCGAGTTTAATCTGATGGTCCAAAAGTGGCAAAACTACTGAATGGACATCCTATATAGTAGCATTCGCGCACGTAAAAAAACACTCGATACTGGACTCGCGATATTCGTATGTATTAATAACGATTATATCACAACATTCACAACTGATACTTTACAAGACACGTCTGACTGTTTCTCGCGCGCGAGAATCACTTTTGAATAGTAACGACCGTGAAAAATGCGGAAGGTTGAATGTGATTTCGCGACCCGCCGTGATGCCTTCCATTACTGTCACTATCGAGAAGCGATATTGCGATTCTCGAAATATCGCAAGGGCAGCGCGCTAATTGGCTAGCGCGGTAATTTGCATCAGTTGAACTTTCGCACACTCGACTCGGTGTAAGTGAACAAATAGCGAGAATTCGGTTGTACGCAGTAGTGCGCACTAATGCGTATTAAAAGCCGTATACTGATTTAATCTTTAAAAGCAGAGAGAAACCTGAGAGCGATCATTCCGGCCTTCTTTGTGTAACGCCAGAGAGGAATCCGAGAAAGGACACGGGAACCTTTTCCAGTAACTGCAAAATGTCTCCGTGCACTACTGCCCTCTGAAGAAGTAGATGTAAACTACACATCAATATTATCGACGAGATACTTTTAAAGACGGTCGATCTTGGGCAAATTTTCGTGATTATCAATAAGGCCCGGGAATGATTGAAGAACGACGACATTATTAACAATTAATAAAAATTTGTGATTGTTAATATAAATATTTGGATAATAGTATAGGTCAGGTCGTTGGGTGTAAACTAGGCCAGTATCATTGTGCTGAAACCATGGTGGAAGAGATAATGTTATCTTTTCCACATAATATGGATGGAACGCGCATTTCTTATTTTTTTATTCATTTCGTTTTCCTTATACAGAATTTAAAAAATCCTTTTTTAGAATAAAAGAAAAAATGCGAATAGTTGTGGGAAACTACAAACTTGTATGAAAAACAAAAAATTGTAAGCTAGAAAATTTTTTTATTTTTTACAAAATTTTTTTTAATTTTTTATTAGACGTTCTTTATATCTACTTTGGGGTGTAACAGAACTTGCTCTCCACATTAATTTTCAACACTACGACTTTTTATCAGCAGAGCCGATAAAGTGCTACATAGTTGATATCATTTTATAATAATGACGTTGGTGCCACTAGTGTGCACGGGGCTTTCGACATTCGAACGAACGTCACATGAAAAAGGCCGGGAAGACCGCTCTCTACCTATCGGAATTCGGAACGAGTTCATAGTAATCGCAGTAAGGATATATCCACACAAACTTGCACAAGTGCATAAACGTATGCATAAAGAAAATTATCCAATCGCATTTCTATTATAAAGACGCACGTAAAATGTGATTGGATAATTTTCGTTATGCATATGTTTATGCGGCTATGCAAGTTGTGTGAATAAATCCTAAAACGCCTGTTCTACAATAGGGTTGCAAGTCACAAGTCATATGAAATTGACCAATCACAGTTGAATATGACAAAAATAATCGCCTATGATTGGTTAATTTCTTACGGCTTATGGCTTGCAACTCTATTGTAGAACAAGCTTTGAAGGCCCGTCTACAATACACGGAGTAAGAAGTAAGAGTAAGAAATTGACCAATCACAGTCGAATGTGAGAAGAATAATCGACTGTGATTGGTCAATTTCTTACTCTTACTTCTTACTCCGTGTATTGTAGATGGGTCTTGAGGAGTGCGGTTGTGCAGCAGAATGTTGCTGTAGTGATTGCAGCCGCTGACGCCGCTGTTGCGCTTAGTATATGTTCTGTGCTGTTGCGTGTTGTGTGTTCGTTATTCGGCGTCTTTACGTATCCTTGGCACACTCAGGCTGAGAACCCGGCACACTTGGAGTGACTTGGACTGCTCAAAGAGGATCGCGATCACGGTTTAGGGAATAAGGAAGAATAAGGTGAAACCGCGCCTGCCGAAGCGCTCGTCGCCGCTCGCGTTGGCGCGAGGCGTCGCGATTAAATGAGACGGGGCAGTACTTGGACAAGTATTACGTTTGGTGCGCGAACATGTCTACGGAGACCGCCCTGAACGACGTGTCGAACGTCACGTCAAGGCTGCAGAGCCTGCGAGTGGCACACGCCGAGGACGACCCGTCCGAGAATGCGACGGCTGGCTGTTCAACTCCCGGCGGTTCGACGGCGTCCAACGGGAGTGCGGCCGACGGCAGCGGGCCGTCGTCATTGCGGGAGCCTCTACGGAACATCACCCTCTCTCGGGCACGACGTGCTCTTAATTTCGTCGGCGACGACGATCAGCCGCTGAGCTCGTCCATCGTACGAAGCGAGGCTTCGTTCTCGAATAGCGATAAGTAAGTAACTTTCTACATCACTATTAAAACGTTTGTCTGGAGTAAAATAGCACATGGAACTAACATAGTGCTTTTTATTTGGTGACACAAGTGTCGGTTTGTCTTTGTTATTCATTAAACATCAATAAAGATAAAGTGATGTTTATATTTATGTCCCTGAATGAAAAGCACCAATTCTATCTTTCTTAGCATTCCAATGAGTAATAAAAATAGAATACTTGTGTCACCAAATGAAAAGCATCCATTATTTATCTAAATTTCTTGAAATATTAACTCGTAGTATTTATTGCGATAGAATTGTTAATATTTGTTACTCGATATAGTCACACTTTTGGTATTTTCAGTCGTCCACCTACTAATGCGGCCAATATATCGTATTTGGATGGACGAACACAGAATAATGTTACTTTGGAAAATTCTACTACACAGAATCAACCTGTAGTTATGTACAACTGGCAAGGTACAAAGGCAACAATGCGCGAAAGAATTGTATTCCTCTTTAACAATGAAATACTGTCAGACGTGACTTTTCTGGTTGGAAGAGGAGCGCAGCAACAACGCATACCAGCTCACAAACTAGTCCTGTCCTGTGGAAGTGCTGTATTTGATGCAATGTTTAATGGAACGCTTGCAACAGCTTCTTCGGAAATAGAAGTACCTGATGTAGAGCCTGCTGCATTTTTGGCAGTGCTCCTTTTTCTATACACTGATGAAATACAGATAGATCCTGAAACTGTGATGACGACGCTATATACTGCTAAGAAATATGCGGTGGCTGCTTTAGAAAAGCATTGCGTTGATTTTTTAAAAAATAACTTGACGAGTGATAATGCTTTCTTGTTACTGACGCAAGCCCGTCTGTTCGATGAACCACAATTAGCCTCGGTATGTTTGGACACCATAGACAGATTTACAACTGATGCCTTTACTGCAGATGGTTTCACAGATATTGATATTGATACATTGATGATAGTCTTAGAAAGAGATACTCTTCGTGTCAGGGAATCTAAATTGTTTCAAGCTGTTCTAAGGTATATTACAATGTTGTAGAATGTGTCATTCATTCTGTATAATATTATATATTTGATATATTTTCGAATTATAGGTGGTCGGAAGCTGAATGTGTACGGCAGCAATTACCAGTCACTCCAGAAAATCAACGTCTGGTTTTAGGCGATGCTTTGTCTTTGGTTCGTTTTCCCCTTATGTCGAAAGAAGAATTTACTGCGGGTCCAGCGCAATCTGGATTGTTAAATTATTCAGAGGCTAGTATTACAATATTCTTTTGATATATGTCTCATGTTATGCTAATTGTTATATTTAAGCCAAATAGTTTACACTCTGAAACTTTATAATTAAATTTTATAGGTGTTATCTTTATTCTCATATTTCATACTGAATCCTAAACCTTCAGTGGGGTTTCAAACGATGCCGCGGTGCTGTATGACAGGCAAGGAACAAACTGTATGCAGATTTCAACATACAAAGAGTAGATGGGGATATTTTGGGACTAGTGATCGTATTCGGTAAAAAATTATAATCTGTATTTTGTGCATATAATTAACGATAGAAATTTCAAATATTCAATATTATAAAATATTTTAATTTTTACACAGATTTAGTGTAGATAGACGTATCTTTCTGATTGGGTATGGAGTTTATGGCAGCACGCAAGAACCAGCGATATATGAAGTGACAGTCGAATTAATTCACACTGCGTCAGGAAAAGTGATAGCTACAAATGCAACAAGTTTCAGCTGTGATGGATCAAAGTACACATACCGTCTAATGTTTAAAGAATTAGCGGAAATCTTACCAAATACAATTTATACAGCATCAGCAACTTTCAAGGTTGTTATGTTGTACTCTATTGATTTATTATTTAATTAATTATTTTTACATATGATATGGGATTGTAAAAAATATTACTTTTTATTTTTCAGGGGCCATATTCTTATTATGGCACAAAAGGAATGAAAACAGTGATGGTGGATTGTGATTCAGGAAGTGGAAAAGTGAAATTCAAATTTAGCAGTGAGTTGGGAGATAATAATGGCACATCTACTGATGAAGGTCAAATACCCGAGCTTATTTTTTACACGTAATATCATTTGCGTATGACATTCCTGATACTTTCTTGACTGAATATCAGATAAATTATACAAATTATGTAAAAAGTATGCCAGATTTTGTCAATTATATATCTTGTGATTTAAGCAGTAATTTGATTTAAGTGATCTATGGGCATGCCAAAGGAGTTAACCCAAGATTTTTTTATAATTTTACAGATAATGTTTTTTGGTTTCGTTGAATAATGAAATTTTGATAAAAATTCAATACTTAAAGAAATAACGCAAATTTTATAATAATATTTGCAATCAACAATTCTATCATATTCATTTTGATTTTTCAGCAAATTACGGAGTATTATTTGTCTTTCAGATTTAAATATTAAGATTGTTTGAATATATCTCTCATCTGTAGTTAATATGTTAATTATATTAATTATACAAGTAAGATTGATGTTTAAAATTGGAGATGTGTATCTATTTTTCTATCGTTTTAATTGAGATCCGTGTAAACCAAAAATATAGTTGTGTATAACAATGTTAAAAGAGAAAAAGAGATAGAGAGAGAGAGAGATTGAGAGATTGATCAAGTGCACACTCTTGATTTTACCTAAACGTTTCTTCTTCGGAATTATGTATCAATATAATTTGAAATTGTGAGTAATATATAGCACTTCCAATGCAAAAGTAATTAATGCAATAAAATGCCTATAAAGCATGTAGAGTATTTTTTAGTAAAAATTAGTATTTTGGTAGTCACAGTGCACAAAGCAATGTAGAACCTGATAGAATCTTATTATTGTAACTAAGTACGAAAAATAGTCAAACGAAAGTAATATAAAACACCATTTTTTGATGTTCTTTAACCTTCTGAGGACCGGCATGTTTTTGATCAACTTTTTTATTTTAAGAGCTAGAACTTTTTTTCAATGTCATGGGATTGAGTGGCAAAAAAGATGGCGCCACTGTCGAGTCTCTAAAGAGGCCTCCGGTCTTCTACAGGTTAATAAAATACTTTTTTCTAATTATTCAACGATTTATTTATATATATATATAAGTATTAATAAAATTTAATGTATTTCCTTAACGATTCAAGAAAACACATTTGAAGTGGGACTTCTATTAATAGATAATGAATGGTGCTAGCTAATGAGATAACATTGTTATCCTTAGCATTTTTAGAGATAAGCATACTTTGTAGACATAAGTCCGATATTATTTTTTTCTTCATAGTAGTGCATATATACAATTTATTTGTGATTATATTTCATTATAGAAATAGAGATGTACATGTAATGTTAAACAATTAAATAGATTTATTCCGCAAAGTATTTTTTTGAGCATTAATATCGTAACCCAAGTCTTATTTTTTTTTTTAAATTAAAATATAGCGTTTATTAAAAAACAACGTTTAATACTTTCCAATAAAATTATCTTCTATTATCGATAAGATATCAGAAACATGGTATTAATTGGTTTTAATTGATAATATCAGAAACATTATATGTTATTAAGTCAAATTGATATGTTATTGTTACAAATAAAAAGATTAAAATTAAGTTGTTACATCTGTTTTTTATTGTTGCACTCTGTATACGGAATCGGAAGACGGAACGGATTTCTTACTAGAAATGAGTTCACTAGCATTCCGTTCCGTAAGAAGTTTCTCTACTGTATATCGGAACCACCGGAATCATGGCCGGATTTGTATATATATTTCTGTTGTCGCAATAAAACGTTATAAGCGAAATAAAATTTTTGCACTCTTAAATATTAGAATAGCACGCCAATTTGGCACATTTCTTGTCTTTCGCAATAATTTTAACATTAGTAATAACATTACTTCTTTATCCATCGTTGTAGATTTACAAATAAAAGTTTCTGAATATTCGTTTCAATTTTTAGATTCAACCAACTCGGCTGAACATGCCATTCCGCGTTCCGTAAAAATTTTCTCCGTCCCATGTAGCCGAAACGCAATGGAATTTTAGTAACACAATAAAATATATCTCGCTCTTATAATTCAGTATTTTTGAGTAATGTTCAAAGTAATGTTATAGGTAAGATAATTGCACAAATTATGCATATTACTGTTTTAGTCGCATTAAAATAATGAAATATCGATTAAATTAAGCAAATTAGTTTGCGACCGAAGCGACATTTCGTCTGTTTCCATTCCGTTCCGGCTACATGGGACGGGTAGAGAATTTCTTACGGAACAGAATTGTAATAAACTCAATTTTCTAGTAAGAAATCGGTTCCGTCGTTCCGATTTCGTGTACATGGGACGGTACTCTGGTTTTTCTCTGACGAAATCGACGGAACAATCATGGGAACAATCAAAAGATCGTGAATCTAGCGTGTTACCTAACTGAAATATTCGTGGATATGGCTACGTAGTTCATGTTTTATACACATAAAGGCGCTGACAAGGACTAAAACGCGGACATGTCCACACCACAGTATTCCATAGTGCGCACTCTCGGTCTGGGACTTTCTATTGCTTTTTATCTCTGTTTCTATCCTATTCACACAAGAAGAGCATTAAGTTATGGTTGAGTGAATTTTTATTTCGCAAGCGACATTTGACTACTGGTACGTAAGAAATACGTGATCGATATAAGACTTAAATGTGTTTAAATGTATTAAATACATCTCAAGCATTTAAGATAACTGTACAAAGTGCGAGTTTGTGATGTGAGATTGTCAATCTCCTTTACACTGAAGCTTAACCTATTGCTCCAATGATTTATGAGCTTCGGTGCTTGGCAGAACTTTATGGCGCGTGCTGAGGTAAATTGTTGCATTCTTTCTTTCTGGATTCATTAGCTTGGCTTACTTTTTAAAATTTAAATTCACAGCCCACGAAAATGTTGGGATCATGAGAATTACCACATTGTTTCCAGTAGTGTACATTTTATCTCTATGGCTAAGGGAAAAATAAGAGGTTCTGACTCCAACAATAAAGTATGTAATTTACATAAGTGAGTTACTTTATATTTTTTTAAATTAATATTTTCCCTATATTTTTTTTGTAATTAGTTAGCAGCATCAAATGCAGCATTTAAAAATGGAGAAACTTATACATCAGAATTTGAGATTAACGAGACACCACCTAGTGCTAGGACCTTACTTACTAAAGGTTACACGCAAGATGAAATTAATTCGTATTCAGGTAAAATTTTTTTTTAGCTTGTGTTTTATATTATGTATTTTTCATACGAATGTACTGATATATGTATATTATGCATTAACTTATAGGAGCAACTGTATCAACACGTGGACGTTTTATGACGGAACAAGAAAAGCTACGTTGTCCAAATGAGAGGCCATTATATCTTTATATACAAGGACACACAAAACATAATGTTGATTGTATGTAATGTATCATTTCTTAATACTTTAATATTAATGACTCATATACTTAATAGATATTTTATTTAATAGTGGCGATACAAAAAATCAATGAAATTATTAAAACGGAACATCAGAGTTCGTTAAATAGACCAAGCAGGTTTACAAATGCTCCTCCTCCTCTTATGAGCTTACATTCTGGAGTTACTAGTGTAGTAAATATCTTTCATTCATATCTTATTTATAATTATAAGTTTCTTATATATTATTGTTTAATATGTGTAATTTATTAGGAAAAGATTTGCGTTAGTATTGAGAATGCACCACAAGGTTTTGATTCACGTGGGCGAATACTAGGAATAGGTGATGCAAATTTAATTTATATTAGAGGCGAAACTGGCGCAAATGTAACCTTGAGAGGTAGAGGATCTCAGTTTATTGATCCAGTTTTGGGAGTAGAATCTCCAGAACCACTTCATTTATACATAGAGTAAGAACGCCTGAGATTTTTGTCACATATAGTAATTATAGTCAGATAAGATATCATTAATAAATATTTGTTTAGGCATCCAAAACCAGAAGCACTGCAAAATGCAAAACAATTGGCTATTAATTTAATTCAAACAATACAATCTGAATTACAAACATACATTCAACAACAGCCACCACCAGTACAACCTCAGCAAGTTATAGAACAATCACAGATACCACAAGGTATATATTTATTATGCTTAATTTACAGGATTAAGATAATTACTAGCCACATATATCTAAATTGTAAATAATTTTTTTCAATTTACAGCCCAATTCCAAACTATGAATATTGGTAGCTTAGGCCAGCCAAATGTAGTCGCAATACAGCATCAAGGTAAATTGTACAAATTATGTCTTATTAATGATTGTTATAAAAATATAAAATTTTTTCTCAAGCTGATGTACATTTTTCAATACATATTCACATTTTATGTAACAGATATTATACAACATTCACAAAGTAATGTTGTAACATTGCCTGCAACAATTCTTACGGCTACTGTAGCTGGTACTCCAGGACCTGGTGTATCAGTTCCTCCTCCAGGAGTACATATACCTCCTCACAGTGGACCATTAGTTCCACCTCCACAAGCTCAAGTACGTTATCAAATTCAAATTAAGTAATATTACTAAAACCTCTTGAAAAAAAAGTTTTGTAAACATTTTTATTGCAGGAAATACAAACTTTTATGCCACCACCACCTGTTGGACAAGTACAATTAATCGGTCCTCCATCAACAGTAAGTCAAGTTCAGTATCAGATACATCCCGGTCAGCCGTTACAAATCCAGGGAATTCAACCAGGATCGCAATCCTCGCCACAACCTGTGGCGCAGATGTATGTCATGAGTCAACCGCCGCCGCAAAGTCCCGCGCAGCAGAGTTTCATAACGAGCAACAACGCACCGGTAAATGGGGCAGTGTCGTATGTATATACGCAACCAAACGTACAAAGGCCCGCTACGCCGTCCCAAGGAATTATCGAAACTGTTAACGTCAATTTACAACAACCTCCCCCCGCGGCGCCGCTCAATATAACGCAACAACCACCACCGCCATTGTTGCATCTTCATTTTCCGCCGCCGAACTTTCCGCCAAATCAACCACCTCCTCCCGTCCCCCAAACCTATCAGATACAGTATCAACAGGTACAGGCACCTGCGTCGCAATCGCAAACACAGTTTGTCTTACAACCTGGTGAGCACATTGTTCCACCTCAGTTGCAACAGAATCATGAGCAATCTCAAGCTGTCGCTCAACATATAATACCTCCACAATTCGAAGGTCACGCACCGCCGTTCCATTTACAAGTTCCTCCACCACCGTCTGCGCAAACTTTCTTAGTACCTAACGCTCAGTCTCCCCAACACCATCCACAACCACCGCTTCCTCCCGGCAGCGAAATTCAGCATCAGGAGGGTCCGGTAGAACAGGGACCGTTGCCGCAACCGGTACCCCCTCCGCAAATAGTACCGCCGCCGTCAATCAGCCAGATGCCGAATTCCATGAATATTCTTACCAGCGTACCGCCACCAACGCAGCCGCCTCCACCACAGAACGCTCCGTGGTTGTACCAAGCTCAGCAGCAGATACCACCACAAGGGCAATTGCAGGTAATAACGCTTAACATTCTAATTGTAATGTCTTTGTTTTCCGTTATGCGTGAAAAATATGTAATGCCTTTCGTAATAATTTATAGATGCAAATGCCACCGCAGAATATACCTCTTCATAACGTACCTCCACCGCAAGTTCAAACTCAAATACAATATCATCCTCAACATATACAATATCAAAACGGTCATATACCAACGCAAGTACATTATGCAATGCAACCGCCGCATCAGCAATTTGAGCAAAAACCCGATTCGCCAGAACAGCAAAAATCACATGGAGTTAAGAGAAGGTTTTCAGATGTTGAAGGAGGTCAGGTAAAGTGTCGTCTGCAAATACATGCATATCAGATTGAAATATGTTATGAAATCATATAACATTCTTGCAAATCTCTTTTAAAATGTATGTCACAGGAACCACCACCACCACCGCCATATCAATGTGCTCCATTACCTGCGCAACGGCACGGCACAGGGTAAGTCAAAGAAAGAGAGAATATAACTTTTTTTTATAGAGTTGTCATAATGTATAAATTAATGTAATTCTGATAAAGTTATATTATATACTCCTTGTATAAAATATAAACAGTTACATGTACCTATGTACTCATGTACATATTACTTATGTACAACAGAGGAGTATATAAACTAACGTAACTACTTTGTATATTATATAATTTTATATCTAGTTATACCTTGGTAGATTGTGGATGGAAAAAACTTGTTCGCTTGAATAAAGTTAATCTACCAAGTGTGTAAAATTTTGAAATAAACATTACTAAAAAAAAAGCTGATAATTTTCAGAATCATAGGATATTGTAGCGTAAACGTGCAATGAATTTAATCGAAGATTAGAAAGAAGTTTATCAATATGAAGAAAGAAATTGATAAAGAAACAACTGCTTCAGATCGCTTATGCTTCACTTGTAGCAAGTGCAAATTTGTAAATTGTTGTAGAATTACATGAAGAAAATGTAAGTCATTGTCATTTTTTTTTACAGAAACCTGCTTTTGCATTATAAGGTGTTGCACGATAATATTAAAAGTGCAGAAAATGAAAATTTAAGTATTTTATGAAATTTTTGTAATAGATATTTTTTTATTCACAGATATATTTATTGCTATTCTCCAAAATCTAATAATTATATGAACAATAATTATTTGCTGTAAGATTCAGATATATCCATGTTAAGATATAAATTATTTTCAAGCTTGTCAGCTTTTGAAAATAATTTAATTTGATGAAAAATGTTAATTTTGCATATTTATAAATAGTTAATAATTTTGTAATTATGGATATATCTTGCTCTTCCACACACAAAATATTATTCCTTCCTTTGAATTTTGCATGGTTGTATAGATCTTGAAAAATATGAAGTAATTTTATTATCTTTGCAATATATAATGCAAAGATAATAATATACTTGCATTTTCCTCATGTTACACATAATTCTATATTAAAATCACTAAATAAAAGCTTTTGCCAGAATCACCAATACATGTTCTTTTAGTATAAGTAATGAGCCAAAAGAGACGGAATGTGCGACGATAGTTACTACTTTGCAGAATAGAAATTAAAATAATGATACATAGATTATCTGAACGTATATTATAATGTCCTATGACATTACAGTTACGTTCTTTGGAATATTCTAAATGTAAGTTTCGACATCATTAACTGTGATCTGGTAAAACCAGGTATTTTCCACATTTCAGAAGTATCCGAGGGTGTGCATCAGGTGATTTTTGTCTTAATGCTTGAAACGTTTCTGTAAAATTGTTATTTTGGAATTAATAATTCGCACCTGCATTGTTTAAGCAGAGAAGGTGATCGACAACAGCAAGTCTTACATGGTCCATTACCCACACCTGCGGGTCTACCACATGGAGATCGAAACAAGATGCTAATGCCACCTCCACATCCAGGTCTGTAACTAAGAGTATTTAGTTTGAAAAATTGCTGGATATCTTTTGGAAATCGGAAATGTCATATTGAATATTATAAAAAGATATGCCAGTAGAAAGATTGTATTTTTGAAGGAAGCGTTCATCTTTAATTATTTTCTTGAGACTTTGGACTTCTTCTTTATACAATTTTGTTATTGGCAATTATATTTTTTAAAATTTAATATACAATTATGTGGATGTATAATTTAAGTAACTAAATCATAAATAATTAAATTTGAGAAAATAAAATATGTTTCAGATAGATATCTAGCACTATTTTCTTAATACTCTTAGACCGTAGTATATTATTAATGTAAATAATATTTTGTGGTAAGCATATTATACAAATTTTCCTTGATCTTTTAATTTATGTCTTAGCAAATTGCTTTTTTATGCATTTGTTGAGGATACCTGCAGAAACGGACGTCCGGAAATAACATGGATTATTGCAATCTCACAGTGTGCATAGAATGCTTTGACATATAGTTATCTTTAAAAATTTATTTATTATTATTATTTTAGATTAGACAAAAAAGCATTGCACGTGTTATACAGTTGCGACGATGTCTCAAGTATATTAATTTTAACGCTTTTTTTATAGTGTCCTTTTTATTAAATAAATCTGCATTTTCAGATGCAAGTGTAACCTGTGATTTTCTACTTCAATGTTTGTTTATCCATTATTAACCATATCTAATATTAATAGGATTATGTTAAGGCATATTATACATATATATTTTTGATATTACTATTTTAAGTTCAATGCCTTGGACTTTTATATTCCTTAGGTTAAACGCGTGTCTCCGCCAAAGAAAGACCAAGGAGGGAATATATATGACACTATTACGTTTAACTAGATATATATTTAATGTTATTATTATGTAACATTAATACGAAATAACACATGACCTGTGGATATTATATCGTCTCTATTGTGTTGCAGTATTCTGAGCAGTTATCTGTAATGGAAAAAGTGGAAGAAATTTGAAGAATATATAGTTCTAATAATTAAATTTACTTTATATCCAGATAGCAAATAACTGTATGGCTTCAAATGTTTAGTGTAATTGATAAGCGGTAACCATCTAATACACATAAGAATGTAAAAATTGCATTGCTTGCTTTCAGACTCAGATAGCGATTGCCAAATCGCTCTGCTGATTTGGCAATGGTTAATGGCGTGAAATATTGTCCTAATATTTAATTTAGTCTTGTAAGATTAAATTCAAATTTAGAAAACTAAATTGCTGTTTATTGCCACAGTGACACGTCTCAAGCGGAAGATGAAAACCGGCAGCAGTCTTATAATACAGATATAGTCTTAGTAATTTTCTTACAATTAGATTTATATCCAAATTCAGAAAAAAAAATTAAGTTTACATTTTTCGTTTGTGAACATATGATTCAATAGATATTGAAACTGTCAAGATTAATTGTGCGTGTTTTGTTGAATACAGCGAGAATTTTTTAAGTTTATTACAATATTTCATCGCATAATTTGCCATATTTATAAATACAATATTATGTTATGTTAGTTGTTTAAGACTGTTCTGTATCTTTCTTTTTATATCTTATGTCTTAATCGTTTAGGTGAGAAACGAAATCTGGACCAAAAGCCTGCAGGATTATCTTCAGGTACTTTTAATGTATAATATGTTGAGAGATATATCATAAAAAAGATTTTATATTTTCTATGGATGGTTAGATTATTTGATATATTTTGTAAATAGGAAATGATCAAAATATAATGGCGGAATCTGGAAATATTCATGTCGGCAACGGTCCACCTCTACCTCCATCTTCGCCGCAGGCGCCGTGGCAAAATCATCACGTGAGGATTCCTTGGGGTAGACCACCGCCTATTCCAAGGGAAGGGGAACCTCCTACAGTCTGTCCCGGATTACCTCCTATTAACATGCCTCCACCTCAGATCAGATCACGAGGTAGACATTTGATTTATTTGTCATATCAAACTATTTTTATCTTAAAATTTTGAATTTTAAGTTATGTTTTCTTTGTTGCAAATTACCAATCATTTATGATTATGTCAGCCTTCCTTGGTATAAATAATAAAAGACAAAGAAATATAATAAATCTGCACATTATTGTAATTCTTATATGCACGATGTGACAATTGACAAGTCTTTAAGGATGTGATACTGTTTTCAGGTCCCACTGATGGTAATCGCTCTCCCACTCAGACCGCCGTGTTAGAGCAGCAGTTAAACGTCGAATACAATCAAATACCACCCTATACGACGAAACCGCCGCCTTACAACGCGCATCCATTGATGCAATCGATCTGCAATCCGCCACCGCCACCACCGCCGCATCATCAACAACCGCGACCGCAGCATCCTGCACAAACGGTGCAGCATTATCAGGTGCCAATCTCTCAGACATATCAACCGCCGACGTCCTGCCCACCATGGATGAACTAAAAATCATAAAACTACAGTAGACAGTATTTCTTGTTATGTCGCTTCTACTTGGATGACGATTGATGTGATTTTGATGAAAGTGACATTGTTTTGACACAAGACATAATAATGAAGTGCTGAGACTCAAGCTGCAAAGATCTGATAAATGTGAATAATTAGAACTGCATCGTGTTACGTACACTCAATTGTATGTTCCTTATGGCAATTCTTATAATTTAATAATCTATTTTAAGGAAGGGGAATACCGAACTATATGTAAAAATTTGTAAAAATGTTAAAGATTATTTATACAATATAATTTAAATTGTACGCTAAAAAAGAGAGAGGAAGAGAAAATGAATGAATGAAAGAGAAAGAGAAATAGAGATAGTGTGAAATTATACATAATAACAATGTCATGTTTGCGAGATAGTTAATTATTAATTGTAGACTATATCTTCAGGATTACACTTAGTAATGTGATTCTTGTATAGCATACACATCAATACACATATACATATATGTATATAATACTATATAACATACATACATATTATGTATGTATACAAGAAAATATAATAGCGTTATTATTTGAATTAAACTGTCATTGCGCATTCAAAGATCACTTGTTTTGGATATTCTCATGCGAGTAATAATTTACTTTATATGTTTCCTTTTTTTCGGTGAAACTGTATCATCCTCTTCATTTACTTATAGATAGGTATGTAACACGTATAAACGATGTATGCAGTTAATGCAGTTTTTTTATGCAAAGCCAACAATAAATCGTTATTGCCAATTAAGTAGCTACTTTCATGTCGACAGCCTTTGTCTATCGTCACGTTTTTGCCACGCAGAATGGATTGCCGTTTTCCACATCGACGCGATTTGGCAAACAACGATAAAACCGCACCGTTTCCATTTGCAGCGAGCAATCGTCGCAATTAGCCCCGTTAAACGCCGCCGGGTTGACGGGTGGAGGGCAGTAGCGGCAGTAGCAGAGACGGCGATCAAATCCTGACCAAGGCGTCCGTGTTCCAGGGCAAGCGAGGGAGTGGCGAGGGGATGGGGTGAAATTCCGCTCGATACAAATTCGATAAAGCCGCCGGCGGCTCGCAGGACTCGCTCGTTATCCGGATCTGGTGGTCTGTTAGCCGCTACGTCAGAAAACTTGCAGCCTTTCCCGTGTGTTACGCGACCGCGTTCCCGATACTTCGGGGAAGTTTAATTTGCCGGATAGCGAGGCGCACTGTAACGTCGTTCTCGCGGTGAATTCTTTCTTCGGAAGCGAAAGCTCGAGAAGGAATTTTTACTGCGGCTCGAAGCATTTAATCTCCAGAAGTTCAATGCTCCGCTTGAAATTTACGAAAATTGATAAGGAGAGATCGATTTTAATCTTTAAATTTAGTCTTGTTATAGTTACTTCATTTTTAACCTCGGCAAATATGTTAATGTAATAATATAATATAATTTTGGCTAATATAATATATAATTATTTCAAGACAAATATTTTCGTCTTGAAGTAATTATATATTATATTAGCCAAAATTATATTATATTATTACATTAACATATTTGTCAAGATTAAAAATAAAGTAACTATAAAAAGATTAAATATTCGTCAGGTATAAATTATCGGAGAAATATACGGAATAACAATCGTTAAATGTCGTCTTGGATTATCAAAGGTGAAGCTAACGACCATATGTCACATGCGTGCGAATACGAATTGACAAATTACACGCGTCAATTGTGATATTGATCGGTAACCTTCCTCGGAAATATTTTGTGCTTCGTTGGATAACAGGTGATAAAGGCCTGTGTCTCGACTATTCCGAATTTCCAGAATCGATCATTGTAATCAGGACCATCGCCTGAACTGGTTACCACATCACAGAGATGCTTGCAGCTACCATAATCGCTTTTCGGTAATGTCGCTTTGTCCATCGTCGTCTCATCAGCTTGTCGCAGCGGCGATCGCTTTTCGACGTGCCCGCCGCAAATTTCCGAAGGACTTCGGCCTCGAAAGCACCGTCGAACGTGAATCCGGAAATACAAAGGTTTTACACCGAATTATAATTGTATAAAAAAAAGTCAACGACAAACATCTATCCGTGATCAGTTTTAAGATTTCCATGATTATACTTTTGCATTTAAGTCAGAGCCCATTTACATTTGATTTCGCGTTATGATTCATGTCGATCGTATCGAGGGCAATTTATTAACTGTGTTTCTGACGGATGCGTGTTTTCAGACGCAGAAAACCACTACGAGCCGCGAAGAGCCTATCAATCAAGTCAGATCGAGCTCCATGCTGGTGAGACGCGCATACAATTCGAGATCCGATCATGTTTGTCCAGCGAGCGTGCGGAATCACGACTTCGATCGTTCCTATAACAAGGAGAACTCGATCAGCTGCAGTTGCTACCGGACAAGAAACGTCGGCGAGGATATTTCGGAGCTGGGGGACGAGTGCAGTGGCGGAGATGCGGTCGATACCGTGCCAAGCAGAGAGCGCGAGGAGTTTGCGTCATCGGACGCCGATCGTAAAAATGAATTTGTGAAATTGGTCGACCCAGACAGGTTTGTCCCTGTTTGCAACGTCTCGGCTTTGCAATGTTTTCAGTATATTTCAGTTATGAACTAATGGTTGGACTCTTCGTCCTGTTATTGCGTTAGCATTATGAAAAGATACGACGTTTAAAAAATGATTCTTGTCAAATCTCATAATGGAAAAGATGAGTTTTGAACGTTTCGCTTCTCAGGATTTTGCATAAAGGAAAAAAAAGCGCTATGATTAATACATTTTAGGCTGTGTGAGTTACTGGTAATTTACTGGATTTTTAGTTCATTTTTCAGCCATTCATCGATATTTTTGACTATAAAAAGACACGTAATTATGATGCTTCTCAGACTTCTACGCGTATTTTTTTCAAGGAAGTTATATAGTTTACGACACAATAAAAGCGTAATATCAGGTTGTATCTCGCCCTAATAAAATGAATTGCTCGCGAAACATTGGCATTTAACGATGTACCAAGACACTCAGGCTTACCCAAGCAGAACAGCAAGCCATTATGATATCAAAATAATGTCAAAATGACTCCAAAATGATCATTAAAAGTCATTTTCAATCATTTCTGATGTCATTTTGACATTGTCGTGACAAGTGTCGCATTGCTCTCTGTGGATATATTCATAGTCAAATCTTAAGATATTAATCCTCATTTCCATCAATATAGATTAACTTTAATCTCAGTTTAACTTACTCTTTTACTAATTTTTATTTGTAATTAGAAAAAGTGAAGAGTAAGCTGAATTGAGATTAAAGTTAATCTACATTGATAGAAATGGGCATAAAACTGTTGTACAATCTTAATATGTAACGAACCAATCACAAAGAGTATTAGCATTTTATTAAGACATTACTTAATTATTAAGACGGTCTTGAAATCGGCTATAAATACCACGACCTGAGATTATAAATTATAATAAATACTTCTTTTGAAATCGTAATTAGCACACAATACAGTTTTAGTCACAGAGAATTACCCAGTGACTCATACGCGGATGACGAGTTAATGAAGTTGGCATGGAACTTGTTCAAAACATCTCTCGTAAAATCATCTCCCTTTACGCGAATGCAGATGCGACGTAGCGTCGAGATCGACGGACGACAGCGACGCTGTCAGATCGATAGAACGGATCCCGCAATCCTCACATCCAACATCTTATCATCATTGTAAAGCGCGCTGCCGGTCGAGACCATGCTCGAATGTGGATCCCAACGTAAATCCTCCGTGTGACTCTGCGTCCTGTGAGAAGCACGACAAAGTCGCGTGCGGCGATTTTACGGAGGACAGGAGCAAGGAGTTCGCGTCGTCAAGTTGTCATGGAACATCCATCGATCTTGGTGGCAATGCGGAGGAGGATATCGTTACCAGCGACACTCGGGGCCGTAGTTCGGATGTCGAAGACATGTGGACGAGGGCGAATACTTTGACCAAATCTCATTCGACCCATCGGAAAATTGTAGATTCAACCTGGCGATGCCAGTGCGAATGTCATCCGCGCGAAGATTCTATTCCGAATCTGTCAAGATCGTCGTGCGATCGTTGCCGAGATGAATGCTACCTTCGCCATAATTATTATTGCGATTGCTCCCATCGGCATTGCTGTTGTCCGCAACGCGACAGCTTGTGCATAAATATCAAAGGGTTAATAAGAGACCTTTTTATAATATATTAGAGAGAATCTCCAAACCGTGAAGTCACGATCTTAAGAATACAAAATGTAGATGGAAAGAACGGTTTTACTGAAGTATTTAAAAATTTCGTTAGAAACAGATCTGAAGATAATTTTGTTGGACCTTTAAAGTAATTACGTAGGAATCTCAAGTGATGAGCAATGCAGTAAAAAGTTTTGATATTCTAGTAACCAATTTGAACATCCTATATAATTATTTCAATGTTCAATAAAATTATTTTTAGATTTGTACTTGACTAAATTTGTATATACTTCAGCAAAACCGCCCTTTTCATGTAACATTACGCATGGTAGCTGAATTGATTTGTGATGAATTTTTAAAGGATTTGTATTAGTTTTTAATAGTTTTTAATAAGGTTTTCGACCGTAGCGGGTTTTAACTAATAAATAGTAGAGCACGCAACATCAAATCCATCCCAGATCGATTCAAACCCGTTATAACGATCGAAAACATTATAAGATTTGGAGCCAATTTCGGATTGATCATAAAAGTTTGAACGACTGCAGAAATCTTACACCTAGTTTTCCTATATCATGTGTTAAGTATTGATCATCGTGTATTTCACGTATTCCTATAAATTCTTAATAAATTTTATAAAATATCGTTATTCAAAAAAAGAAGTTGAATGAGCGGGGAAGGAGGGTGAGGCGGAAAATATGTGATTGAGGGGATGAAAATGCCCCGCAGCTACAATCTCTGTTTAATTCACTCTCTTCGCATCATTCATATTGCAGATGTGAGACGCGCGGGAACGGCATCTCCGGCGAGAAAGCTCAACACAAAAGCTGGCGCGATCAGATGCGAGGCGAGAATAGTCGATTGTACGCGCGGCAGTGTTACTCGAAGGAGTATTCTGGAATAATACCCGCCTCTCGTGAGCGAAACGATGAGGAATGCAAGGAGAAGAAGAACGACGACGACGACGACGACGACGACGACGACAACGACAACGAAGACGACGACGATAGCGTGGTTGTTATCAATCACAAGGACTCCATGTGCATCCTCGCTGAAAAATATAAAGCCAGCAGGAAGTGGCGCGGCAGAAGGTGCGGGGATAGAGCGCAATCGGGCGACAGGATAGGGAACAAGGATGAGTGTAACAAATCGTTGACTTCGGAAATCATCGATCAGCCGGGGTCGTCGCTTGAGATCGTAAACGCGGTTTCGCACGAGGGACCGAGGATGAGACACAGTTGCCGAGCTGCACATTGCGAGAACTGCGGAACCGCCGCGTTCGCGAGAATATGTGGTCGTGTATGTGGCCGACACGAGCCGCCAGAGGGTGAATTCGACCGATTGAAGCTGCCTTTGAACGAGATGGCTGCCACCCGCTGTTGCTCGAGTCGACCGCCTTGTAGACGTGTCTCCTAATTCAATTTTGTTTCACAAAACACGTTCATGGACTTTTTACCCCAATTTTTGTATTTTCTAGTTATTTTCAGCGAGAAACCATTGGAATAAAAAACGATTTAAAATTTATTTGAAATCTCGTGCTTTTTCATCTACATTTTAATCGCGGTAGTAGATACTGTGTATAAACTGTACAGCGATGTGCGTGAAAAATTTAAGCGAAATTCTCGCGCTTTGCATCTTTCCCTGTTTCAACCGCATTGAATTTTTTTCCACGAGATACTTACCCGCCGTATATTAATGCAGCGAAATAATATAGCGGAGTATCACAACGCTAAATGTTAAGAATAAAAATTATGTAAATCAAATTTTAGACAAGACCATGAAACGGTTTAGTTCGTATTACTTGAATTAAATTAACTTTGTACAGTGGGACAATTAACTCTTAACTCGTTTTATTCAAATACGTGTGGAAGAGAGCCAGTTTCCATCTGGGAGAATTTTAAGCTCACTACGAAAACGCGGCACGTTAACGGAATTATCGAATGTAAGCATGTACATTAAAAACCATGGTGTCTCCGACATTTGGCTGCCTCCGGAGACGACTTTTCGCTTGCTGGGCTCTTTGTGATGGCCGTACGCTCATTGTTTCGTTTCTTCTCTCGCACTGTTCGCCCACAGCTTCCATGTTAATTGGCTCATCTCGTTGGTCTCTGGAAAGGATTCCGCAGCTTCGCGACGCTTTTTCCTCCCCCTCCTGGAAAGTTCAGCTCTCTCTTCGACGCTAATATTACACGTACGCGTTTGTTTCTTCGTCACGTTCCGATTCTATTTCGATCTCTCGATCTTCTTGCCAATCTTCTGGCACGCTAATCGAGTCCACCACTTTCTCAAATGATTCATCAGACTCCTCTTCGTAAGCGAATTTCTCCTCGTCGTATTCTGTTTATATGTTTAGATGAATATAATATTCCAGGTAGCAAATTTTATTGTCATTTTAACGTTAAAATGACTTAATTTTAATATTTAAAGTCAAATTTTGTGTCAAAAAATCATCATTTTGACGTCAAAACACGCCATTTTGACTTTCTCTTGATTTAATGTGTTCCTTAGATTACTATCTGAGATAGATTAGTATTTTTAAAGATTTATATAAGCTAATCTCTCTCTCTCTCTCATTGTGATATCACATTTAAAATGAATGTTTTATACAGATATCGCTTATACCTTGTGTCAAGCGAGCAAGTGTTAATCGATCTTTAAAAGCACGTTGAAGTTCTTCGCCAGCTTTCGTCAAATCCTCTCGATTACCAAATTCTGCGGGGATGTCCGCACGGGTCAAGACTTCGTCGAAAACCTTCTGATGCAAATTTTTGAGAATGGCTTCTGTCACTGTCGATGTCGTTGATTCTACTGGCGATTTAGAGTTATTTTTTCTCTCGCGATACCGTCTGTAAGCTTTCTACATGACATTTGTGACAATTAATGATTATTTTTTTCAGTTTTATGTATATATTTGACAAATATGATATATAATGTATATAATAATTTTACATATAATTTTATTTGCTTACTTGTATAGTGGATGCAGCTTCATTTGCTCTTATTGATGTCAGTCCTGATTTCTCGTACATCATATCCAACCAAGCTACTGCTTGAACGTCTTCTTTGGGTTCTATCATGTCTACCTCGCTTTTTTTCTCTTCCTCCTGCGATTGCATAGTCTCTGCAAGAGGTCGTAAATACGATTTGAAATATCCTGGTGCACCTAGAAACGCGCTAGGTGCAATCTGAGTGATCTTACGCGTTTTCATTTTTAAGTTTCTCCTTGTATAGTAGCCGCGGTAAGTAGCCTGTATTAAAATGGCGGCTTTCGACGCCTCTGCTTGCGAAGCTCCTGCCTTTCTCAGGATCTCGAGGGTCCTTGTTGCCGCTCGTTGCCATTGAATCATGCCACGGGACTCGTTTAATAGCATCCTCTCGTAATGCTCACGGAAAGCGGCCTGATTAATAACACCGAAAATGATTCAAAGAGCTGTGATCAGCATTAAAGATCCGTGACAGAAGGTCTCTCTCTAGTTGGATCTCTCGTATAGTAATTAGCGCATACTTGTATTATCGTGGCATGCTTCTCTGCCTGTTCCAGTGGGACCTCCGTCGCTTGCAGAATACTTTGCAGAGATACCTTGGATCTCTCGTCGCAAGTTGTGTCTGCGGTCGAAAGAGGAAGAATGTCTCTCGCGTACTTTTTGTCCGTTACACGTTACAGAAATACCGCGCGCGGCGGGTCTACCCGCCGCAAAATTGTTTTTCTACATAATTCACCGTGTAATTACCGTCGCGCACCTGGGTCGCTCGCATGTCTACCGCGTCCAAGTACGCGCGGAACGCCGTCTGAATCCAAAAAAAGTACGAAAGAATGTCTGAAATATTATTTAACTGCTGGATCCTTATCCGGCACGCGACAGTAAATTCTATACCTGAATCCTGGGCGCGGCACGGACGATCTGCTCCAAATTCAAGCCGCTCCGGTGAAGTATATCTACGATGGCTTGACTCCCCAATAAAATATTGTTTACGACTTTCACCGCGACTGGAATTGTACAATTGTACGACTGTAGAACGCGATGCACGATTATAGTGCGATTTACGATTGTCGCGCGTATTTTACCACACGCGGATGATATATGCGCGGTCATTCGCTGCAACCTTCGAATTAACATAATGATTCGTGGGACAAACTGGCATACCAGTACGCATGCATGTAAACATTAGTAATTAATTAGCTTAACGTTCCAATTATAGCGTCTGTTTGCGAATGATATACATAACATCGAGACGTCCGAGATTGTGAAACTGTTGTAGATGACAGAGTACCTTTTGCATTTTCCCGTGTGATCAAAAGCGCTTCGACATAATCAGCGACAAAGCAATAAATGTTCCTCGGTTGCGAGCGCAGAACCTTTACGGATCAGATAATAATTTAATCGTCCTTTGACGTGATGGCGGTAAGTCAAATAACGATTTCATAGAGCGAACCTCGCGTGCGATGTCGGTGCATAGTTCGCGTAATCCTTCCGGGACCTTATATATATGTTTAGCTCCATGTTTCTGGAGTAAAACGTTCATTTTCGTGATTATCGTTTCAGCCGAGTTGCTTGAATTTATCGACTCTTGCTCTTATCGCGAGTAATACGATGCGCAAAAGTTACTAACTTTCGGTGGTAACTAGCGCATTGATGAAGCTATACAGAAGCTATATAGTGAAACAAGTACAGATCAGGTCACACAGCGTTGGTCCCTGGATAAAATCATATTGAGATAAAATCATTAAAAATATGTACGAATAAATTACAATCCCATTAACTCGTTATCGTTTTATTAGCGTTATTTAAATATATATATATATATATATTCTCGATAACACGCGGACAAATTGTTATTATTTATTTTGACATTGTTTTATTAACGTTTCTACGAATTTCTTTGCTGACATTGTTATCCTCGAGCTCTTTCCTTGACACAGTGCCATTTTGCGCCGTTTGCGAAATGATCTCTACATTATCGTGGGATATTCTGCGTGTTGACTGGGCCTGACAGGTCTGACGTGGAACAGCGGTCAGTTCCTCGCCGACTATGAGCGACGAAAGCCATGCCAGTTACGAACGCATGCGTTGTGTTCTCGGTGGCTCTGTCGTTTCTTGCCTTACTGCCGTCGCGTGAGTAACTTACATAATATTTTGATCCGCTGTTGTTTCCGACGTTGTCTTGCCGCTCCATCGAGTTCCGTGCGAAGAATGGCCACGAAAGTTCGCAACTTCGCGCAACGATGCGATTTAATTGCGAGATTAAGCATCGCGTTCTCATTCTACGCGATACGTATCATAGTGTATCATCGAATAACTAGACAAATCGTCGAGCAATTAATGAAATTTATCTGGCGTGAATGAAAAATGATCCGTAATAATCATACATACAACGTGCAATGACGAGAGTATTCTCAATATTAACACATATCGCGATGTTTCTGAAAAGTTCTTCTGTATTTGAAATCAAAATGGAAATGTGACAGAAACCAAACATAATTCCTGTTTGCCGGGTGACAATTGAATATTCATGAACTAACGCGCGACTACGAATTCCCTCACAAGTTTACATTGACCGGTTTTTTTGCAATATTCAAAGATCGAAGCAATCATGCTCTATACAAACGCAGAATCCTTGAGAATAGTTTATCGAATTTATTTCTGTCTTTATACATGCCTTTTTTTTCTACAATATAATCAAGTCGGTAATTTTTCCATTGAATAATTTTCTTGTTTGCGATTAACTACATTTCAATACGAAATTAATATTATATATTATTATTGTTGATATTATTATTGTTTCTCGTATATGTGATAGAGAAATTTTCGAGAATCAGCATTTACGTAGAAATTATATTCACTCTTTTAGTGTCTCTACAGGCTCGTGCGCAGATTTTGGACTATGGCTTTTCTGATCGATACGAAACAACAGCCGCGAATGGCCCATCAGGTCGTTCCAAGTGGAGCGGCAACACTGATCTTTCCGGACCACCGGGTCATAATAAATGGGGGGGTGGTGGTAAAGGGCCACCAGGTGGTCGCGGTCCTCCCGGATTAGGGGGCGGCGGTCCTCCAGGATTGAATGGTAAACGTCCTCCGGGCTGGAACAAAGTGGACATCGAAAATTCGTCCGAAGGTGAAAACTATCCACGTCCAAATAATGATGAAAATTATTCACATCCAAATAGTGGTGAAAACTATCCACGTCCAAATAACAATAAAAACCATCCACGTCCAAATAACAATAAAAACCATTCACGTCCAAATAATGGTGAAAATTATCCACGTCCAAATAATGATGAAAACTATCCACGTCCAAATAACGATGAAAATTATTCACGTCCAAATAACAATGTAAACCATCCACGTCCAAATAACAATGAAAATTATCCACGTCCAAATAATGGTGACAACTATCCACGTCCAAATAATGATGAAAACTATTCACGTCCAAGTAACAATGAAAACTATCCACGTCCAAATAACGATGAAAATTATTCACGTCCAAGTAAAAACGAAAACCCTTCACGTCCAAATAACAATGAAAATTATCCACGTCCAAATAACGAGGAAAACTATTCACGTCCAAGTAACAATGAAAACTATCCACGTCCAAATAACGATGAAAATTATCCAAGTTCAAATAACGGTGGATCCATTCAAAGACCTTCTCCTGATTACAATAGAGAGGGCCCCCATGGTCCAGGCGATCGCATATCCGATCAGAATGAATATCCACAGAATCGACAGTGCAGGTACATCTGACTGCCTCTCAATTAAAAATATATAATTCTTTATTAATGTATGACGGAAATGGTATTTGTTTATATTCGTATTAGTTAAATAATTAACAAAAAAATTTTAATAATTTTTAATTAGAGACGACGAATTTCATTGTGGAAGTAACGAGTGCCTACCGCGAAGGGTTAAGTGTGATAATAAAAATGATTGTCGTGATTCCAGCGATGAAGAATTTTGTATGACGTAAGAAATGCTTCTTAACTACGCATGTATTTATATCAATTATGTATCTTCTTTAAATGCTGCTTCTTCGAAATTTATTACTTATAACATGAATAAATACGGTAATATAATACTTGACTTGGATGTAAAACATACTTGATTTTTTCTTTTTTTTATCGTTATCTTTCTGATAGCCTTCTGAACTTCTATTTTTAAATCTATTTTGAAATCTTAGCTCTAAGTGTACAATTTTATATATTTTACATATTTGCGAAATTATAGGAACAGAAATAATGATGACAGCTGTGTTCTACCTGAACAACCAGAAGGTGGGCATTACGAATTGGGTGGTTGTGATGAACGTTGCGATAAACGTCCTGGTGATACAGTTCCTAAAAACAGCTTCCTCAATTATACCTGTAAGAGCAATTACATGTTGAAAGGAAACACCATTTCCGTTTGTGTCGACAATCGGTGGTATCAGCCGCCTTCATGCAATAGTAAGTTTATTTCAACGGTATATATTTATATTTTTAGAAGCATCGAGTTAAGACCTCTCTCTCTCTCTCTCTCTCTCTACTAGAAATAATATTCTCCTTATTTAATGACGCGTCATATAATATAAAATTTATTGTTTATCTTCTTCGTTGATTATCTCCGTAGAAATCTGTTCACCGTTGAACAGTACCAGCGTAGACATTTCCTGCAGCCACCACGGGAAAACGGTGTCCTGTAGCGAGCGTATACTGCCTGGTACGCAGGCTACACTCGCCTGTAAATCATCTTATAAATTACCTTTAACGAACGATCCAGCTTACAGAGAGATCACGTGTCTCGACGATGGTTTATGGGATCGTCGCCTTTTTCGCTGTCTACCAGGTACTTGTCATTTGCATACTTCCTGATATGAGGAACGAAAAACGAAAAAGTCTGGACGGATTGAACGTCAACCGTGCATGTTACCATCCATTAGTAGACCACATGACGTTTTTCTGCAGTAATTGCTATCTGAGCGTATAAGATTACAGTTTCGAGACTTTATTCCAGCCAGTGATTTATAATCCGGCCGTTCGCCTGCAATTATCGTGCCATCGTACTGCAAAAAATATTAACGACATTCTGGTTAATTAGAATGCGGAACGTCCATCGCGCACGGCAACACGTTAATCGTAAATGGATTCACAGCCAGAACAGGGATATTTCCATGGCACGTGGGTATTTACGCTAAGGAGAATACGGACGGGTACCAGCAGATATGTGGCGGCACTTTAATTAACAACAATCTCGTCGTATCAGGTAAATTATCGGGCTGGTGAATCGTTCTATTCTTAGATTTACTTTCGTCGCGTGTATTCGTAGCTGCCCATTGTTTCTACGATGAGGTTTACAACAAACTGTACAACGAATCGGGATATGCTGTGGCCGCCGGAAAGCATTATCGTGATTGGAGCGCCAGAGAAAAATACGCGCAGAAATCGTTGGTGGAGAGCATCCTAGCGAGCGGCAGGTACCAGGGAGCGAGAGGTAATTTCGCCAACGACATAGCTGTATTAAAGTTGAAGACGCCCTTCGAGCTGACTACCTTAGTGAGACCCGCTTGCGTAGATTGGGACAACACGTACGAGAGGGAGCAGCTGCAAGTGGGACACAGTGGCAAGGTAATACGGGTCAAGTATCAATCGTGAGAACCGACTAATTGACGTCTTAGCACAATTTAATTAATTACAAAGGCGCTTTGTAATGTCCGAGCGAAAGTACATTTGGCGAGATACTAGTTGTAAACTGCATTAACGACCTGGTTTTGAACTAAACTTCGACTGCGTGCATGTTGGGACATTGTTACATCGTGTTCACGTTAATTGCTACGAGTGCAGCAACGTACCTCGTACTCACGCGGTTTTGTATCCGATCGCGAGTGGGGATCGACCGTCGCGTCGTTCGAGAACGAAGGGAGAATGAAATGTAAAGAGAAAATAAAAACGGACACGTGAGCTCACTTCGTGATTTCAGGTGGTCGGCTGGGGCAAAGACATCAAAGGCGAATCCACCCAGAACTTACACGAAATTGACATGCCGTTCGTGCCGTATGATCAGTGTTTGTCCGCGGTTCCTCGAGATTTTCGAGGATATCTCACGTCCGACAAATTCTGCGCCGGCCACTTGAACGGTAAGTTTACGTACGTGTAAACGTTTGCTAGATTTATTTGCTTGCTCTCATAGAGAATTTGCAAGATTGTCGCAGTAATTGATAATATCAAGTAGTGATGATAAGTGGAGTAATTGTAATGATATGGTTGCATATCTCTGCTACAAATCGAAAAAAATGATTCTCTTTAGTATTTTATAATCGTTCATAATGAAAGTAATTGCATAATTGTTAGGCTCGAGTGTCTGCGACGGAGATAGCGGCGGCGGCTTGTGCTTCGAGAAGGATGGCGTTTGGTATCTTCGCGGCATTGTGAGTGTAAGCCCAGAGAACAAAGGCACTTGCGATTACAACTCGTACGTTGGATTTACCTCCATCAGTCATTTCCGTGATTGGATTCGCGAGGCCTACGTAAACGCGTAAATGTTTCGTGGGATATGTGATATTGTGCCAACCCGTGAAATATATCGCCATATCATCGAGCCTGTAACGCTAGACAGTTCGATGTGACGTCGAAAACAAGATAACTGCAACAAAGCATTATTGACGATTATAAATCTTCTTCACAATTTTTTTAGCATCGAGTGGCAAAAACGTGAAAATGGAAGAATAGAGATTTAAAGATTTGCGCGATATAAAACTGTTGAAAACGCAATATTATCTCTGAGAGACGCGTTGTCGAATATGATTTATAAAAAGTTTCAAAAATCTGTACCGTGTACGATACTCTTTTATTATAATAAAACTCTTTAATTATACTACACACTTGTGACGTACGTTTAGGAATCAACAAGGAAGTCATTATGCCTGATCGTTTCTGCGTCGCTGCATAATTACCCCCACTTGAATTTTCCACGGTCATGTAGATAAGTATCTTCGTGCACAAAGTGACGCAATATGAAATCGACTGTGTTTTCATATGAGTAATAATCTTGTTGCTATAATCGTGACGATTACCGCGCTATCATATATATATGTATGTATATTTTCACATGTGTTGGACATTTTTTAATATCAGTACACGAACGCGCAGATCGAGTCGTATCGAAATGCAATTGAATGACGAGCGCCGTGACGGACGTCCTGCAGGACGGCTTTATCTGACAGAAATCTAAATTAGTAACGCGTCGTTTTATTTACAGCGGCGTCGCGTCATCCGTAACGCAAAGCACGGTGTCGTCGAGGATTTCTTTTGTTTTTTTTGTTATACCGGTGCGTCGGCGTCGGGTCCCCCGCAGGAATTTCCTAGCGGTATCGAGATTATCTTCGACGGGTATCGATACCCACATGGACTTTGTTTTGCGAGCTTACTGTCTCCTCGATAAATTGAGTTCCGGAGTTTGATGACGCATCGGTCGTAGTCGGAGCTATTTGAGCTTCGTATTTCCCACAAATTCAACGCGATCACGTTCCTATGGTGATTATGCTTAGCGAACGCACGGTAGATAATTAATATCGCGCCCCTTATTGTCGTTGGAAATAATAATTTCGTGCGAACGTGTGTATACGTATATATGTATGTATGTGTATATGAACGAGTAGTTGAATATTTCAGAATATCCTGCGGAATGCACGTAGTACGTGTGATTGTTCCAGTAAGGAAGCGTGTGTATATCTTGCGAGTTTCACAATATAGACGACATACCTAACTCATTAGCTATTAATTATTTAATTAGAAACTACCGTATCTTAGAGCGCATAATATGTACCGCGCGGATATATGTATTCAGCGGTGTCAGGTACACAGGCGTATGCATGCTTTTGTATCTGGGAACCCGCGTTTGCTCTCTGCAAGATTCATACATTAACAGGATGTGTTCGTTTGCTCATTGGTAAACCGTAGTATGATCATTACACTAAGGTTGTAGGTGGATAACCAGAACGCGAACATGCGGATCAACTCGATAAAGCTCGATCAATACGGCAAGGAAATCTAGTTTGAAACAAAGCCATTTTCGAGCTTGCGAAAACGAGAGATCCGATACAAACGGGACTTGGAAAATTACACCAGGGCGCGCCTTCGAAGTTATAAATTTGCAATAAACATTTCGTTAGTTTTATTCTAGAGAGAAATCAATTTGTATATTTTGATACGTGTCAGCCACGTGTGTTTGTTAATAAAATCATTTTGATTGAAATACGCAGCTGTAACCTTGTAAAGTTTTGTATTTCTCGATGATTCTTCGCGCCGCTCACTTTGCAGGAATATCATACGGACGGGTCGCTAAGGGATGGCCGGATGTCAAGATAATTGAAACAGGACGAACTTATTAACCGACACGTTTCCATTCTTTCCTTCGTCGTCACCGTCGCGACGCTTTTGTGCATTAACACCGAACGAGTGTTTTAGCGCGGCCGTTATCCTACCCTGGATCCTGCGCAAGTGTATTTTTCTTTGGACTTTTAATTAGTCCGGTCATTAATTAAACACATTTCTCCTTCGGGCATCCGCTCGTCGACGCCTGCGTCCCTCTCCCACTGCTCATACACCTCTCTGTCCTCGTTCCCTTTTCTCTCGCGGCTACCCGCTCGCTAGCACCGCTCTTTCGCCTCTTCCTACCGGGAGCTACCTCACAACACTTCAGGAATTTTAATTTCGCCCTAACGTGTAAACACGCCGGCGCCAATTTATTTCACCACGGGGAGCGTTTTAAAAGGGAGGTTCGAGCCCAGCCGACCTCGCTTTCTCTGGCTTGCAGCCTGTTTGCCCTTAACTTTAATTTTCTCTCTCTCTCTCTCTCTCTCTCTCGTTCTCTCTCTGGCAACTAGATACGTTTCGCGATTTACGATACTGCAAAATAGCCGCGGGCCTCGATACGAAGGAAATTGAAGGCCATAGAATACCAGTAAACGACGTATCGGCAAACGACGGTTAAAAAATATTGGTAGATAATATGAGTCTTTTGCCAAATAAAAATATTATTACGTATGATTTCTCTAATATTTCACGTCTTTATTTGTAAAAAGAAAATAATAATTATATCATTTTATATCATGACCATAGAAATAATCGACTCGATTGTCCGCCAGTGGCTGGCTATTCGCTGAAATAGCCGTTCTGCGGCAGGAGAGCGTACGTTTTCTGCTCATAGCGGATAAACGGAATTGCTTCACGTCGGATGATTAGTGTCGAGCTTAACAGCGTGGAATAATGCCCGGGATTACGATAATTAAAGAGTGTGATTAGTTTTATTGCGGCCGAATGACCGTAATAAAATGAACGGTAAAAGTCTGCGGCTGGTAAGGAAAATTAACTTATAAACGCAGTTTTGTATTTTATTCACAGCTCCTCAGCTGCTACGAAATGATATTTCCTGAGACGGAACAACGTATATTCTAGTTTCCGATAATCGTTATAAATCGCATCATGTCGCCGCTTAATTGCGACGTAATGGGATAACCTGTTTAATGCCCTTATTTAGCGACATTATATGCGGCTAAAACGGTGCTCTTAGGGTATTCAGGTCAAAAGGCTGCGCTCTCCTTTTAGTTTAGCGGTGCTGGCGCAGAAAATGGAACAAATACACTCTGTGATAATTTAACTCGAGTTCCGGGAGGAATCTTCCCCCTCACGGCCTTATCCTTTGAAATCCTTTAATGGGAATTCTTTGCGACTACTGTGAGATGACTTAACTCAGTGATAATATTATTGTACTTGGCCTGAAACTTGGGAAGGACTCTTGATACGCGAGAGAAATGAGAGTTGAGCTGTTTCGCGAAAGAGGAAACGGTCAACCTTTTGTGACATTTTCACTTTCGGCAGAGTGCTTGGAAATTTATCAGCTTGAAGATACTCTGATTAGACTTCAGTATTTTCAACGTGGCTTGGTGCATCGACCCAGCTGGTCGTTCAAAAGAGAAAAAGAAAGAGAGAGAGAGAGAGAGAGAGAGAGAGAGAAAGAGGAAGAAACGATTGTAAAAAAAGACATATCAAAAAAAGAAATCGCGAGGAGGAAAGGAACCGTATCTGGCGGAACCGTTCCGCGCGTAAAACGCAAGTAGAAGCACGAACGAAAGGTAAGATAATGGAAAGTTGGAAAGAGCGCCGATCCACACCGGAGACAAATGGAGAGATGTGGAACGGCAATACTTCAAATTCATTTGCGCGACAATCTCCGGTTCCTTTCGCTTCGCGGCTCCTGCGCAAACTGCCGTGCCAATAAAATCAGAAATTCGCATCGCTGGAAGAGACGTTGGTAGCTCGAGAGAAACGACAAGAGAGGGCAAGAGCGTGACTCGATAATTATACGCATCATAGAAAAGGTGAACACTATTAGATATCAAAAACCCAAACCTTTGAGTTAAAAACATTTCGTCATTTTTAACTCCAACGTGTGTCAAAATGTAAAAAAATCCATTTCTGCATTGTTAAAAATATTATGAAGTTTAATGTACTTTTAAGTTACACTAATTGAACTTAATTTCATAACATTATATTAAATTTAATGTATTTAAAAAATATATTTGTGTATACATGTACATGAAATTTAATGTACCTTTCATAAAATTTTATGTAGATTTATA